>NC_056745.1:156254111-156604111 GCF_019279795.1 Protopterus annectens
TGCAATACACCTGACTAACCATTTTCTCTTACCCTGTTTCCCCTCCACTCTTTTTCTTCTCTACCCTCCTCAGTTTTGTTTCTTTCACTGTTTTGAGATTTAAGTATGTACTTTTTGTACAATTGTGTATATTTAATGAACTGCTTATTGTAAACTTGTTTCTTTTAAACTATCTTTCCTTTTTTATAAGATCTGATCTTACCTTTTATCTTAGAGTAGTAAATTTGTTTATGTAATGTACTTAGTATATAGTGGAGCTTTTCTCCTTGGGCCTCTGCTGAAAATGGACATGTATCCAGCCAGACTAGCCCGGTCAACAAATGTAAAATAAAATAAAAATAAAAATAAAATATATATAGTGTGTTAAGAGAAATGTCTTCATTACTATTAGTACTGGGAATATGAATGAATAACTGAACGCATCAGGGATGAGGAGATAAATACAGTAAATTATTTTCTAAAAAGTGCTGCAGGGATAACAAAGTTTTGATTCAGAGATAATGGGAAGGAATACTTTTTAACTACAAAAATGAGTTACACATATTATATGAGTTTTATGGAGTAAAACCTCTGCCAAATTACTTATGCAGAGAACATTTCATATTTCCACACCAGATTGGTCGAGGCCTGGGTTAACAATGACCGCCACCAGTACTGTTAGCCAACAGGGTGCTGGCGGAAATTGGGCTACTGTTGGCCGAAGGAGAAGAGGAGGGAGAAGGCATACCCGAAGACAGGAAGAGAGGAGGAAGGTTAGGAGTGTAGTAGTGGGGGTAGGAACTTAGAATGTTGGCAGTATGACTGGTATAGGGAGAGAGCTAGCTGATATGATGGAGAGAAGGAAGGTTGATATATTGTGCGTGCAAGAGACCAGATGGTAGGGAAGTAAAGCCAGGTGTATAGGAGGCGGGTTCAGATTGTTCTATCATGGTGTGGATGGCAGGAGAAATGGGGTAGGGGTTATCCTAAAGGAACAGTATGCCAAGAGTGTTTTGGAGGTGAAGAGAGTGTCTGATAGATTGATGTTTATGAAGCCTGAAATTGATGGTGTAATGATGAATGTTGTTAGTGCATATGCTCCACAAGTTGGGTGTGCGATGGATGAGAAAGAAAAATTTTGGAGTGAGTTGGATGAAGTGGTGGTGAGTGTACCCAAGGGTGAGAGACTAGTGATTGGAACGGACTTCAATGGGCATGTTGGTGAAGTGAACAGTGGGGATGAGGAAGTGATGGGTAGGTATGGTGTTAAGGAGAGAAATGCAGAAGATCCGATGATTGTGGATTTAGCGAAAAGGATGGACATGGCTGTGGTGAATACATATTTTAAGAAGAGGGAGGAGCATAGGGTGACGTACAAGAGTGGAGGAAGTTGCACACAGGTGGATTATATCCTATGTAGGAGGGCCAGTCTGAAGGAGATTGGAGACTGTAAAGTGGTGACAGGGGAAAGTGTAGTTAAGCAGCATAGAATGGTGGTCTGTAGGATGACGCTGGTGATCAAGAAGAGGAGGAGGAGTGTGAAAGCAGTGCCAAGGATTATATGGTGTAAGTTAAAAAAGGGTGATTGTGATGTGAAGTTTAGGGAAGAGTTAAGACGGCACTGGAAGGCAGTGAAGAGTTACTGAATAGCTGGGTAACTACAGCAGATGTAGTAAGGGAGACTGCTAGAAAGGTGCTTGGTTTGACAGCTGGTCAGAGTGGAAGGAGAACAAGGAGACCTGGTGGTGGAATGAGAAAGTACAGGAGAGTATACAGAGGAAGAGGCTGGCGAAGAAGTGGGATTGGTACCTATCTTTAAGAATAAGGGTGATGTGCAGAGCTGCAGTAACTACAGAGGGATAAAATTGATCAGTCACAGCTTGAAGTTATGGGAAAGAGTAATGGAAGCTAGGTTAAGAAGGGAGGTGATGATTAGTGATCAGCAGTATGGTTTCCTGCCTGGAAAGAGCACTACAGATGCAAATTTGCTCTGAGAGTGTTGTTGGAGAAATACAGAGAAGGTCAGAAGGAGTTGCATTGTGTCTTTGTGGACTTAGAGAAAGCATATGACAGGGTGCCTAGAGAGGAGTTGTGGTATTGTATGAGGAAGTCGGGAGTGGCACAGAAGTATGTAAGAGTGGTACAGGATATGTACGAGGGTAGTGTGACAGTAGTGAGGACTGCGGTGGGAGTGACAGATACGTTTAAGGTGGAGGTGGGATTACATCAGGGATCAGCTCTGAGCCCTGTCTTATTTGCAGTGGTGATGGACAGGTTGACAGATGAGATTAGACAGGAGGCCCCGTGGACTATGCTGTTTGCAGATGACATTGTGATATGTAGTGAGAGTAGGGACCAGGTTGAGGAGACCCTGGAGAGGTGGAGATATGCTTTAGGGAGGTGAGGAATGAAGGTCAGCAGGGCTAAAACAGAATATATGTGTGTAAATGAGAGGGAGGGTACAGGAATGGTGAGGATGCAGGGAGTAGAGTTGGTAAAGGTGGATGAGTTTATGTACTTGGGATCAACAGTTCAGAGTAATGGTGAGTGTGGAAGAGAGGTGAAGAAGAGAGTACAGGTAGGGTGGAATGGGTGGAGAAGAGTGTCAGGAGTGATTTGTGACAGACGAGTACCAGTAAGAATGAAAGGGAAGGTCTACATGAGAGTAGTGAGACCAGCTGTGTTATATGGGTTGGAGACGGTGGCATTGATGAAAAGACAGGAGTCAGAGCTGGATGTGGCACAGTTAAAGATGTAAAGCTTTGCACTGGGTGTGACTAGGATGGTCAAGATTAGGAATCAGTATATTAAAGGGTCAGCTCAGGTTGGACAGTTTGGAGACAAAGCAAGAGAGGCGAGATTGCATTGGTTTGGACATGTGCTGAGGAGGGATGCTGGGTATATTGGGAAAAGGATGCTAAGGATGGAGCTGCCACGTAAGAGAAAAAGAGGAAGGCCTAAGATAAGATTTATGGATGTGGTGAGAGAGGACATGCAGGCGGTTGGTGTGAAAGAGCAAGATGCAGAGGACAGGAAGAAATGGAAACAGATGATCCACTGTGGCGACCCTAACGGAACAGCGAAAAGATGATGATATATATATATATATATATATATATATATATATATATACACACACACACACACACACACACACAAACACACACACTATTGTGTGTGTGTGTGTATATATAGATATATATATATATATATATATATATATATATATATATTTTTTTTTTTTTTTTTTTTCCTCATCATGTAGCAACTAGGTGGAATTCACTATGTCACAGCATCAGAACCAGCACAAATACCTACCAATTCAAAAATATTCTTAAAAATTATCTTAATGACACCTGGCTTTGCTCCTGCACTACTCCAGGCTAACTAGGTTTAATAGTTTCTGGTCATAATTTTTCTGCTTCCCTGACCACCTCATAATCTATGCTCTCTCTCATGTCTAGATAACCTCTAACCTCATCCTCTTCTATCCAGTTCCCCCCCTACTAACCCTTCCTCAGCTTACTTTGAGGAACTACAATGTCTACATTACAATAAGGAATTATATCAGATGATTGTATAATACAAAATGTCAGATGTAATAACATAGAATGTCATTTCTGGCATACTGCTGTATGTCTTGTATATTTTTGTATAATTTTTTGTATAAGTTTTGCATAATCTCTACTTGTGGAGCTTTTCTCCCTGGGCCTCGGCTGAAAATGGGTCTTATCCCAGTCAGACTTTCCTAGTAAATAAATGTAAAATAAAATAATTTGTGCCTATCATGAACACATCTGCTAGTCAACAATATTTACAAAATTTGCCAGCTCTCTTGGCATAGAGTGATGTCTTTGAATACACCCTGGATGCCCTAAGTTTGATTAGTAGCTTGGGGTCTCTTGGAGCTCATGTAGGGAACGGAAAGAGGGATTATCTCTACTGAGAGGAAAGGTTCAGGAGTATAAACCCAGGGTGCACAGTTCTGTTGCTGAATCTACTGCAGAGTAGATCGTCCTTGGGAGTGCTGTCTTCAAGGAGGTGTATCTGCCCTAAAGGATTACAACATTTGCACAAGTGGGCGACATCACCTTGCTTAAGCCCATTGCCCTCTGAACTCTGAGTGTGTTACTTAAACTCTTTTCTTAAACCAAGAGCAGACTGGCAGGGATGTGGAGTTCTGATGCGTTTAAAATAAGAATACAGATTGGGAATGGTTGAACAAATAAATTTAGATGGTTTGAAAACTGTCTATTCTTGGAGGGCATGATGGGGCCATCAGTGAATCAGTTTACATCAACTAGTCGTGTATTGACCTATAGGTGTTAATAGGATAGAAACAAGCTTCGTATTTATCTATTTATTTAGTTATTGTCATTGTATAAAGAGAATTTAATAGCATTGAAAATATTTAAGCTGACATAGGAGAAATGTGCAAGTGTGAAAAACTGGGTTATTGTAAAGTGATTAACTGCTGTCAAACTTTTTTGGAATACAAGTAATAAATTAGTACAAAGTGACTAAAACATCAAACTAATGATAATATTTGTCTTACAAGGATAGGATGAATACTGAGTACAAATTGGCAATAGTGTCCATAACAGTGGAGTTAAGTTAGAAATGGATCAGCAATTAAATAAAGACTGAAATATCAGGAACCACAGACAAGCTGAACTCACAAACTAATAACCAAAACAAGAACTTACTGTAATGCACAGACTACGATGGCCAGTAAAACACCAGGAAAAAACTTTATTCCAATTGTTAAGCACTTTTGTTCCCCTTACTGGAACTTCAGAAGAATAAATATCACAGTGAAATCACATTTAAAAATATCATTGTCAAAGTCACTTGATAAAAAATGATCCAGTGTTAAAAACACATCAAACAATTGCATAAGGTAAATTAAACAATTAACTGACTCAATCAAGCATTCTAATGCTTCAGTCTCAAGACATCATTAATAGACTAAGATTCATTGAGCCCAGGGAAACTAGTGGCATCTAATTTCAATTGCCATTCCAATTCCAATTCACATTTCTCTAAATGTTCTTCTGTAACAAAACCCCGGTGATCACTACGAACCTACTCTATAACTAAAAAAACAAAATTATGTGCATTTCATTTTTCTACATGTTTATACAGTGCATTGGTAGATTTGCTCTTATGAATATCAAACAAATGTTGACAAATATGTTCATTTTGCTTTCTTGTAGGTTCATAGGTTCATAGGTAGGTGCTAGGCTATCGGCCCAAGGGCCTAAGTAAGCATAACCAACAAGGTTCCCTGGCTTATGCCACCCAAGAAATTTATTTTCCTGTGCCACTGTCGAGCAGAGCCACAGAAGTGATCCCCAGGGTGTATTTCCTATTTCCCATCCACTCATCAAGATTTTTCTTGAAGAGTGCTAATGAGGAACTTTGCTTCACATAGATGGGTAGCTTGTTCCAGAGCATGGGAAGTCTCTGGGACCGGAATCTATCCCTCCAGCATGTTTATTGTGGCAACAAGGTTTAGGTCCCTAGAGCATGTCGCTCAGAGGGATTGGGATTTCTTTAAGTGTAGCATGTCCAACAGCTCTGGGTTTGACATAGCTTTATATGCTAGACAGAGATCACCTCAGAGTAGGCGATATGCTATGGAGTAAAGCTGGATTTTTTTGAGTCGGTCAGTGTAGGGTATCTGTTTGAGGTGAGTAATCCTCTTTGTGAAGTACTTCTGTGGCCTTTCCAGCTGTTTCAGATGTCTTGTGAGGTACATTCCAAAAAGGGCGTTATTCTCTATAATAGGTCTAATGAGTGTCAAGTAGAGGGGAACAATAACCTCTTTTTTTCCTGGATGAGAACCCTTTTGTGATGAGGTGTGCCATGTAGTAGGACTTCTGATTACTGTGGCAATGTGATTATCAAAGAAAAGACTCCTGTCCACCTGGGCCCAATGTCTCTTATCACACATTCGGTGTTAAGTAGACTGCTGCCTTTGTGGTAGCTCATGGGTACAGAGTTTTTACCAAAGGGGATGACAGTGCACTTTTTGGCATTGAGCTTGAGGTCATGGCTCTAACACCAGGCATCTGTCTTGTGAGGCCCTTCTGTAGGATGTCCACATCATTTGGGGAATATGGCTCCTAGTTTGCAGTCATCTGCGAACTTCATTAGCCTGTACTTCAGAGAAGTAGATACCAAACAGGAGAGGTCCCAAGACTGAACCCTGTGGTACTCCACTTGTCACTGGTTTGAAGTCATATTTGGAGTCTACAACTTTTACAGTGTGTGTTATGTCAGTGAGCCAGTTGGCAACCCATCTTGTGATGGGTTCCGTTCTTAATTTCGAAATACTGAAATCCCGAATTTCAGTGTTTCGAAATTATAACACCAAAGCCTTGAAATCCTGAAACACCAGAAGTGCGAAATTCAAAATCGCCGAAATACAGAGATTTTGAATTAGTGCTTCTGGTGTTGCAGTGTGTGAATGGTTAGGTGTTAATTCGGGTATGTGTAAGTGTGTTGGTTAGGGGCTTTAGTGTATGTCAGTGTGTGTTGTGACTGTTATGTGTGTGTGCGGGGGACTGTGAAATGTGTGGGTGTGAGTTACCTGTGTGTGTGTCTGTGAGATCTTGGAGTTAGTATATATAAGTAGGGGGGTGTGGGGGGAAGTTGTGTGTATGTTTCTGCGTGTGCTCAGTGTGTAGTGTAGATTTGGGATTTTGAGTTTTGCAATTATGGGTTTTCGGGATTTGAAGGTTTCGGCTATGTAATTTCAAATTACTGAAATTCGGGATTTCAGTATTTCGAGATTTCATAGTGAACCCCTTGTGACGTAGGGATTTATACCTAGTTTAGTGAGTTTAGCTATAATTCCAGAATGGGGGAGTGTGTTGAAAGACTTGGCGAGGTCAAGATAGGCTGTGTGAACCACTTTACCCTCATCTACGGCTTTGGTGACTGCCTCAAAGAAGTCGATCAGGTTCAGAAGGCATGATCTGCCTTTCACAAACCTGAACTGGGTGGGGTCCAGAGTTTGGAGGTTACCAATGTCTTTGTTTAAGAGTTCCATGATGATACGTTCCATGGCCTTGCAGACCAAGCTCATCAGGCTAATAGGGCAATAGTTCCCAGGATCAGTGGTGGCTCCCCCTTTGTGGAGTGGGATAACTGTTGCTGTGCGCCATTCAATGGGCACAAAGCCTGATGTGAGGCTATGACTGAACACTGCTTAGGTGGGGAGCCAGTTCGTTCTGAAGTTCGTGTAAAACGCAGCCTGGGATGTTGTCCGGTCCCATGGATGCTGTGTTTTTGGCTTTAGAGAGTGCAGCTTTTACCTGCATAGTTGTGATTACAGGGACTCTGCATTCTTCCTGTATAGATATGGGCCCTTTAGGGGGTGGGGGTAAAGTTAGCACTGAACCTATCTGCCAGAATGTTGGCAATATCAGTTTGTTCTGTAATTTTCATGCCATTGTGCTGTAACTTAGAGCAGATCTGGGTGTTGCCATTGAGATTCTTGACAAAGCTATAGAATGCTTTGTGGTTGTCCTTGGAATCAGTGGCAATTTTGTTTTTGTAGCTAGCTTTGGAGGATCTTATAAGGGATCTCAGCTTTTTACTGATGCTGACCAGGGACCTCCTCCACTCATGGGATTTTACTCTCTTTTGCAACAGTTTCTTCCTTCTGTTGTACAGTTTGTTTATGGCAGGGGACCACCAGATTGGCTTCCTTTTTTTGGAGGATAGCGTCTTGGTTCTGTAAGGGATAGCACAATCCATGCACTTGTGTAAGTGCATATAGAGTGCATTAGTGTAGGATTCAGCAGTCATAACTGTATTGTCCATCTGCATGGATGTTATGAAGTTCACCACTTCTGTCTTAAGAAGCATGAAGTTGGCTTTGGAGAAATTTTTTACCATGGTTTCCTTAATGGGGGGGTGGGGGCAGGATGTGAATATCTAGGGTGACTAGCTTATGGTTGGATCGGACCAACGAGGAGTTGACTTAACTTCAGGTGTGGAAAACCGGTCACTCATGTTGGTAATGACTAGGTCTAGGACATTGTTGCCCCTGGTGGGGATGTGGATAAATTGATCCAGGGCATTGGAATTTATGAATTCCAGAAAGCGTTGAGCAAAGGAGTTGGTACATTATTAGTTTTCCCAGTTAATGGTGGGTAGTTGAAATCGCCCATTATTAGGGTGTTTGGTTGAACCCTAATATTTTCCAGTATATCAAGAAAGGAGGAGTGGGTATCCTGGGGCATGGTGGGGGATCTGTAGCAAACTGCAATTTGGATTGCAGTTTTGCCCAGAGTTAGTTGCATTTGGATAACCTCTGATGCATTATGCTGAGCAACTAGCCTGGAGGTGTGGATATCCTTAATGAATATGGACACACCTCTGCCTTTGGTATTCTGGTCCAGGTTACATGGCCGAAAAGTGTGGTATGAGTTATAGCCTGGTAGTGCAGGGGTGCTCTCTGGAGCCTTGAACCAGGTCTCAGTCACTGCACAGATATCGATGTTCTCCATTTTAAGGAGTGCCTCGAGTGAGTGCATCTTGAGATTTAGACTTCTAGCACTGAGTAGCATTATCCTCAGTTTTTGGTTGCCTGTTCCTGTTACGATGGTGAATTTGTCATTTGAACCTTGCCTAAAAAAGGCACTATAGGGGTGGCAAGAGCCCTAGCCAGTATCCAAAATCACAGGGGCGACAGGTGCAGGCCATCTCTGGCAAACCATTGTAGTCTGTCGACCATGTCGTCACAGGCAAACAGATACTGGATCCCCTTAGAATGACACCAGAATCTTAGCCAATTGTTGAAGTCAATCATTTTGTCTTTGTACTGCGGTATCATTCTGGGTGATGGCAGAATGCTACTCAGGGCTAGGGTCATACCTGCCTGGGCTACAAGATCGGAGAGCTCTTCCATGTCTCTTTTCATGTACTCCAGGGAAGTACGTCTCAGGTCATTCACACCAACATGGACAATGACAGAGTCATATTTGTACTTGTTGTGGAGTGACCTGAATGCATAGGTTATGTGGCGAATCCTGGCACCTGACAGGCAGCTGACAGTAACCTTCTCCTTGTTTAGCCTGGTGACATCAGTGTGCCTGATTATAGAGTCACCTATTACTAGTGTGTTGGATATGTTGTTTTGCCTTATGGGCTGTGGTTGAGTGACACACTGAGTCTGTGGGCTATGTGTCATTTGGGTTGTGTTGGGGGGTGGAGGCTGCTTGCACATTTGCTTTGGAGGTCTCTGTTGTTAGAGCATATTATTATTGAGACCCTCCGTGAATGTTTTTGTGTTTCTATGCATGGATTTCGGTGGTGTAGATTTAGTGGGACTATGTGATAAGTGTGGTGTGGTGCAAATGTTTACCTTCTCCTCTTGACTGGCAAGTTCAGCCTTGGTTGGAGAGAGCTTTACCTCCAGTTTGGCTAGATAAGTGCATCTCTCACAGGTTGTAGTGTTGGGTGGTAGGAGGAGGGGGTTGTTTGTGTACATGAGGCAATTGCTACATTGCCCCAAGATGCCCAGATTCATCAGATAGACAGGAAAGAACACTGGGAGCTAACCCTTGGACATGCCTGAATAAAAAACTATTTTCCTCTAGATAAGTGAGGAAAGTGAATACAAGAGCTTTTTTTCTCTAAGCAAGTGAGGAAAGTAAGTACCAAAACTGTTTTCCTCTAGGTAATGCGGAAGGTTGGGTGCTGTAGTAATTAGTAGGTTATTTAGCACTTACAACAAGTTCTGAACAAGCACTGAGCATGAATAAGCAAATTCAAGTGCTAAAACTAAGAATCTGTATCTGGACTAGACTAATTACAGGAAAGAAACAAGTGCAAATGCGGGCTTTTAAATCAGGAAGTTGAGAGGGATGGCAAAATTGCCCAGACAGCCAATAACTACAATTTTCCAACATAAAATGCTGGACATAATCTGCACTGAGCCAGATACACTACCATTTTAGAATTACAAGAATATCTTCCTTTTAATTTAAAAGTTACATTTCTAACTTGAAAGTTATCCTTAAGCAATATATAAGAACATTGGGCATCGGGAGCAACATCCACACTTAAACATATCCCTATTAGTCCTATATGCATTATTCATACATCTTAAAGTATTACTGTTCTTTAAATAATTCTTAAGGGATTTAGCTTTCCTATAAATCATGCAGGGCTTTTCACCCACCTTATCCAGTAATACCTTGTCACTTGAAAAAAGAGCCCAGTTCTTATACAGGACGTTCAAAATACTCCTATGATCTGAAGTAAATGTAGTGACAAAAACTTATTGTTACTAACAAAATTATTAAAATTATTGTTGCTACCAAAATTATTACAAGTAGTGTCCAAATTTGAATAGTCTGTATTGGGATTCCCACTGGAATCAATAAGAGGCACATAAAAGCCGCCCTTCCTCTTAAATAAAACTTCATTCTTGATATCCGTCACAAATTCAACTGGATACCCAATTTTGTAAAACATTTCGCTGAGATGCCACATTCTTTATGTAACACATCCAAATCAGAAACCATTCTTGCCAGCTGAACTAGCTGGCCTTTCACTACTGCCTTCTTTTGATGTTTATGATGCACTGAAAATGTAAAAAAGCATTAGAGATGGTCGGCTTCCCATATATATATTAGACCAACACTTCTACTTAACATAATCTTTTCTTAAATCAACATCCAGCTATACAATTTTGTCCTTGTCACTACTATGTGTAAATTGCAAAAAATGAACTGTATTAGTAATATATTCCACACATTAACATAACTTAGATGATATATTTATTTTATTTCAAATGATTCCTTCACTAGGTTATATGACTTTATAGAATATATTAATAATACAATTCATTTTTTGAAATTTAGATATAGTAGTGACAAGAATAAAATTGTATATCTGGATGTTTGATTTAAGAAAAGCTTATGTATGGATTCTTACATATAACACTACACACATCTATCATTTGTACATACCTAAGGATCTGTGATTAAAGAAACATACTTAGCAATAAAAAAATTACTGGCTCACTGAGAGGATATTCATGTCCTAAACAGGCTCCCAGCAAAGTATGAAGTACAGAAAAAAAACTTGAGCATTTACAATGAGTCTGAAGAAATACATGGATGATAAAAAACACACAAAATGCATATGCAACATTGTTGATTTGATGGATTAATTACTTCGGCTTCTGGCCAAGATTAAGAGTAGTGGTACATTCCTTGCTCATATGTCTGAATAAGTACAATATGTGGGATCAATGGGTGGTATATGATCCATTTATTTATTCGGTGTGTGTTGTGTGTGCGCATGTATATTTGTGTCTGTGTGGTAGAGCATAAAAGATATCTTGGTAATAGCCATCAAATTATGAGTATGATATGCAAGTATAACTTTCGTTTCTTAAACAAATGAAATAAAGGCCAAAGACAATCTTTAGATCCCATGTACCAATAAAGACTTTAAAACTAAAACACCATGGGTATTCAGAAGCCATGTAGCTGAAACATTAGTATGTTCTTAATAGTCCATTTGAATATATCCCATGGGTATCCACTACAGGACGTTTAAAGTTTTACACAATGAAAACTCCAGCTTGGCTGGGTCTTTATTGCAGTTTGTACTAAATGGTTAGTCTGTGTGACTATTTTACTCTCTGGTTTGAACATATTTCACTTGTCTGACTTGTTTCAGAGGTTCATAGGTTAATAATAATCTTATGGATGGAGAGTTATAAAGACGTTTAGCCACAGTGCCTTTGCAATGAAAACAGTTGACTAGTTCTCTCTGGGTAAAAAATCATTCCCACTAATTCCAAGCATGAATTTGTATTCACCTATCCATCTGTTAAGGCTGGCTTTTAAGACAGTCAGGAAGGTACTTTGCTTAATAAGCAGAAGCAGCCTATTCTAAAGGTAGGGGCGGCAGTGGGTAAAAAGCCTATTTTGCTGGCAGGTGTTATTTAACTTAGAATGGAGATTTAGGCCTTTGATATGGGTACTTCTTACACTGTTTATTGTATGAAAGAGGAGGATTCCAAATGGCGCAGAGCACAAAATACTAAGCGAAGGTCACCTCTCAAGAGTCTCCATTAGTGTTTGAGAGATATTTTAACCTGTTGAGGTAGAGTAAATGACTTAACTGGCCATCTTTAGATAGGAATCATTGGAGCCTTTGTGGTTATATAAGATGCTTAGATAGATGCATTCCAAAGGGGAATCTTTTGACCTAGATGAGATGAGATTCTCCAACAGATAAGCTATGCGAGGTTGAAGAATTTCCTAACCACAATCAAAACATGGTTGTCAAAAAGCAGAGCTCACTGTCTATGAAGGAGCACAGGTCTCTAATAACATTATCTGTTTTGGGGGAGGTGGCAGTGAAGTGATAAGGGAAGAGATTAGGGGCTTTACCATATGCAACTCTGCTGTACTTCTTGGCATTTAGGGTGAGATAATGTCTAACACATCAGGCATTGGTCTGATCAGACCCTGTTGGAGGAAATGGATATCATAAAGGAAAATGACAACTGTACCTAATTTGCAGTCATTCAAAAATTTGCTAGCCAGCAACCTTGGGAATCCAGTTTCACTTCTAAGAAGTAAATTGTCTGCATTAACAATATGAACTCTGCCAGTAATCCTATTTGCTATCCAAGGGTTAAAACTGTAGAGTTTATGATATCCATGTTGGAAATTATATCAGAGGCCTTAGCAAGGTCAATATAGTCAGTGTGAATAGTCTGGCTATCATCTAAGGCTTCTGTTACCTTGTTAAAAAATCAGCTAAGTTGAGTAGACATAACTTGGCTTTCACAAATCTATATGATTGGGATGAATGGTTTAGAGGTTTTCAGTGTTATTGTTAATTAATTCAGCAATAACACATTTCATGGCTTTACAGATAATGTCAGGGTCAGTTTTGGGGCCACTGTTATGGAAAAATACAAATGAAACAGTTCTTCAAACTTCGGGTGCATAATCTATGGAGGCACTAAGGCTGAAGTGATTTAGAAGGGGCTGAGCCATGCGGTGCCTGATACGTGCAAGCAAACATCCTGGAATATCTCTATGGTCCTTAGAAATAATGTTTTTGATATAGAATGTGCTGGTATGATTTGATCTAGGCTGATTACTGACATGATAGCAATGAAAGAAATTGGGAGACAGTGTGATATGTGGGAGGCATGAACTTAGAGCTAAATTTAACAGCCATGATATTATATATGTTTTTTGTGTTGAAATGGATATGCCATTGGAGATGCATTTGGAGCAGAACTGGGTATTACTACTAACTTTCTTAATGTAACTAGACCTTGTGGTTATCCTTGATAATGGTGACTGTTCTGAGTTCATAACTGGCACTGCAGTCCCTGGAGGCAATCATAAGTGTGCTGCTTAATAGTTTCATAGTTTAGTACTAGGCTAACTGTCCTTGTGGGCTATTTTAAGCCTAGCCAAAAACCCTGTACCTCTTGTCTGTGAGGTAAACACCTTAAACATTATGCCAACATCCATACTTAGAGAATGAATGTACAGCCAATCACTGTTCATAGGCAAATGCCAGACTAAGAGTCTGCAGATTATTACAAGCCTAGCCAATAACCAGAGGTCAGAATTAAACCCTGTACCATGTATCTGTGAGGTTAAGACCTTAATTGTTATGGCAACCCTCTTTAATATTTTTGGATGACTTCAGTAGTGAAGATGGCATGTCATGAGCTAAATATTACTTAGAAAAAGTACTATGAAGGAAGCCAATATAAACATTGTAGTCAGTATGTGAAAGCATTGTTATGAGAGGTGCAGGTGTCACTAGCAAACCAGGACAGTCTTTGAATCAGTTGGTGCCAGGCAGACAAGCATCAAATCCCCTAGGATGGCATCAGTCAACAAGCCAATCACTGTGGTCATTTTTTCTTTGAACTTGGACAACATGTTTGGTTTGGCAAGTATGGTGTTCAGGATTAGCAATTTATCTTTCTTAGAGACATAGATTGTAAGTTCAGTTATGTCTCACTACATCTTCCTCTGGGTACAGCATCTAAGGTCATTCACTCCCTGCACATAAGTGACAGCAAGGTTATTCATAGGATCATGGGTTCATAGGCTGGTACTAGGCTATCGACCCTAGGGCCTATACAATCCTAGTCATAACTATTCCCTGGCTATTTCTTCCCACAATATTTACTTCCCTGGACCCCTGTCTAGCAGGGTGATTGACGTGATTCCCGGGGTGAATTTCCTATCTCCCATCCAATAGTCATGGTTCCTTTTGAAGAGGGCCAAAGAGGTGCTCTGCTTGACATGTATGGGTAGTCTATTCCAGAGTCTGGGGAGTCTCTGGGTCAGGAACCTATCCCTCCAGCATCTTTTGTTCATTCTGATGACAAGGTTTAGATCCCTGGAGCATGTGGCTCTGAGGGATTGGGATTTCTTTAAGTGTAACATGCCCAACAGCTCTGGGTTTGACATGGCCTTGTATGTTAAGCAGAGATCGCCTCTGAGTATATGATATGCGACAGAGTATAGCTGGAGTTTTTTTAAAAGGTCAGCATAAGGGCATCTGCTTTAGGCCTGTGATTCTTTTAGTGAGGTATTTCTGCGGTCTTTCCAGTTGTTGCAGATGTCTTGTGAGGTACATACCAAATGGGGTGTTGTACTCTATAATGGGTCTAACGAGGGATGAGTACAGTGGGACAATGACCTCCTTTTTTCTGGATGAAAAGCCCTTAGTGATCAGGTGTGCCACATAGAAGGATTTCCTGACTGTTGTGGCAATGTGGTTATTGAAGGTGAGACCACTGTCCACCTGTGTCCCTGAATCTCTTATCACACTTTTGGTGTTTAGTGTACTACCACCTATGCGGTAATTCATGGGTACATGGTTTTTCCCAAAGGGGATAACTATACATTTTTTGCCATTGAGCTTGAGTCCATGGCTCTGGCACCACGCATCTGTTTCTGTAAGGCCCTTTTGTAGAATATCCACATCATTTGGGGATTCAATAATGGCTCCCAGTTTGCAGTCATCTGTGAACTTTGTTAGCCAGAGTCCCTTAGGGACTTAGTTGGCCTGTACTTCAGAGAAGTAGATGCCAAACAAGAGCGATCCCAGGACTGAACCCTGAGGTACTCCACATGTCACTTGTCTGGAGCTGGATCTGAATTCTTATATTTGGGAAGGTGAAGGCTCCTGAGGGTCCTTGCAGCATTCCTGATTCTAGCACCAGAAAGACAACTGACCGTAACACTATCCTTATCCAGGGTAGTACATGTAGTGTCAATGTGCTCAACAATGAAATTACATATAACAAGGCCTTAGTAATTTAAAAGAGAGCTGTGTGACCTTAGGGACATAGACTTACAGTCTTGATGGTTTTCTGTAGAGGTACATGTAGGTATAGGAGTAGATAAGGTCATAACATGCTCACCTAAGACTGGTGCCATTCCCTGATCTGGCACATCTAGTGCACTTTAACTCTAAACTGATAACAAAATGTGCCATACCATGAGAAAGGTCCATTCTGCCTAATGTGTACCCCTTTTTTACTGAGAAGCAATAGAAAAGCTCTTTTCTGAGTGGTGGTAATACACTACTAACTGATCAGCATCCTCCAGCTGCACTCCCGAACACCTTGTGCCCCAGGTGGCCATCCCTTTGCCCCCCTAGATGGCTAATATCTTCTAGGCGTGTACCTGGAAGGCTTGGGCAGAGATTCTTTGACACCTTTGGTATAAGAAAGCATAGTGGTATACTGCCGTTTGCTGACAGTATTAGAAATAGTGAGCTGTACCATTAGTCTGAGTGCATAACTGCAATTACAGTATTAGAAATAGTGAGCTGTACCATTAGTCTGAGTGCATAACTGCACTTCTCTCAGTTTGTGTTAAAAAACATGTAGGAGTATGAGGCTGTCAGTAACAATGAGGCACACGGACAGGTGAGTGGTGAGAGTAGCTCATGACTTTATGATGATGATAGGCATTAAGTTACTTTTTTAATATTAGGATAGTGGTGGGATTAAATACAAGATGTTAGGGGTACTGATAGGGATTAACTTAAAGCGTTCTATGAGAGGACTGACATTAAAATAACATATGGTAATAATGAATGGGATTCTCAGGGAACAGCTAAGAACATCAGTAAAAAAGGGACCAGATGACAATCACAAGTTAATATACTATTTGCAGCAGACAGGTTACAAAATAATGACAGGAAACAAATTGGCAGTAGTATAATACCACATAATTTGCTAATAAAAACAGCAGAACCATCTCTGTGTAAGGTTTAAACAGTTTAAATGCAAACAAAAAAAAAACAGGAACTCAAGCTAAGTGATATAGTCAAGAGTAGGAAAATCCACAATGACTTAGGGCAAAAACAGAGAAAACACCAGCAAGTAACAACAGAATAAAGACAAAGGAAGAGAGAGAATAAGATAACTTACCTTGCTGGCAGCTGCACGATGTGGCACAGATATGTAGACATGTAAAATGACCTCATTAGGAGAGAGAGAATAAGATAACTTACCTTGCTGGCAGCTGCACGATGTGGCACAGATATATAGACATGTAAAATGACCTCATTAGGAGAGAGAATAACATAACTTACCTTGCTGGCAGCTGCGATGTGGCACAGATATGTAGACATGTAAAATGACCTCATTAGGAGAGAGAGAATAAGATAACTTACCTTGCTGGCAGCTGCACGATGTGGCACAGATATGTAGACATGTAAAATGACCTCACTAGGAGAGAGAGAATGAGATAACTTACCTTGCTGGCAGCTGCACAATGTGGCACAGATATGTAGACATGTAAAATGACCTCATTAGGTAGATGTGGGCACAATACTTGTTAATTAGATGGCAACTCCACTCTTCAAGCCATTACAGAGTGCAACAAGGTTGTAATTGGTACAGGTTTCAATAATAAGTCAAGGGTAGTCACATCTCAGCTGCTGAATTACAGTTGCCATAAGGACAAAGCAGTGTCCTGCTATTCTAATCCTGTCCTTTCCATCTGGGATTGAGTAGCATAGTCCACAGCTGAGCCCAAAAAAACTAGAAGATGTGTGAATATCCAAATTTAAAAATCCAGGTGACCCAGCTTTGAAACAAAAGCTAGACAAATAAAGGTCCAAATGGAATTCATTCCTTCTCAGGTAATTGTCTGGAATGAAGATACTTGCTTCCACCTCCCCCCAAAACAAAACAAGTTAGCAAACACTCCTGACACATCCAAATGGAAAACAGAGACAGAAATGATAGTGTAATGTAGTCTCAGGTGCAAAATGGGCTGTAAGGCAATTGCTGTTTCCCCTTCTTCTGTCCACTACTCTCTCTTTTTTCATATCTTGCATTATAGCAGCTTGCATCTAAGCTAAAAGGTTCACCTAGCTATACTACCATCCAGGTGACCACCAAATAATAGTAGAGGGAGCAAATCCTTGAAGCATCAAAGTTGAATTTGTTATTCTCAAATAGTCAATCAACATGTTGAAGCTTGCTTTTTCTATAACAAAAATCAAATTAACACTGCAGGCAGGTCCATGCAATTCACACAGGAATCCTTACAAAGTGCAGCAGTGCAGTGTGATCCCAAGTCTTTGCAGGGCAGTATTAGGAACTAGATGTGAAACTTTATAAAGGTAAGCTGGACAAGGGGTGAGGGTCAACGTGAAACTATAAAGGTAAGCGGGACATGAGGGTGGAGATCAGTGCTATAAGTATGGCAGTGCATGCCTAGTAGGTGGGAAAACATGAAAGGAAGTGAAGCTGAGCTTTTAAGGGGCCGTCTTTCCAAGGTGATCTTATAATAAGACATTTTTTTTGGGGGGGGGGGTATTAGTTTCTTTGTATTGTAAGGATATACCTCATCTGTAGTAAAGAAAAAAAGTGCAACACATTTTATTTTCTTCATTTCTCAAAGAATCTTAAAGGTCAGTATGATAGTGTTCAAAATATCGACTCTGTTTTCAGTTTTCTTAAATATTTTCTGGAAACGATTTACAGAACTATTAGTTGCTGTAATATGCTGTTATAAAGCTATACATTTCAGTTGGGGCATCTAAAATAATTCATCGTTTTGCTGTTTACCAAAAATAATATTTACATTCGGAAAGCAGCACTGTTTATAGATATTTGCATTCTAAACACATTTTGCATTTAAAGTAGCACATTATTATGCATTCATTTACAGTTATTTTATTTCTACTTAAAAAATGTAAAATTAATTTTGTATGTTTTTATTTCCTGATTTACATGTACATAAAATGCATCTGTAGTACATAAAACAACATCTGTCTAAATAATTTTGTTCAGAATAGTAGACCCTCTACAACACAAATGTATTGTGTAGCATTTTAATTTGAATGAGTATGGTTGAGTACTATTCCTTTAACTGATAATGCTTAAATGAGTTCTTAGAAGGTGATGATGTCAAAAACAAATAAATCCTAATAACCTGGATGCCTACATAAATATCTCATGATGTGTTCATATTATGTATAATCGGTACCTTTTGTGCTCTGACTCATGCATTTAATTTTACTCCCATGATATCTGGGAGGCTAGTTTCTTTGTTTACAACATTTAGTTGTTCTAAGAGACAAGCTGGTCGCCGACCAGAAATTGGTAACTATAGCAGAATGCAGAGAGATGGGAGTAACTCGTACATATCATCTAAAGTTGCCCCAAGCTGGAATAAATGTATGAATGTTCTAAATAAGGGCATTCTGAATAACCTTTTCCTGGTGGTAGGCCATAACAAGCAGCTCTGCACTGCAGACAATCGTCAAGAATGAAGATGCAAAAGAAGAATATATGACTTAGAGTAGGGAATACCTTGAAGTAGCTGACATTACTGGAAATAACCTGATAGTATAAGAATTATACTCCAATCTCTTTTTTGTTTTTGTTCACCACACAATCCATCAGATGGGTATGATTCTAAAACCTTATTTGCACAATTATTCCTGCTATGGAGGGACAAGTGCCAGATGCATGCATTTCTTAAGACAGGGAAAGAGGTCTATGTCTCATCTGTTCCTCATCCAAGGTATGAGTCTGTTCAATACATTCACCCCTCTAGAGGTGGCAGCCTAGTGTGTGGTAGTAGGCAGACCTGCCATTCATGTGTGTCCCCTCCCTTGCCTAATCCCCATCCATGGAAACCACTTTCTTGCTAAAGATCTACTACTTTTAAAGGCTCCAATGCATGCCAATGCATGCTTATTCATGTGACTGGAATGTTTATCCAGCTTACATGCTGTATGAGGCATCCTGACACAATAACTGCTTATAGGTTCATCTGTTCATAGGCGTATACTAGGCTAATGACCACTGGGCACTTTATAAACCTAGCCATGCAAGCTAGGGTATAATTTACATACTGCTTCTGCCACTGTCTATTAGAGACATAAGTGCTAGACCTAGAGTGAGTTTCCTATTTCCCATCAACTGGTCCAGGCTATGCTAGAATAGGGTTAGGGAAGAACTCTGCTTCACATGGATGAGAAGTCTGTTCCAGAGTATGGGAATTCTCTGAGAGACATACCTGTCTTTTCAACAAGCCCTATTTATGTTGCAAGCAAGGTTCAAGTCCCTAGATCAAAAATTTCTGATGATATTGCTTTTACAGATGTGCAAAAGGTCCAAGGATGGACAATATGATAGTTACCAGGGGTAGATGACTTCCCAAAGGATACTATTATGCATCTCCTGGCATTTAGTTTTAGTTCATAGGTGTTCACTAGGGTAATGACCACAAGGGCCTTTTTAAGCCTAGCCATGCATCCTAAATCTCTGAAAAGTTCTCGTACCTTTGATATGTGTAATCAGGAGCTTGGGAGATGAACCATTTACAGGAAGCTTGTATCCATTAGTGACATAGGTGCAAAACCATGGATGAATTTCCTGTTCCCCATCAAATTGTCAAAGTTAAATTTGAATTAGGTTAGGGAGGAACTCTGCTTCACATGGATGGGGAGCTTCTTTCAGAGAAGTAGTCGTCTCTGGGATACCCACCTTCCTCTCCAGCAGGTCTTATTTATATCACAGATAAGGTTTAAGTCTTTAGAATGGGTAATTCTAGTGATGTTTGTTTTCTGGATATGCAGGAGGAACATCACAGTGGGGTCTGACAACGTCTTTTATGCCAGGCATAGATCTCTCCTCAACATCCTGTAGAAGACAGAATACAGGGGTGGGGCCTTGAGGCGGTGTTACTTACACCCTGTATTCTTTTAAGGAGGAACCTCTGTGGACATTCCAATTGTTGGATATGCCTGGTTAGGTACATTCCAAAGAGGCATTGTACTCAGTGACAGGTCTGATGAATGCCGAATACAGTGGAACAATAACTTCTTTGGACCTAGCTGACATACCTTTGTTTATAAGTTCCACAACATAGAATGATTTCCTCATTACTGAAGACGTGTAATGGTCATAGGCTAGATTACTATCTATGTATGTCCCCAAGTCACTGACTACTGGGTCACCTCTTAAGGAGGTGTCCAGGGTGTTTGTGTTTACAAAGTCCAGGAATCTCTGGGTCTGCAAGTCTGGGGACTTGTAGGATTCCTACTTTATACAGGGTTAGTTAAAGTCCCCTATGAATATATTGGGTTGAATGGTGAGTATTTCCAGTAGATACGAGTATGAACTATGGATTTTGTGAGCCATAAAAGGTGATCCATAGCTTGTAAGGGTACGATAAGGGACTCTGTCTATGGTCATTTAGACATGGAGAAGTTAAAACGCATCATCCTGTTTGACCATTGACCAACCTTGAGGAATGTTTTTGATGTAGATAGAGACATCCCCAACTTTAGTCCATGCTTGTACAGCAGCTGGGCTAAATGTGTGGAGGGCATTATGCACCTGCACTGCTGGGGGGGGGGCTCTCTGCAGCATTAAAACATGTCTCAGTAACTGCACAGATGTCTGCATTCTCTAAAGTGAGGAGAGCTTGGAGGGTGGAGTTTTTTTGTTTTGTTTTGTTTAGGCTCTTCGCACTGAGCTGTAACACCTTCAAATTCCCTTGCGTTGATTTTGCTAAGTTGGAAGGTTTGTCAGTTTGGCATTATCAAAAAGGCATTATGGTGAATACAGTATGGTAAATAGTGCAATGGGTTGTACCATTTCCCCAACCCATGATGGATGATGTAGGCTCAGCCACTCACTATCACCTACACCTGCCAGCTATTCCAATGCCTGGGTGTTGATAGCTAACTGTCCAGATTTGTGACTCATATTTTTGGTCCAGTTCTCATAAAATTGTAGTTTTCTGAGAAATCACTGGCAAATCATTGAGGTCTGAAGTCAGAAAATAACGGCAGACATTTGATTTTCAGACTTCATATCCTTCATAAAATTCATGCTAATAGAAAAACTTTTATTCTATTAACTTTCTAAGTTTGTAAGAGCAATATTTAAAAAAGTGTCCATATTTTTGGGCCTTTGTGCCCCCATTATTTGTGGCTTTGTCTAGATCTCTTACTCTAAGAGGTTGAGAGGTATGCATGCATGACATCTATATGACAAAGCTGGGTACTATATATCTGTCTTCATTTTGATGCCACTTCTTGTAATGTGATCAGAAAGCACATGGTAGATGGAAGCTTAAGGTTATACATCAAATTAGTCTGCAAAATTAAATGAACAGTGTAACATAACTGGACAATTTCAGATTTGTATGGAATGCCATTAAATATTTCAAGAACATCGTGTTTAATATGTCACCTGAATGTTGTTTCAAGATCAATTTTAACTATTTAAAGCTTAGCAGCCATACAGCTATAAACACAAATAATAAAGAGGCAAACAAAAATAAATATTGTCAGATGCTGGAAAAAAAAAGTAAAATTAAATAAAAAATAAATTGGTTAAGTGAAAATAAAAAAGATAAAATAAGTGAAACTAATAAGTTAAAGTCAAAGGCTTAGTTAGTCAAAAGCTAGCTGGATTAAGTGAATCTTGAGGGACATCTTAAAGCTGCTCAGGGTTTGGGCCTCCTGAAGCCACCTTGGCAGTAGATTCAGAAGTTGTGCTTCATGAAATGCACAGACTCATCTCAAAATATATATGCTATACCTCTGAAACCACTAGCATTCCTGGAATACAGAGGAAGAAACAATAAAAGAGTAATGCCCAAGTCGTTTGTTCAGATGAGGTTGTAAGGACAAGAACATTCTAGATGACTCATAATCAAACAACCAGTGAAGTTTCCTAAGGAAATGAATACAAAGCTGAAATTATAATGAAAGAAACCAGGATGGCAATTCATTCTTTTGATGGCAAAAAGTATCATGTCAAAGAAAGGTCAGAAAAAGAGGGATGAACTTAGCCACCAATCAAAGCTAGCAGTGTAAGTGGTCAAGAATTATGTCGTCCAGAAAAGGAGGCATCATGAAGAAGGTAAAGGACCATGAGAAAGTCACACAGGAACCAAGAACATGAAAAACAGATTCACTTACAATGGCAAGCCTCTGACGGATGTGTCTGGTCCAGGGGTCTATATTAGAACACCAAAGTTTCAAAACTTCAAATGTTCTAATATCGAACACTATTCAATGAAAGCTGAAAACATTGAACATACAGAACAGCAAATTTTTTCCTAGGGAAAATGTGCTGTTCCAAAACACATACACACAATACAAGCACACCAAGCAAACAGCAATCCACACACATGCACCTAAAATCTTACACCTAACACTACACTAAACTATACATACACCACTAACTATCCACTTACCTTAACCCAAACTCTAACCCTAAGGTCTGTCACTATCGCACACTCACCTCACCCGCGCCCTAACCTTAACTCGCCTACCCTGCCCTAACCCTCATGTCCACACAATCACACACTTACCTGACATGCACCCTAACCCTAACTCATCTAACCTGCCCTAACCCTCACGTCCACACAATTGCACACATACCTAACCTGCACCCTAACCCTAACTAACCTAACCCGTGCTCAATCGCACACTTCCCTACCCGTAACTTTCCACCACAGTGCTGAAAATACCGAAGCAACAGAAACAGACAACGGAATTATTTCCCAAGGAAAAAATTTGGTTTTCTGTAGCTTCAATATTTTCAGCTTTTGCTGAATACAGGTTGATATTAGAACATTTGAAGTTTTGAAACTTCAATATTCTAATATAGACCATGGTCCAGGAAGTAATACAGTAAGTAGTCTTCGAACTCCGCAACATGAAGATAGAAGATCAAAATTTATGTTTCTCCATTCCACATGTACAGTTTAGGAATCAAAAAATGTAGGAACACATAAGGAATGAGCAATAAAAAAAGTTCCACAGAAGCTAAGAAACCATAATGCCTTAGTACAAGTGAATGGTGCACTAACATTTAACAGTCCCATGATTTCGTAACCCAAGAAAAGACCCAGTATAGCTGAAGTCTCAGGCAACATTGCCTTACATTGGACATTGTAGAGTAAATGTCTGAAAGAATTTAAATAATGGATACGACTTCCAAAACTCTATAGTCCATCAAAACAAGTAAACAAGTCTGTAGTGAATATTGCTATAAATTTACCAGGTATAAAGGTGTTAAGTCAAAGATCCAAAAATAAAAAAAAAAAACATTAGACCAGTAAGCTGATAAGAGAGTTGTCCAGCGATAAAAATTGCAAGTGCAATTAAAGTGTCTAGGTCTAGGATATATCAAAATGTCTTGGAATGAAGTTATACTAATCAGTAAGTCAAACAGGAGAAGGCAGGCAAGATTCTTTGATGAAAAGTCAAACTAGAGCATAATCAGGGTTGAAGAAATGGGTCTAAAGTCACTTAAGAGGACCAGTCTATTGGACGAGGGTAAAAGGAGAGCAAAGCATGATGAAGTCTCTGAAAGACAGTGTATAGAGCAGCAACAGCAGAAATAACAGCAGCAGCAAATAATAATGATGGAAACATTATCCTTGTTGTTTCTAAGTGCACTATCCGTATGATACTCCATGATGGAAACATTATCCTTGTTGTTTCTAAGTACACTATCCGTATGAAACTCCATGATGGAAACATTATCCTCGTTGTTTCTAAGTATACTATCCATATGAAACTCCATGAGGGAAAAATTATCCTCGTTGTTTCTAAGTACACTATCCGTATGATAATCCATGATGGAAACATTATCCTTGTTGTTTCTAAGTACACTATCCGTATGATACTCCATGATGGAAACATTATCCTCGTTGTTTCTAAGTACACTATCCATATGATACTCCATGATGGAAACATTATCCTCGTTGTTTCTAAGTATACTATCTGTATGAAACTCCATGAGGGAAACATTATCCTCGTTGTTTCTAAGTACACTATCCGTATGAAACTCCATGAGGGAAACATTATCCTTGTTGTTTCTAAGTATACTATCCGTATGATACTCCATGATGGAAACATTATCCTTATTATTTCTAAGTACGCTATCCGTATGAAACTCCATGAGGGAAACATTATCCTCGTTGTTTCTAAGTACACTATCCATATGATAGTCCATGATGGAAACATTATCCTTGTTGTTTCTAAGTACTGGGTTGGGAGGGTGGCCTAATGGTTAAGGTGTTTGACTTGCAAACACAAGGTACAGGGTTTGAATCTCACAGGGGATAATTGGCTAGGCTTAAAATGGCTCACCAGGGCAGTAAGCCTAGTACTAACCTATGAACCTAAACCTATGAACCTATGAACACTATCCGTATGATACTCCATGATGGAAACATTATCCTCGTTGTTTCTAAGTACACTATCTGTATGAAACTCCATGAGGGAAACATTATCCTCGTTGTTTCTAAGTACACTATCCGTATAAAACTCCATGAGGGAAACATTATCCTCGTTGTTTCTAAGTATACTATCCGTATGAAACTCCATGATGGAAACATTATCCTTATTATTTCTAAGTACGCTATCCGTATGAAACTCCATGAGGGAAACATTATCCTCGTTGTTTGTAAGTATACTATCCGTATGATACTCCATGATGGAAACATTATCCTTGTTGCTTCTAAGTGCACTATCTGTATGATACTCCATGATGGAAACATTATCCTCGTTATTTCTAAGTACGCTATCCATATGAAACTCCATGAGGGAAACATTATCCTCGTTGTTTCTAAGTACACTATCCGTATGATAGTCCATGATGGAAACATTATCCTTGTTGTTTCTAAGTACACTATCCGTATGATACTCCATGATGGAAACATTATCCTCGTTGTTTTTAAGTATACTATCTGTATGAAACTCCATGAGGGAAACATTATCCTCGTTGTTTCTAAGTACACTATCCGTATGAAACTCCATGAGGGAAACATTATCCTCGTTGTTTCTAAGTACACTATCCGTATGATACTCCATGATGGAAACATTATCCTCGTTGTTTCTAAGTATACTATCTGTATGAAACTCCATGAGGGAAACATTATCCTCGTTGTTTCTAAGTACACTATCCATATGAAACTCCATGAGGGAAACATTATCCTCGTTGTTTCTAAGTATACTATCCGTATGATACTCCATGATGGAAACATTATCCTTATTATTTCTAAGTACGCTATCCGTATGAAACTCCATGAGGGAAACATTATCCTCGTTGTTTCTAAGTATACTATCCGTATGATACTCCATGATGGAAACATTATCCTTATTATTTCTAAGTACTATCCGTATGAAACTCCATGAGGGAAACATTATCCTCGTTGTTTCTAAGTATACCATCCGTATGATACTCCATGATGGAAACATTATCCTTGTTGTTTCTAAGTGCACTATCTGTATGATACTCCATGATGGAAACATTATCCTCGTTATTTCTAAGTACACTATCCATATAATTTGATTTGGGAGGAATTTCTTGAAGTATATACATATTTTTGCTGGCTTGGTGGTGTAGAGAGAGTACACCCATCTGCGATGCCAGTTATCCACATTCATTTAATAACTCAGGACCCAACAGCAGGGAGGTGGGAAATGGAGTATAAATGAATGTCCACAGCAGAATGCACACCAGGAAGCATTATAGTGTTTTTCATATTATATACAAGGATCAACTTTTCAAACATAAAAAAATTATGACGATAATCAAAAGATCACAGTAGTAGGAGAATGTTTTAGTGATTCATTCCTGCATTTGAAAGTTGGTTTGTTTCTGCAAAAGAGCATTTGAACATATTAGTCTATTTGGATCCTTTACATCTCCCATCCAGAGGCTGATGAGTGTCATCTATATAAGAAGTCAATGCATAACTCTCAAAAAGCAAACTAAATAAGTCAAACACAATGTGCACCATACCAGCAAAACCTGTGGGCTACACTATGAAAAGAAAGTGTGTTTTGCTAGGGACCTAACCCATTCTGTAACATACTATGTGGGGACTTTACTGCATCCCCCCGTATGACTTAGAAATATTAACACCGTAGTCGCATAAACTGATTAGAAACTGATTCTTCTCACTTATAATTCGATCATCTCCTCATGTGTAGGCACTTCACCCCATCTGGCTTACAAATATTAACACCATAGCCATATAAACTGATTATAAACTGATTGCTCTCACTTATAATTTGACCTGAGGGTGGGAAGAAATTTGGCTATCCAAAATGAGTAGAATGCAATTGCAAGATAGATAAAAAGCATGGAAAAGAATGGCAAAAAAAAAAAAAAACAACTCCTCAGTATCTTGAAAACTTTAGAATGCTTCGCAATCGTATTAAAAAGCAAATAAATAAAGACATAAAGCTATACTATAATTACTTTCATAATAATACTAAACACAATCCTAAAATATTTTGGACATCTGTATGATACTCCATGATGGAAACATTATCCTCATTGTTTCTAAGTACATTATCCGTATGATACTCCATGATGGAAACATTATCCTCATTGTTTCTAAGTACACTATCCGTATGATAGTCCATGATGGAAACATTATCCTCGTTGTTTCTAAGTACACTATCCGTAGGATACTCCATGATGGAAACATTATCCTCGTTGTTTCTAAGTACACTATCCGTATGATACTCCATGATGGAAACATTATCCTTGTTGTTTCTAAGTACACTATCTGTATGATACTCCATGATGGAAACATTATCCTCGTTGTTTCTAAGTACACTATCCGTATGATACTCCATGATGGAAACATTATCCTCGTTATTTCTAAGTACACTATCCGTAGGATACTCCATGATGGAAACATTATCCTCGTTGTTTCTAAGTACACTATCCGTATGATACTCCATGATGGAAACATTATCCTCGTTGTTTCTAAGTATACTATCCGTATGATACTCCATGATGGAAACATTATCCTTGTTGTTTCTAAGTGCACTATCCGTATGATACTCCATGATGGAAACATTATCCTTGTTGTTTCTAAGTACACTATCCATATAATTTGATTTGGGAGGAATTTCTTGAAGTATATACATATTTTTGCTGGCTTGGTGGTGCAGAGAGAGTACATCCATCTGCGATGCCAGTTATCCACATTCATTTAATAACTCAGGACCCAACAGCAGGGAGGTGGGAAATGGAGTATAAATGAATGTCCACAGCAGAATGCACACCAGGAAGCATTATAATGTTTTTCATATTATATACAAGGATCAACTTTTCAAACATAAAAAAAAATTATGACGATAATCAAAAGATCACAGTAGTAGGAGAATGTTTTAGTGATTCATTCCTGCATTTGAAAGTTGGTTTGTTTCTACAAAAGAGCATTTGAACATATTAGTCTATTTGGATGCTTTACATCTCCCATCCAGAGGCTGATGAGTGTCATCTATATAAGAAGTCAATGCATAACTCTCAAAAAGCAAACTAAATAAGTCAAACACATTGTGCACCATACCAGCAGAACCTGTGGGCTACACTATGAAAAGAAAGTGTGTTTTGCTAGGGGCCTAACCCATTCTGTAACATACTATGTGGGGACTTTACTGCATCTCCCCGTATGACTTAGAAATATTAACACCGTAGTCGCATAAACTGATTAGAAACTGATTCTTCTCACTTATAATTCGATCATCTCCTCATGTGTAGGCACTTCACCCCATCTGGCTTACAAATATTAACACCATAGCCACATAAACTGATTATAAACTGATTGCTCTCACTTATAATTTGACCTGAGGGTGGGAAGTAATTTGGCTATCCAAAATGAGTAGAATGCAATTGCAAGACTGATAAAAAGCATGGAAAAGAATGGCAAAAAAAAAAAACAACTCCTCAATATCTTGAAAACTTTAGAATGCTTCGCAATTGTATTAAAAAGCAAATAAATAAAGACATAAAGCTATACTATAATTACTTTCATAATAATACTAAACACAATCCTAAAAAATTTTGGACATCTGTATGATACTCCATGATGGAAACATTATCCTCATTGTTTCTAAGTACATTATCCGTATGATACTCCATGATGGAAACATTATCCTCATTGTTTCTAAGTACACTATCCGTATGATAGTCCATGATGGAAACATTATCCTCGTTGTTTCTAAGTACACTATCCGTATGATATTTCATGATGGAAACATGATCATCGTTATTTCTAAGTACACTATCTGTATGATACTCCATTATGGAAACATTATCCTCGTTGTTTCTAAGTACACTATCCGTATGATAATCCATGATGGAAACATTATCCTCGTTATTTCTAAGTACACTATCCGTATGATAGTCCATGATGGAAACATTATCCTCGTTGTTTCTAAGTACACTATCCGTAGGATACTCCATGATGGAAACATTATCCTCATTGTTTCTAAGTACACTATCCGTATGATAGTCCGTGATGGAAACATTATCCTCGTTGTTTCTAAGTACACTATCCGTATGATACTCCATGATGGAAACATTATCCTCGTTATTTCTAAGTACACTATCCATAGGATACTCCATGATGGAAACATTATCCTCATTGTTTCTAAGTACACTATCCGTATGATAGTCCATGATGGAAACATTATCCTCGTTGTTTCTAAGTACACTATCCGTATGATAGTCCATGATGGAAACATTATCCTCGTTGTTTCTAAGTACACTATCCGTATGATAATCCATGATGGAAACATTATCCTCGTTATTTCTAAGTACACTATCTGTATGATAATCCATGATGGAAACATTATCCTCGTTATTTCTAAGTACACTATCTGTATGATACTCCATGATGGAAACATTATCCTCATTGTTTCTAAGTACACTATCCGTAGGATACTCCATGATGGAAACATTATCCTCGTTGTTTCTAAGTACACTATCCATATGATAATACATGATGGAAACATTATCCTCATTCTAAGTACGCTATCCGTATGATACTCCATGATGGAAACATTATCCTCGTTGTTTCTAAGTACGCTATCCGTATAATACTCCATGATGGAAACATTATCCTCATTATCTCTAAGTACATTATCCATATGATACTACATGATGGAAACATTATCCTTGTTATTTCTAAGTACACTATCCATAGGATACTCCATGGTAGAAACATTATCCTCATTGTTTCCAAGTACACTGTCCGTATGATACTCCATGATGGAAACAATATCCTTGTTGTTTGTAAGTACACTATCCGTATGATACTCCATGATGGAAACATTATCCATATGATACTCCATGATGGAAACATTATCCTCGTTGTTTCTAAGTACACTATCCGTATGATACTCCATGATGGAAACAGTATCCTCGTTGTTTGTAAGTACACTATCCGTATGATACTCCGTGATGGAAACATTATCCTAGTTATTTCTAAGTACACTATCCATATGATACTCCATGATGTAAACATTATCCTCATTATTTCTAAGTACACTATCCGTATGATACACGATGATGGAAACATTATCCTTGTTATTTCTAAGTACACTATCCATATAATTTGATTTGGGAGGAATTTCTTGAAGTATATACATATTTTTGCTGGCTTGGTGGTGCAGAGAGTACATCCATTTGCGTTGCCAGTTATCCACATTCATTTAATAACTCAGGACTCAACAGCAGAGAGGTGGGCAGTGGAGTATAAATGAATGTCCACAGTAGAATGCACACCAGGAAGCATTATAGTGTTTTTCATATTATATACAAGGATCAACTTTTCAAACATAAAAAAAAATATGACGATAATCAAAAGATCACAGTAGTAGGAGAATGTTTTAGTGATTCATTCCTGCATTTAAAAGTTGGTTTGTTTCTGCAAAAGAGCATTTGAGCATATTAGTCTATTTGGATGCGTTACATCTCCCATCCAGAGGCTGATGAGTGTCATCTATATAAGAAGTCAATGCATAACTCTCAAAAGCAAACTAAATAAGTCAAACACACTAAGCACCATACCAGCAGAACCTGTGGGCTACACTATGAAAAGAAAGTGTGTTTTGCTAGGGGCTTAACCCATTCTGTAACATACTATGTGGGGACTTTACTGCATCTCCCTGTATGACTTAGAAATATTAACACCGTAGTCGCATAAACTGATTAGAAACTGATTCTTCTCACTTATAATTCGATCATCTCCTCATGTGTAGACACTTCACCCCATCTGGCTTACAAATATTAACACCATAGCCACATAAACTGATTATAAACTGATTGCTCTCACTTATAATTTGACCTGAGGGTGGGAAGTAATTTGGCTATCCAAAATGAGTAGAATGCAATTGCAGGATAGATAAAAAGCATGGAAAAGAATGGCAAAAAAAAAAAACTCCTCCTCAATATCTTGAAAACTTTAGAATGCTTCGCAATCATACTAAAAAGCAAATAAATAAAGACATAAAGCTATACTATAATAACTTTCATAATAATAATAAACACAATCCTAAAAAATTTTGGACATCTGTATGATACTCCATGATGGAAACATTATCCTCATTGTTTCTAAGTACATTATCCGTATGATACTCCATGATGGAAACATTATCCTCGTTATTTCTAAGTACACTATCCGTATGATACTCCATGATGGAAACATTATCCTCGTTGTTTCTAAGTATACTATCTGTATGATACTCCATGATGAAAACATTATCCTCATTGCTTCTAAGTACACTATCCATAGTATACTCCATGATGAAAACATTATCCTCGTTATTTCTAAGTGCACTATCCATAGGATACTCCATGGTGGAAACATTATCTTCATTGTTTCTAAGTACATTATCCATATGATAGTCCATGATGGAAACATTATCCTTGTTGTTTCTAAGTACACTATCCGTAGGATAGTCCATGATGGAAACATTATCCTTGTTGTTTCTAAATACACTATCCGTATGATATTTCATGATGGAAACATGATCATCGTTATTTCTAAGTACACTATCCGTATGATACTCCATGATGGAAACATAATCCTCGTTGTTTCTAAGTACACTATCCGTATGATAATCCATGATGGAAACATTATCCTCGTTATTTCTAAGTACACTATCTGTATGATACTCCATGATGGAAACATTATCCTCGTTGTTTCTAAGTACACTATCCGTATGATACTCCATGATGGAAACATTATCCTCGTTGTTTCTAAGTACACTGTCCGTATGATAATCCATGATGGAAACATTATCCTCGTTATTTCTAAGTACACTATCCGTATGATACTCCATAATGGAAACATTATCCTCGCTATCTCTAAGTACACTATCCATAGGATACTCCATGATGGAAACATTATCCTCATTGTTTCTAAGTATACTATCCATATGATACTCCATGATGGAAACATTATCCTCATTATTTCTAAGTACACTATCCATAGGATACTCCATGATGAAAACATTATCCTCGTTATTTCTAAGTACACTATCCATATGATACTCCATGATGGAAACATTATCCTCGTTATTTCTAAGTACACTATCCATAGGATACTCCATGGTGGAAACATTATCCTCATTGTTTCTAAGTACACTATCCATAGGATACTCCATGGTGGAAACATTATCCTCATTGTTTCTAAGTGCACTATCCATAGTATACTCCATGATGGAAACATTATCCTCGTTGTTTCTAAGTACACTATCCATAGGATACTCCATGGTGGAAACATTATCCTCATTGTTTCTAAGTGCACTATCCATAGTATACTCCATGATGGAAACATTATCCTCGTTGTTTCTAAGTATACTATCCGTATGATACTCCATGATGGAAACATTATCCTCGTTATTTCTAAGTACACTATCCATAGGATACTCCATGGTGGAAACATTATCTTCATTGTTTCTAAGTACATTATCCGTATGATAGTCCATGATGGAAAATTTATCCCCGTTGTTTCTAAGTACACTATCCGTATGATATTTCATGATGGAAACATGATCATCGTTATTTCTAAGTATACTATCTGTATGATACTCCATGATGGAAACATTATCCTCGTTATTTCTAAGTACACTATCCATATGATACTCCATGATGGAAACATCATCCTCGTTGTTTCTAAATATGCTATCTGTATGATACTCCAGGATGGAAAAATTATCCTCGTTGTTTCTAAGTACACTATCCGTATGATACTCCATGATGGAAACATTATCCTCATTGTTTCTAAGTACACTATCCGTATGATACTCCATGATGGAAACAATATCCTCGTTGTTTGTAAGTACACTATCCGTATGATACTCCATGATGGAAACATTATCCTCACTGTTTCTAAGTACAGTATCCATATGATACTCCATGATGGAAACATTATCCTAGTTATTTCTAAGTACACTATCCATATGATACTCCATGATGGAAACATTATCCTCATTGTTTCTAAGTACACTATCCATATGATACACCATGATGGAAACATTATCCTCATTATTTCTAAGTACACTATCCGTATGATACTCCATGATGGAAACATTATCCTCGCTGTTTCTAAGTACACTATCCGTATGATACTACATGATGGAAACATTATCCTTGTTATTTCTAAGTACACTATACGTAGGATACTCCATGATGGAAACATTATCCTAATTGTTTCTAAGTACAGTATCCATATGATACTCCATGATGGAAACATTATCCTAGTTATTTCTAAGTACACTATCCATATGATACTCCATGATGGAAACATTATCCTCATTGTTTCTAAGTACAGTATCCATATGATACTCCATGATGAAAACATTATCCTAGTTATTTCTAAGTACACTATCCGTATGATACTCCCTAATGGAAACATTTTCCTCACTATTTCTAAGTACAGTATCCGTATGATACTCCATGATGGAAACATTATCCTAGTTATTTCTAAGTACACTATCCTTATGATACTTTATGATGGAAACATTATCCTCGTTCTTTCTAAGTACGCTATCCGTATGATACTCCATGATGAAAACATTATCCTCGTTCTTTCTAAGTACACTATCCATATGATACTCCATGATGGAAACATTATCCTCGTTGTTTCTGAGTATACTATCTGTAGGATACTCCATGATGGAAACATTATCCTCGTTATTTCTAAGTACACTATCCATATAATTTGATTTGGGAGGATTTTATTGAAGTATATACATATTTTTGCTGGCTTGGTGGTGTAGAGAGAGTACATCCATTTGCGTTTCCAGTTATCCACATTCATTTAATAACTCAGGACTCAACAGCAGAGAGGTGGGCAGTGGAGTATAAATGAATGTCCACAGTAGAATGCACACCAGGAAGCATTATAGTGTTTTTCATATTATATACAAGGATCAACTTTTCAAACATAAAAAAATATTATGACGATAATCAAAATATCACAATAGTAGGAAAATGTTTTAGTGATTCGTTCCTGCATTTGCAAGTTGGTTTGTTTCTGCAAAAGAGCATTTGAGCATGTTAGTCTATTTGGATGCTTTACATCTCCCATCCAGAGGCTGATGAGTGTCATCTATATAAGAAGTCAATGCATAACCCTCAAAAAGCAAACTAAATAAGTCAAACACATTGAGCACCATACCAGCAGAACCTGTGGGCTACACTATGAAAAGAAAGTGTGTTTTGCTAGGGGCCTAACCCATTCTGTAACATAGTCTCCCCATATGACTTAGAAATATTAACACCGTAGTCACATAAACTGATTAGAAACTGATTCCCCTCAGTTATAATTCGATCATCTCCTCATGTGTAGGGACTTCATCCCATCTGACTTACAAATATTAACACCATAGCCACATAGGTTCATAGGTTCATAGGTTCATACTAGGCTATCTGCCCTAGGGCATTTATAAGCCTAGCCAGAGTTGTGTGGCTTTCACCACCCCTTAGGTTGAAGAATACTATACCCATTTGTTTGCCGTGCCTCCGTCCAGCAGTGATACAGAGATGATCCCCGGGGTAAACCTACGATCTCCCATCCACTGGTCAAGATTCCTCTTGAACAGAGCCAGTGAGGTGCTCTGTCTCACATGGACCGGGATTCTGTTCCACAGCATAGGGAGTCTCTGGGTGATGAATCTGTCCCTCCAGCACGTCCTATTTATATCCGTGTTGAGGTTTAATTCTCTTGCTCTTGTGGCTCTGGTGGATTTGGATTTTTTGAGGTGGAGCATGTCCATTAATTCCAGGTTGGACATGGCCTTGTATGTCAGGCACAGGTCACCTCTGAGCAGACGGTATGCGACTGAATAGAGCTGGAGTTTCTTCAGTTGGGCAGCATATGGCATATTTTTGAGCCCCTTTATCCTTTTGGTGAGGAACTTTTGGGGTCTTTACTCTTTCCAATTGCTGCAGGTGTTGGGTAAGATACATTCCGAATGGGGCATTGTACTCAATCATTGGTCTGATAAGTGAAGAGTACAGGGAAACAATGACCTCCCTTGATCTGGATGTGAATCTCTTCATAATCAGGTGGGCAATGTAGAAGGTCCTCCTAACCACTTTGGCAATGTGAGTGTCAAAAGAAAGGTTACTGTCAACTTGGGTCTCCAGGTCCCTGATAACCTCTTCTGTGCTTAATGGATTGCCACCTATGTGGTAACTTGGGGTTACCTTGTTTTTACCAAAGGGTATGACTATACATTTTTGGCGTTTAGCTTAAGGCCATGGCTCTGGCACCAGTTATCCGTTTCTATGAGATCTCTGAAGGAAATCTGTGTCTGATGGATTTTCAACTATGGCCCAGTTTGCAGTCATCTGCAAACTTTGTCAGCCAACATCCTCCTATGTTTGCCTGCACTTCTGAAAAGTAGATGCCGAACAAGGGGGGGCCCAGGACTGAGCCCTGTGGGACACCGCTTGTGACCGGCTTGGAGTCTGACATGGCACCAGCAACTCTAACCCTGTGGGTTCTGTCCTTGAGCCAGTTTGCAACCCATCTTGTGACATATGGGTTTACATTTAAGCTGGTGAGCTTTTCTATGATACCCGAGTGGGGTGTTGTGTCGAAAGCTTTTGCAAGGTCAAGGTAGGCTGTGTGAAATGCCTTACCCTCATCATTGGCCTTGGAGACTGTTTCAAAAAAGTTGACCAAGTTCAAGAGGTATGATCTGCCCTTGACAAAGCTGAATTGGGTAGGATCCAATGTCTGTAGGTCCACTATGTCTTTATTTATGAGTTCCATTATGATCCTCTCCATAGCTTTGCAGACCAGGCTTGTTAAGCTTATGGGGCGGTAATTACCAGGGTCCGTAGAAGCACCGCCTTTGTGGAGTGAGACCACAGTTGCCGTATGCCACTCTTTGGGTACGTATCCTGTGGTAAGGCTAAGATTTAACAGCAGCCTTATGTGTGGGTTTAGTACCTCATTGAGTTCGTGTAGCACACAGCTGGGGACACTATCCGGTCCCATTGATGCTGTGTTTTTAGCTTTAGAGAGAGCAGCTCTCACCTGGGCATTTGAGATGATTGGGAGGCTACACTCTGCTGGGATAGATATTTCTCCTTTTGGGGGGGGGGGGAGAAATTTGCACTGAACCTGTCTAACAGTATGTTTGCAATGTCTGTGGGTTCAGTGATTTTTGTATCATTTTGGACTACTTCTGAGCATATCTGGGAGTTTCCACCCAGATTTCTAACATAGCTAAAGAAGGCCTTATGATTGTCTTTTGAGTCCTTGGCGATTTTTCTCTCAAAGTTGGCCTTGGATGATTTTATGAGTGATCGTAGTTTTTTACTAGTATTGATCAGAGATGTCTTCCCTTTTAGGGATTTTGCTCTATCTTGTAGTAGCTTTCTCCTCTTGTTGTAAAGTTTGTTTATGGCTGGGGTCCACCAGATTGGGCTTGCCTTTGGTGGAAAGGGTCTTGATTTTATTTGGGATTGCTTGATCCATGCAATCCTGGAGGTGCTCGTAGAAAGCATTTGTAAGGGATTCAGCAGCGTGGGTTGTGGTTTCCAATGGCTCAGGGGCCTTGAAGGATACCACACCAGTCTTAAGAAATGTGAAGTTGGCTTCTGAGAAGTTCTTCACTGTGGTCTTTTGTTGGGGTGGGGCGGGATGTGGATGTCCAGTGAGATTAGCTTATGGTCTGATCTCACCAATGAGATATACTTCCGGTGTGGAGCATTTGTCCCCATGTTTGTGATAATCAGGTCTAGTATATTTTCACCTCTTGTGAGAATGGTGACAAGTTGTTCCATAGCATTTGAGTTTATGAACTCCAGGAACCTTTGGGCTAGGTATTGGGGCTTGAGTAATGTTCCCAGTCTATGTTTGGGTAGTTGAAGTCACCCAATATGATGGTGTTTGGAGAGACATTTATACTCTCCAGTGTCTTCAGGAAGGCTGTGTGGGGTTCCTGAGTTTGAGAGGGTGGCCTGTAACATGCTACAAACTGTAGAGCAGTTTTGCCTATGGTTAATTGCACCTGAATGGTCTCTGATGCTTCGTGAGTTGCCACCAGCCTGGAGGTGTGGGTATCCTTGATGAATATGGATACACCCCCTCCTTTTGTGGTACAGTCCGGGTTTTGGGGCCGGAACGCATGATATGAGGTAAAACCTGATAGTTCCGGGGTGCTCTGGAGCCTTGAACCAGGTTTCAGTCACAGCACAGACATCAATGTTCTCCATACTGAGGAGGGCTTCGAGGGCGTGCATCTTGAGATTTAGACTTCTGTCATTGAGCAGCATTACCCTTAGTTTTTTTCCATTATTGTTTTCTAGGGTGGTGGGTTTAGAATTTGAGCCTTGTCTAAAAAAAGGCACTATGGGGGTGGCAAGAGCCTTTGCCAATATCCGGAAACCCAGGGGTGACAGGTGCAAGCCGTCCCTTGCGAGGCAGCGGGGTTTGTCAAGCATGTCATTCCAGGCAGACAGACATTGGATCCCCTTAGAATGACACCAGAAATTAAGCCAGTTATTAAAACTGATCATTTTGTCTCTGTATTGTGGCATCATTCTTGGTGAAGGTAGGATACTGCTCAGGGTCAGGGTCATACCAGCCTGGGCTACATAATCTGAGAGCTCCTCTATGTCTCTTTTCATGTAATCCAGGGAGGTACGTCTCAGGTCATTCACACCAGCGTTGACAATGACTGAGTCATACTTGTACTTGCTGTGGAGTTGCCTGAGTGCTTGTGTTATGTGGCGGATTCTAGCGCCTGACAGGCAGCTTACTGTGACCCTCTCCTTGTTCAGTCTGGTGAGTGGGACGTCAGTGTGTCTGACTATGGAGTCACCTATGACAAGTGTGTCTGGCATTGTGTCTGGCCTTAAGGGCTGTGACTGATTTGCACACTGACTTTGTGATCTATGTGTTGCTTGTGTTGTGTCATGAGGTGGCAGTTGTTTGGGTGTCTGCTTTGGAGGCCTCTGCTGTTTTGGTAGATTTTTGATCAGTGCCTCCGAGTATGTCTTTGTGTGTTTATGTGTTTGATTTGTAGTTGTGATAGTTCTATGTGAGACTGGGTTTATGGTGTGTGTGGTTACCTTCTCCTCCTGTCTGGTTTTGCCAGTCCTGAGTTGAGAGAGCTCAGCCTCCAGTTTGGCTATATAGTTGCATCTCTCGCATGTATTTGTGTTTTGTGGGAGGAGGAGAGGGTTGTCTGTGTACATAAGGCAATTGTAACATTGCCTCAAGATTCCCAGATTCACCAGCTGAGCAGGAGGACGCTATCAACTGACCCTTTGACATGCTAGAAGAAATGAAAAGTTTGCTGTGTAACTGAGTCAGAAAGGACCTATAGGGAAGTGGGTACTCAAGGGGGTTTTAAGCTAGTGAAGTACTTTGTATAATATAGAAGTGCTTTACCTGACTAAAAAATGCTTTAGGAACAAGTGCTGAGCTTTACAGATAGAGAATAGACTGTTTAGATTACAAGTAGAGCAGATCTAAGGGAAAAAATGAAGAGCAGACTTTACGGAGCCAGAAATAGTTTAACCTTGTTTAACCGGCGCTGCCCGATGGTGCTCTAGTGGCAACTCAGCTAAATGCAGAAAAGGCAATAAGTCAGTAGTACAGGCTAGCACACTTTAGTGGGCAGCCAAACAATTAAATTAAACAGCAAACAAACACTTTTCGACTTAAATTAGCCTAATTTAGACTAAAATATACTTTTAAGTGCAGATAATAAAAAATGCAGTAAATAACTATGAAAAAGGTTAAAGCTTGCTCTAGGTAAGCAGTAGAAGGTAAAACAAATATAAAAAACAGCAGGATACTTAATCAGGAAAGCAGTCGATTTTTTTAGTTCTCTGTAGCCAGGAAGACTCAACAGGACCACGTGGAGCTGTGTCTGAGCAATATGGCTTCAAAAAAATGCCAGAGGCAGATTTTAACCAAGGAACTTCAGAAGAGCTAGAAATGGTCCAAAATGACCAATTACTACAGCTTCTTGTGCTGAGGTCACTTCCCTCAAGGACAGGTAGGCAATTCAAGGCTCCCCACTCCCACTGGTCAGCTAAGAAACTTCCTTCTATCCAAGTAAGGCAATGGACAACACAGGAACTACACAGCCCAGGATACAGCAAGGCCTGTAAACTGGTCTAACTAGTTTAGGAGAGGCAGGAAAACAAGGAATATTTTTTTGTTCTTTTTGTTTTTAAATAGAAACACACAGAAATGCAGAAAAGGCAATAAGTCAGTAGTACAGGCTAGCACACTTTAGTGGGCAGCCAAACAATTAAATTAAACAGCAAACAAACACTTTTCGACTTGAATTAGACTAATTTCGACTAAAATGTACTTTTAAGTGCAGATAATAAAAAATGCAGTAAATAACTATGGAAACAGTTAAAGCTTTCTCTAGGTAAGCAGTAGAAGGTAAAACAAATATAAAAAACAGCAGGATACTTAATCAGGAAAGCAGTCGCTTTTTTTCAGTTCTCTGTAGCCAAGAAGACTCAACAGGACCACGTGGAGCTGTGTCTGAGCATGACTGATTATAAACTGATTGCTCTGACTTATAATTTGACCTGAGGGTGGGAAGCAATTTCGCTATCCAAAATGAGTAGAATGCAATTTTAGGATAGAGAAAAAGCATGGAAAAGAATGGCAAAAAAAAAAAACTCCTCAATATCTTGAAAACTTTAGAATGCTTTGCAATCGTACTAAAAAGCAAATAAATAAAGACATAAAGCTATACTATAATAACTTTCATAATAATACTAAACACAATTCTAAAAAATTTTGGACATCCATTAAAGAAATCTTACATCCCGTCCAAAAATTCAACCCAAACCCCTCTCCTGATAACTAACCACTCGAAACTGCAATCCATTTCAACTCTTATTTTATAGGTATTGTAGCATCTCTAACCAAGGATTCTTTCTTCAACATCTAATCCCAACGCTGCCCAACAGCACATATCACCACATCCATTTTCACCTTCAAACCTGTGCCGACAGCCTATATAAAACTACTCTTAAACTTAAAACATGATCTTCGGCACATGACCTTCCAAGCAAGTACCTAAAAATACCAGCTAATAGCATTGCTTATCCTGTCTTAATCCTTATAAATAGGTCAGTCCAAGAATCCTATATTCCCCTCTCTCTGCAAAAAGTCACACATTATCTCTCTGCACAAAGGATGAAATTCAACAGACATTAATAACTTTAGACCTTTAACAATCTTATTTCCCCTCACCAAAATACTTGAAAAATGTATTCAAGAACAATTGCTAGACTATCGCCTGCAGGAAGAACTCCTATCCTAAATCAACATAGCTTCTGTCTTTCCCATAGTACTAGCACTGTCCTTCTAACTAATATAGGTGCTGTCAGTAAAACAAGAGATAAGACAAACTAGTCTCTCCCTTATTTCTAAACATGTCTAAAGAATTCTACCTAGTTTATGACAGAAAACTTCTACTTCAAATGTCCTCAGTCTCTCTCAGCCCACTGTTCTGTGGTCCAAAAGCTTCCTGTCCAACAGGTATTGATCAGTAAAATGGCACTCTACCCTCTCTTCTTTCCTCCCAGTCACCGCAAATGTACCATAAGGCTCTATCCTTGGTCCCCTCCTCTAACATTTTCACCAACACTCTCTATTCATCCACACAACAGGCCACCCTAATGCAATATGCAAATGACCCCTCTCTCATTTGCACACCTGACATGTTACACCGCCAAAAAATTACTCAGGAAGTTTTAACAGCCACTGAAACATGGGCTTGTAACTCTCAACTCATGCTCTACCCAAAAAAGACCAAACTACTACTTTTTCCCCCAAACCTTCTCTCATGAAAAAACAAAATTTAAAGTCCTCTCGTGATAATACAACTAGTGATGTCACCCTCATAGCAAATTATTAGGGGTGATAGTGGTGATAAGTTCATATGAGACCTGCATATACAAAACTGCACAAGAAAAACTCTTCAAAAACTAGGGATGCTCTACAGAGCCCAAAACCTTTCTCACAGACACAACAAAAAAATACACTTGTCACTACTTATCTTTTCCCCACACTGCTTTATGGTGCTCCCTTCCTTACTAACCTCCAGGCTTCACAAAAATTAAAACTTAGATAATGCTATAACAAAGTTGCTAAAGTTGCAGCAAATACCCTTTTCAGAACCCACTACTGCACTAAAACGCTTAAACCGGTTAGAGCTGCCTCATCAACTAACGTATGCACAGCTTCGTACCACCTATAAAATTATCCAACATCCATTTTTATGTCCAGCACCAAAAAACATTCTACACAACTATGTTCCCAGTTGGTCATTGCGATCCAGTGACCAAAAACTCCTGTCTGTCTACAAACTTATCAAATATGCTGGGCATTGCCTGTAACTGTGCAAGATTGTTAAAACCTGGAACTCCTTATCTGTATCCATCAGGTCAATACCCTCCCTCCCATCTTTCAATACCACTCTGAAAGACTTCCTAGCTAAAGTCTGGCTTTGTTCATGCACAAAACCAGGATAAACTATATCCCTAAATGTGAACAAGTACCTTTTCTTTCCTTATGCCTCTTTACTCTCCCTTCTTCACTTACTTCCTTACTTCTATCAAATTATGTTCCCTGATTTCTCTCTAAATATACCATAAGCCTGTTTTTCCCTCACTTCAAATAGCAATTGCTGTTTGCATTAGACTAGCTTACCTTTAGTTTCTCTACAACTGTCTACAATTTTTATAAATATTAAATAATTGTCATATAACTTGTACCGATTCTTAACCAATCTTTTTTATATTATCACTAATTTGCTATAATTATTTAAACTGCAGATGTTTCTGTTTTATTTTTGAAGATTTTGTTGTTCTTAAAATGTTTTGTAATAATTTGGAGCTTTTCTCCCCATGCCTTCGCTGAGAATGGGCTTCTACTCAGTTGGATTTTCCCAGTAATCAAATGTTAATAAATAAATAAACAAACATGGGGAAGAGAGAAACAAATGATTCATTAAAAACACTTCTTCCAGCAATGCAATTTCACCATTAATGTAAACACAAAAAGGGACCTATGAACTACAAGAGATACCATTCATAAAATGGTAGAACTCCCATTAGTGAAGGACGAGAGTGTGATAAAATGTCTTTGTCAAATGCAGTAATCACACAAGATGCAACTGCAAGGATAAAGAATGCTAGTAGACTCAATCTGGTCATGTCTTTTGCATTTAGTTATTTATGAATAAGGTTCTTTGTTGCTGGAAGCAAAGAGAAAAAAAAGCAATGGTCATAGAAGCTATGTTTAATTATTTATTTTAGTTTGTTAACTGCGGTGGTGGTGCTGCGGTAGCGTTGTCACCTCACAGTAAGACATTGTCCTGTTCAATTCTCAGCTAGAGCGTCTTCTGTGTGGAGACATGCGTGAATGGGCATACCTTCATTGAAGGTTGTGCATCAGGGCTGGCAACTCGGCACGTAAAAATCTACTGTCAATCATTAGCAGACCAGATGTTCCGTTGTGGCGACCCCTAACCGGGAAAAGCCGAAAGACACAACAACAACCAGGATATTACACTGATCACTATAAAAAACTTGCAGGTACAGCCCGAGTGAAGAGAACTATATAAACAAAAAAAGAAAACAGACCTAATTCACAAACAGAGAGTAATCACATAAGATGTCTAAGAAGCTATGGCAAGGGATGAGCCCATTTCATAGCAGACCAGTATCACAGACAGAGAACAATACTGAAGACAGCAAAAATTACACCTAACAGTTGTTAAATTTAACCAATGAGCAGAAATACATTAGATGTAAGGTCTATGTTTTTACAGAAACATTTTATTTATTTGTTAATCAAGTAAGTGATAACCAAACTTGTCCTGCGTAAGCCCTTGTCTGCCATGATCCAGGCCTTACTTGCACGAATAATAGCTGCTCAAATATTCAAAGGTTCATACTAGGCAGCCGATCCAGTGGACCATCTGTATCCAAGCCAGCGATCCCACCAATTTACCAAGACATGAATTAATACCAGACCTCAGTGTAGTTTTGGCCCCTTTCAATAAGAGCTAGAGGAGCCAGACTGGGGATGTACTTATAACTGTCCTCTAGTAATCCAAGTTATGCTTAAAAAGCATCATGATGTGTGGGAATAAATAGTCAGGGAATTGTTATGGCTAGGCTTGTATAAGCCCTAGGGCCGATAGCCTAGTACCAACCTATGAACCTATAAGTTACTCAGCTTTACCTCTAGGGGAAGTCTAGTCCATAAAAGAGGTTTTCTCTGTGAAAGATCTATCTAGCCAATAGGTCTTCTTTATGTTTTAGTAGAAGTTTAGGTCTCTTCTCTAAGTGTTTAGGGTGGCATAAGTTTTGAGGATTTGTTTGAGGTTACATAGAACCAGATCATTTCAGGCTCTGTCTGCAAGACAAAGGTCTCCTCTTAAAAGTTGTAGGAAATAGAAAAGAGTGAGAGAACTTTAAGGTGGACAGGGAAACTCAAGGAGGACACGGCCTTGATTTTTTTGGTAAAGAAATATGGTCACTAAAGCTGAGTCATATGTTTAGCCGGGTACATACCGAGGGGGGTAGGAATTATATTCCATTATTGATGTGACAAAAGAAGAGTAGATGAAGACATAGATCTAGAAGATATGTCTCTGATGATTAGTATGGCTATAGAAAAAGATTTCCTAACGGCAGTGGCCACATGGTGATTAAAGGATAGTTTACTATCTGGAACAAAGGACCTCTGAGATGACCTTACAAAGCAGCCTAGGCGAGAAGACCAAGCCAAATAGTGGGGAGTTTTACAGTCCCATCCTCCACCTGGGTCTGGGTCACTGTATTAGAATGCATTCTTAACTCTCCTCCTCAGTTATATTTCCACATCCACTCAATCAGCACCTTTCCTCCACAGGGTAGGTAAGTGCCATGTGATACTACATTTTAATTTGTTTTATGAGTATGTAGAACAGTGTAAAGACGTTGGTAGTGTGTTGTATATGCTTTGTTTTTATAGTAGCTGGATATGCTTTACATAGGTCGAGCTTGTGCCCTTAAACAAGTATGCAATTCATAAATGTAGTTTCATGTGCTAATGCTTTGATGTTTGCAACTTTCTTTTAACATGCTGAATAAGTGGATTGTGAACCACTACATGATGGTTTTATCACTTGATTAGCAGTGCAGCTGTTCTTCTTTCAGCTTTTCCCGGTTAGGGGTCGCCACAGCGGAATTCCTGTCCGCTAATGATTGGCAGTAGATTTTTACGGTGCCGAGGTGCCAGCTCGATGCCAAACCTTCAACGAAGGCACACCCATTCACGCATGTCTTTCAAACGCCGATTAGCAGTGTAGTGCTATGTTTTAATAATTTGCTGTATACAGCTCCATACACTTTATCACTGTGTTTCTCCAGCAGTATACCTCCTATTATACCCATTTTGATACTTATACTGTTAAATTCTTTCTACTTTTAGAATAGCAGAGCTTCTCTTATTTTCAATCACAATGTTCCTTTCCCCATCTCTAAGAATAAGCTACTTTCTGATTTTTTAACTTTATTGTCTCCATATAATATGTGGTACTATAGTGTTTTTCTTTTTCTCTTTTTTTTTTCTTTCAGAGCTCATGGACTTCAAATTGTGTCACTTAAATAACAGGAGATTTTTGCAAATTATAAAACCTGGAACTGGCCCTGAGCAAAAGCTGCACCTATAAACAGCATCCTGCTGAAGTTATTGTTAAATCAGTTCAATATAAGCAGGTTAATATGAAGAGCAAACCTGTATATTAACTTAATTTAGGCAGATAATTTCCCTCCTCTGTGCTGGAAAGAGGCTGTGACATCTCCCCAAAAGAGTCATCCTTACAATTTAAAGACATATTACCTATTTGGTCACTATCCATTCATTTGACTATTAAATTAGATTACAGTGTCTAAACCAATTACTTTCTATGCATAGCTCTTTTGTCTCTGCATTCAGTATCTGAAAAAAAACATGTTTTATTTTGTGTATCCATACTAGTGGGTGAGCACCATCTATAAAGTGTTCTGAAAGAAAGGGCCTCCAAGGTTGGGCAAGCCATGTTATGCCCCTTTACCTACCCTTAGTTTGCACCAAGCAATATACTACCCTGGCACAACAATCACTTGTGAAAAACAATCCCAATACCTCCCTAAACTACTGTAATACCATCATACAATCTCACTTCTTCCTATTCATCTGTTCCCACCTGCCATCTAAGAGTTAGCAACTCTACTCATCTCCTTCCACAACAGTACTGCTCCTCCTCTGTTCATTCCATCAGTCACCTCCCATATAATACAAACAGCTTAATGACACTCCCACTCAGTTTTTTCTCCATGCTATAACCGTAGTTATACACCTCCTTCATCATAGTACTACTCCACTTCTCATGCCATCTTTGTATTACCACTCAGCACAACATAATGCAGTACCCCATCTTCATCCCAATTCCTACTGTGCACACTTTGCATTATGTAGTTAACCCACTTGCACCTCTATAATTACCACATCGTGCTCCCATCAGCAGTTATGCTTATCTTTGGAATACCTCAACATCTGACCTCCACTTGGTAGTTGTTGTTAAGTGAAATTACCAAACTTCTGCTGTTAAAACTATTGTACTCCTCTTTGACATCACTAAAAAGCCATTCCTTCCATTCCCTGTACTCCAAATCCATATAAACTTCATCACATAACAACGGTTCTATCACACATCATATTAAACTTATCCGTAATTTTACTAGCATGCATAAAGCCTATCACCAGCAGCATTCTTTCAACAATATTTACTATACTAAGGCACAAAATGTCATTCAAAACTGTACTAGCTCCTACAGTTCTCTCTCTTCATTGCTCTACCACATTATCTTCATTGTCTTCCAAAATGATTACTTCTAACAAAACCCAAGGATATACAAAATAGCAATAATGATCAAAACCAATTATAAATGGCTCCACACTTATCATCACACATGGTTGTCCCTAAAACATAGCAGAGACATTCACCCAAACCCCAGACCAGACCAAACACCATCCTTTCTGAGCACTATATAAACATCTACCCCAAAACATCCTCACTAAATCTTTCATAGATACACCCCGCACATAATCTTAGATCCTCAAGCAAACAACTCCTTAGCATATACAAATCCAACAAATGCGCTAGACAAAGCCTCTATACCTTCATCACCAAAGCTTGGAATTCACTACCCTCTTCCATTACTCATATAGACTCCTTAAAAGCATTCAAAACTGTGCTAAAAATCCCATTACCTCAATTATCAAACATGTTCTTGTAACAACTCACCTAAACCTCCTTAAATAGGTCACTGTGTCTGTCATTAGTCTCCATCAAATAATGTCCTTTAACTCATACTCCTTTGTTTTTGGTCCCTAAATTTTTCTTTTCCCATACCTCTAGAGTCTGTCATTTTACATGCTACTTTACTCTGCTCTTGCAGTAGCTTTATGGACCAAAAAGAGAGAGAGAGATGTGAATGTTATTTATACATGCCTGTACAAAACTGCTTATAGTTTCCATACTGTAACTACCTTAAATTTCTGTAAATACTTGTTGATATGTTTGATGTTTACTTAAACTGGTAACTGATGACTGATGTAAAATTGTAACTGCAAGTGATGTTCCTTTTACTCTGTATATAACTGCTCATATGATATGATGATCTGTAACCTTTCTTGGAGCTTTTCTCCCCGGGCCTCCACTGAAAATGGTTTTCTGACCCAGTGGACTTTCCCGGTTACCAAATGTCAATAAATAATAAATAATCATAGATTTGTGACCCTAAATGTGAATATTTAAAACATCTCTAGCAAATTACTTAATGTCTATGCTCTTATTACCCCCTACCCCCAGACCTCCTTGTAACCACTGAATCCTGGATGAAGAATAAAATTGCAGACATTGAAATTACTCTTCCATTTTCAGTGCACTTAGATTAGATCAACAAAATAAAAAAGCAAGCAGAGGGGTAATACCCTCCAAAAATACTCTGAAACTCTCACGTTGCCAATTTGAAACATACAGAAGTGCTCATCTCTATGTTCAGACTTAACACCTATAAAAATCTAGTCATAAGATTATATATATCCCCCAGTGATAATATTCTTGTTCTAAAAACATCTTTTCCAAGGAAATTTCTAACATACAGCAAGAAACCATCATATTGGGTGATAAACACTGACTGGCTATTGAGCAATACCTCCAATACAGACCAATACACTACAACTCTTTGGACTTTTCAAACAACTTAGCACCCCAACTTGATATTTATAGAACTTCAGCTAGACAGTCTGTCTTAGACTGGATTCTCAAATCCATACCCAGGAAAATGACTCCCTATGGTATAGTACCTGATACACTAAGAGATCATATCCCAGCTTTTGTTATTAGATACAAAACAGGAACCAAAACACCACCTCCTAATAACCTAGTAAGAAATCTCTTAATTTTCAGGAAGAAGCTTTCATCTGCTTCAAAAAATTAAAACCTTTCCACTAAATGACTATGTCTTCACATTTGACAAAACCTTTTAAAACACCTTGACTACACATGCCCCTCTGTGAATCACAAGAGTCTAAAGTAATCCTGCCCCATGGCTGAACAGGAAAACAAAACAACGTATGACCACTAGAGACAAAGTCTGGAAATCTTAGTCACAAAATAAAATCCAAAGAACTGAGCAACATAGCAAATATCTCAGATATCAAGGCATGCAATGTATAAATAATGTGAAAAAAAAATTTGCTCACAACCATCAAACCCTACATTTTTCTGAGCTTCACTAAATAAAATTCTAAACCCTAGTAAAATTACTGAACTAATGCCTTCCACACCTGAGTATCCCACAAGCATTGGCACACAGTTCAACCTGTACTTCACCCAGTTACCTCATTATTTAAACCTCAAGTTTCACCTTCAACAAAAAATTTTCACAGTTATATTTAATCTTTTATTACAGTGTGCCACCAAACCTCCTATGAAAACTCTCTACCTTACGTCTTGTTGAATCCCCACTCCTCTGGTTTTGCATCTAGCTATGATACAGAGAGCAGGCTGTCAAATGGTAAAATAATTTATCTTCCTTCTTATACATATCAGTAGGGATTCCCCAAAGATCAATACTTGGCCCCCTACTTTTCAATATATTTATGAATGAACTACATACTTCCTCCAAACATGCAACCATAGTACACTATGCTGATCGGTCGTCTCTTATTTGTACATCCTACTCGCCATACTTCCAAATATTGGGCAGTGCACCTTTCCTTCAGTAAAATCCCAGATAAATCCAAACTCCTCCCAAACACTAAGAAGACCAAATGAACCTCTCTACTCCCAAGCACCTGTCCAATAACAAAAAATCTTTACACAATAACCTCATCCAACAAAGCACAAACTGAAGTGGTTTCACAAACTAAGTTATTAGCTGTGATCATGGATAGTACTTAAGATTAAATCTGACTATCATATTCAAAAGCTAATAAAAGTATACACCAAAACTTGGACCCTATATAGGGAAAAACCCTTCCTTACATCTAAGACCAGTGTTAACATACCCTACTTACTACCAAGACACTTATATGCCTCCCCCTGTATTTAGTAACATTAAGGTCTTGCCTATCAAATAAACTTCAGCAATGTTACTACAAAGTAGCAACATTTGCTGCCAGCCAACATACTAACAATTACTGTTAACATGCAAACTACTCCATAATCCAGAAAAATAAATAGTATTATTCAGCCTTATTCCCTAAATAGAACCTTACAATCTTTTGACAAATCCTCAGTCATCACAATTAAATCTAAAATCATTACAGGTGAGATTAATTGTACTCTAGCTATATATCAAAAAATTAACTTTATGCCAACTCTCTATAGACTACTAACTCCTTAAAAGGTTTTAAATCCCAACTGAAACAGCACATTAAAGACTCTTGGCTAGTATCTGCCTATAACCAGGATAGATTCAGCACCCCATAGCATTTTTAAATGCCATGTCATAGATTCCATCTCCTAGTGTGTGTGTGTGTGTGTGTGTGTGTGTGTGTGTGTGTGTGTGTGTGTGTGTGTGTGTGTGTGTGTGTGTGTGTGTGTGTGTGTGTGTGTGTGTGTGTGTGTGTGTGTGTGTGTGTGTGTGTGTGTGTGTGTGTGTGTGTATATATATATATATATATATATATATATATATATATATATATATATATATATATATATATATATATATATATATATATATATATATATATATATATATATATATATATATATATATATATGTGTGTGTGTGTGTGTGTGTGTGTGTGTGTGTGTGTGTGTGTGTGTGTGTGTATAGTATATATATATATATATATATATATATATATATGTGTGTGTGTGTGTGTGTGTGTGTGTGTGTGTGTGTGTGTGTGTGTGTGTATATATATTATGTGTGCATATATAATACCAACTCCAAGGTCACAGAGGACGCAAAGCCAGTCAATCTATGAAAGTGGTTTCAGTGAACTGCTTTCCTTTTATTTGTGTCGTCCAAAACTGCTTTTGTGAGATGATATGCTCCCCATGATTCCATGTTGCTGTAAGGCTGGCAACAGATAGAGGTTTATATGTTGACTTCTCATGATGACCACTGCTGCTAAATTTAAAATAAATTAGGATCTATAGAGAGGCTAGGGATATATTGCAGATATACAAGTAAGTTAGATTGGTTTTATGTTCAGTGTAAGACATTCAGACTGCACAGATCAGCACAGTTTAGAGGAAGCTTGAACAACTCAGTGCAAGCAGTTTAAATGATGCAAAAATGGATAAGTAACTTGCCAATGTTATAAGAAAGCATCCTTCCTGTCGTATAGGAAGAAAGATTTTCACTTACACATATTACCCACTACAGAAATATTACTTCTGCAACTCTGCCCTCAGTGCAGCTCTGTGCAGTAAACACAAGAGAAGGAAATAAAAACAAAAAAAATAGGTGAAATCTGAACCCAAAGTGTTGTAAAACACCAGGACCTCTCCCAGTTAATTTAACTCTCACTTGGATCAAATCACAAACTGACTATAAGATGGGTTATACCCTTGGGTAAGCAAATTTCATTCAAGGCAGTGATTAAAATAATACAAAACAGTACTACACAAAACAAAATAACCAAAGTTCTAAAAATAAGAACTAGCCAATGCAAACACACCTGAAAATGGCTGTAATAGTTACAACTTCTGTACAAACAAAGAGAGAGCACTTTCCAAGCTTGTTTTCTCCCTCTTCAGATACTGCAATTGTCAAACAGGAAGGGGTGCTTGGCTCACTCTTTGCAGTCTTTTTAGGATGTCAAAGGCTGAGGTGGGCTCCAAGCAGTAAATACAAGAGAAAACAAAAGAACCAATACAAACTAGGTAAAATCTGAAGCTGAAGTGCTGTGAACCACTAGGACCTGTAGCAATGCATCTAACTCTCACATAGATCAAATTTGCAAACTTACTCTAAGATGGCTTCTACCCCCTGACCAGTCAGATTCACTCAAGGCAGTGATTTAAATATGAACATTTTTATGTGGGCAAAACAACCAGGAACTTCAAGACCCGGATTTATGAGCACTTATATGCCATTAGTAAGAATGACACTAATAATGCCCTTTATAGGCACACTTTAGTTTGCCCAGGAGATACGACCTTTACATTTGGGATTTTGGAAGTTGTGCCACACAACTTTAGAGGTGGTTGGTGGGAATTACAAGTTGACTTGAGAGAATTTTACTGGATTATTAAATTAAACGCCTTGGAAGTACCAGGTTTAAATGATTTTATTTCCCTGGTACCCATTTTAAGGAAAAGGGCTTTAACTTTTTAACATTCACAACACCCAGTATTTTTTATTGTACTTTTTCACTGTGGTTTTGTGTGTATTATGTTTCAGGTGCTTTCATACATTTTTGAAATTTCTTTAAAATGTTCTCAAAATGTTCTAAAATGTTTTATTAGAGACAATTGATTTTCTAATTAATTGGTTAATTGATTTATTGTTTTTTGTAGGTATAAATGAGTTGTTTCTAAGGTAGGGGACTGTTTCATTTGGTTCTGATGATGTCCCCGGAGTGTCATACAGGGGAGAAAGCACTTAACCTTGTTTTGTGGATTATATGAATAAAGATTTTACAGCACTCAACTACCAGGATTTGTCTGCTGTGTGGAGCTTATGGTGTAACTACTGGCTATGGGCATTCTTTTATTTTTTCTTGGTAACTTGTTTGATGTGCTTTACAAATGGATTTCTTTGAATTACCAGTGATTTAAATAAAACAAAACAGTATTAAAAACAAAGCAGTTCCAAATGGCTAAAATAGGGTAAAATACTAACAGGCCATGCAAAAGCAGTTCAAAGCAGCTGTAATAGCTTGGCAACTTCAGTGCAAACAAAAAGTGTTGCATGTTATTGTCATTCATTTTGCCCTTTGATCAGTGTGCTTACTCAGTCAATAAATGTAAAATAAATAAAACATACACATTGTATGCTTGTTTATGTGTGTGTGTGTGTGTGTGTGTGTGTGTGTGTGTGTGTGTGTGTGTGTGTGTGTGTGTCTGGCTTTATTAGCTTTTTGTGAGAAACCTGCACAGATATGGAGGCAATTTACTTAACTTCATGCAGAAAGTGATCAAACTATAAGAGTGAAAACATTTAAGTAAGCAGGCTCGCAAAAAAGTGAAGTTCAACGAATAGGCATATTTGATACTTACCTTTAACCCAACCTGCCTGAAAAATACTAAAGAGATGTACCGGTGGAGACAGAGTGAGGAGATGTTAGATAATGCAGTGAAGACTCCATCCAAGGTTATCAATGACTGCACAAGAGAAAGGAAAGAAGTGGGGCAGGAAATGGTCACTCATGTCTGTTGACTTTTCAGTTCATTTCTCTGCACTAGGCTTCAGGGCAGATTTCACTACATGTGCTCTTTGGTTGGAGAGAATGGTTGCATCTGAATCACATGGATTCAGACACATTTTAATGGGATATGTTCCAGTGAAGTAATGAATATGAATTTGTAAGAACTTAAAGAAGCAGTTGTTAACAGACATGCCTGTAAAGTCTTTGAAGTCAAGAAGAACCAGACTCCAGTAAACAACTAAACAACAACAAAATGTGCTTGTGACCTAAGCATGTCAGTGTGAAAAGCAAAGGCTACATTATTTATTTATTTGTTTGGTTTTTGTTTTCAGAGATTCAATACCTATGTGTTGGCGTGGTCAGATGCTCCATTTCAGAAATGACCCAGGCCAAGTTGCATGCATTGTGTTAAAGATACTAATTTCTGTTCTATGTAAGGCAGGGAGGGGACTAAAGAGTAATAGTATCCATAGTTGTATTTTATAGGGAGTATGAGTCTCAGATGATTCTAGAAGTAGAGCACGGGGTGTGCAGAAATATAGAAAAGGGTCTTTGTATACAATAGCAGAGAATGGGAAAGTGGCTGTTATGTTGATGGAGGGTATTGGTTGATAAACAACGGTGGCAATGGGAAGTCCTGTTAGCAGGCAGAGTTATGGAATTAAATTAAATGAAATGATAAATTGCTGCCACTGCAGTGCAGCATAAGGGAGGCGCTGCACTGCTGAATGTTTTACTCTTTGGATGAGTCATTAAATTAAGGTCCCATCTGCTTGAGTTGGTAGTAGCTCAGGTGGATGTAAAAAAAAAATCCTATGGCACCTATCAAAGAGAGTAGGGGAAGTTACCTGATACCCTGGCTAAATTTTCCCTAGTAGTATCAATACCACTTCAGGTATCCCCTGAAACGAGGCTACTAGCCTAGTGGGCATAACCCAGTTAAAAAAGGGATAAATATAAATAAATTAGCATACAGTGAATAACTACCAATAACATTGTTTAATAAAACATTGAAAAAACTCATCTATATATAACCTATATGGGTTTAGGAAGTTACCTATTGTGGTTAAAGATTGAGAATGTTCTAGCTTAGGGATTAAAATGTTTTGATAATACAGTATCTAGTGTCTGGAGAAAATACTTTTATGATTGTGTATGTTAGCTTATGTTGGAGGTATTAGAAAGTTTCTGCAGCTGTCCAAAAAGCATGAGTTAAGTTACATAGGAATTTACAGAGGGCTTATTTTTATAAAGTAAAAAAAAAAATGATGGTATTAAGATCCTCTTTAATGAAGTTTTAGAGTGAAAGGATTTTTGGGAGGATTGAAAGAGGAGAATATTATCTGTATACAATATTTTGCCTATGTGGTAAAAGTCAGTGTTAGTAAGTTCATGAGAAAGGAGAAGAGCGGGGCAAGTAACGATCTGTGTGGTACTCCTGAAGTACAGTAAGGGGTGACAGAATTGAGTTGAAAAAATGTACTTGAAAGCACCTTTTGAAGAGAGAGCTTGTGAAGAAGATAAAGAAGCTAGTGAGGTAAATGGATAATTCTAGATGGAAAAGCTGTTTGATAAGGAGATGGAAATCAACAGAACTGAAGACCGTTTTAAGGTCAACAGACTTGATATCAGTGAATAGAGTAGTGTAGATATACCCGACCTCAAAGCTATGATGTTTACAAAACAAATTGTATCTATTTACCAACAATTACACAATGTTTTAGACATGCAGGACTTTTTCAAAGATTTTTGCTAGTGAGGTTAAACTAACTATTGGATGGAAGTGTTCAGGGAAACTGGGGTTTGAGGTTTTAGAGATATGGGTGACAGTAGTACTTTTCCATTCCTGAAGCACACTTTTCCTCTTGATAGGATGCAATTGTTTCCTCCATATGGGATTAAGTGTATAGTTATGGATACAAATGTTGTCATTTGCCTTGACAAATGAAGTCTTCTTCAAGGAAGGTTTAAAAGACAACAGCCTTACCTCCACCAGATTCACTGGGGAAGTTGTTTTATAAGGAGGTTTTCTTTCCTGTTTGAAGAGAAGAGCACAATCTGTGTATAATGCAAATTAAAAAAAATAAAACTTTTCTACTATATTTATATGTACATGAACAAAATTGAATCTCACAAGTTGAAATAACATAACAAAGGGCAAGTCTGCTTCAACACTGCTTTCTCACTCTTGGCTGGCACATATACATGCACATAAACACACATACACACAAAGCTCAGCATCTCCTAGACCACCGTGACACTTTGCATTAATGTAGAGCAAATAGAATTACTGGTGCCAATATCTCTAAACATTTATTAGTGAGTGATCTTGGCTCATGCCCACAAGATATTATAGTCTATGAAATGCCAAAACTGACCCTTCTCTGTCCAGTCAAAGAACCACTCAATGGTTCTTAAAAAAGATTATCCTGAAAAATAAAGTCAGATAACACTGACACCAAGGAAGACAACAAAGTAAGAATGTTGTGCTGGTATAAGTACCCTCTTATCAGACTCTTATGGTCATTAAACACACCATTCGGATATAAAGTTAATGTTAGTGTTTAAACTTATTGTGTCTTTCCTTTTGTTATGTTTTCACTTCGTATAGCACATATTTTACCATACACCCAGAACAGTTAAAATAGTTATATTTTTTGACAAACTAAAATTTAACTCCTATACTTCAGAATCTTGTGTTGCAATACCAGGCTGTCCATCATGGACAAGTCATCCTGACACAAATTTGTATATTATTATTCAAAAACAGACCCCCTCACTGCAGACAAAGTGCACTAACAGTCTGCTTTTGACTGAGACTAGTAGTTCAGACATCATTTTTTTCTTCAGAAATTCCATTACTTTACACAGATGGCCTTGTCCTGCCATAAAACTGGCATCATGGACACATCCAGCTATGGCTGGTCCTACAGTCAAGGTTTTATTTCAACAGATATGTATTTGATTAGTATGAAGCACTGTTTTAACACTTGGGCATATATTTCAGCTCCGCTCCATGCCTTAAATTGTCATCTTTTAGTTTATCCCATCTTTTATTTAGCAGGCTTTCCTGCTGGTGTAAGCAGGCTCCTGGCATCTGAAGTGACTCATTTTTAATGTATTATATTGTGTGTTCCTTTATCACCGACTTATATTCCCTTCCACAGATGCAATGCTGATTCTAGTACTTGCCTTGTTTGTATGGCTATTTCAAAGGTACATGATGTTTGTGTATTCCAGCAGGTGTAGAATACCTTTGTATGATGATACCTAGATCACACCTGAAATCTTGCACCATACCAGAGTAGTCCTAGTTCCCTTGGCTCATCAATCATAATCAATTCATATGCAATATATCAGGTATAAGGGTAAAGCCTACCTTCACAAACTGTGTTATTCACTTATGGTAAGGAGAAAGTTGCACTGTGAATTTTATACATCAATCTTTTGCTCCTTCTTGAATGCAAATTACTCCTTTAACTTTGTATTCCTTTTCAGTTAAGCTTCTATTTTCCCAGTTCTATTGATGATTTCTAAAGTGAATTCTTTAGTTCCTTCTAAAAGCTCCAGTTATAGTACTTCCCTTACAGAAAATGCAGGAGTTTTCTTACTCTGTTCAACAAACGTAGGTGTGCTGCATTACTTCAGTACCATGCAGCATTTACTGCATTTTTTTCCAACCATGCAGTATTTATCATTTAACCTAAGGCTTCTCTCATGTAAATTCATCCTTTTTCAGATCTGTTGTACAGACATCAAGAAACTCACCACAATATGATAGAGTGATCTTTCCAACTAAGGAAAACTTCCAATACAGCTGTTCCTGTGTCAGATGGTTTCTCAACTAGATGTCACATATAAAATATGAATTCCTATAACCCCTGCTCCTTGGAATAGATATTTTTTGGAAATCGACAGCCTATGCTGGGAGGTTAAGGTCCCACAACACCAGATCAAACTTTTATGCTTTATTACTGAGGTCGCAAAGAAGATCATTTACCTTCTCTTATCTTTGCACTGAGGATTTGTAAATCATTTCCATTATGTAAAGTATTTATAGGTCAAAGGTAGTTAGTAGGAATGTAGTCCAGGAGAACATTACAGACCCTAGACCAAATTCCCAATTGCCCCAAAGCCCTGTCTAGTTAACGGACTCACTCAAGTTCATACAGTAGGCAAATGAAGTTAAAAGATTCAAACATTGTGCTCTTAGAACAGGAAGTACTCTAACAGATCAGAGTTTTAGTTCTCTGCGATGCTTTCACTATCTATTTCCAAACTAACACAACAAACAGCATCCTAAACCTTCTGATACTGCTTTGTCAGTTTAGTTGAAGAAAAATGAACTTCAAGAATGCGAGCAGAACAGGTGAAGTATATAGACACTGGAAGAGAGAACCAAAGTTCAAGTAAACAGGTCTAAAGCATAAAAAGGACTTGTCAATGTTCTGTCTTGGATGTCAGAAAAGGGTCAGTACTGCCTGAAGTCATATATGTGACCTTTGCCACAGTCCTTTGCCCATCAAGATCAGTAATAAAGATAGCTGCAGTGAAACTATGGTAACACAAATGTTATGCCCTGAAAAAATAAACAAAAAGTGTAAAGATTATTTTTAAGCATTTGGGTAGTGAGACAGTTTTAATTAATGGTGATTTTTGCTTGTTCTTCAGCTATTGGGAATAATTACAACACTCTGTTGGGATGATGTATGTTTTTCTAAAATCAGTCGAGATCTTGCCTAAGAGTTGGGCTTGTTTTCCTTGAATTTTCTTAAATATTGCTTCCAACTCCCTAACATGTACATCTACTGTTTCTGAACATTTAGACATGGCTATTACTAATCTAATGTTGTGTCTTTCGGCTTTTCCCGTTTAGGGATCGCCACAGCAGAACACCGGTCCACTAATGATTGGCAGTAGATTTTTACGTGCCAAGTTACCAGCTCTGATGCACAGCCTTCAACGAAGGTATGCCCATTCATGCACGTCTCCACACAGAAGATGCTTTAGCTGAGAATCGAACAGGACAACATCTTACTGTGAGGCGATAACGCTACCGCAGCACCACCACCGCTATTACTATACCAAATAAAATGCAAGATTGAGTTTTTACTGTTAAAAATAGAAAGAGGTGATAGAAAAATTCTTAAAAGTTATAGGTGTCCCTGTCATTGTTGGTATAATGGAACTGGGATACAAAGAAGTTAGTTTTGCAGTTTACATAAAACCCATATTACTTTATGCATTATATTCATGTGGCAATTATGCTAATACTCCTCACACTGATATCAAGTAATGTGCCAACTTTTTAATTTTTATACACACCATTTTCAGTGTGTTGAAAATGCCAAGCACATCACTATACTGTCATTTTCTTACTCAATAATGCACCGGTGACACAAGCCACACAAACCAATTCTCAGAAATCCAACATAATAAAATAAAGAAAATATATTAAGCGGAGCACTTTCATCTGAAAAAAAATCAGGATTTCATCTGAATTGATATTACAAAGTATCACAGGTTTAAATAACTCATATTATAATCATATGACCAAAGCATTATCTGAAATTAAAGTGTATTTGCCCACTAAGATAAAACACAATAAAAGTCCAATCTTTTAAACTGCAAATAAAACACTTTTTTGGATTAATTGTAAACATAACATTCTCAACTTTAATAAGTATTCTTGTTTATTTTATTACATTGTGGTGCATTTCATTATGGTTCTTGGTTTTATGGCATTGTAAGTTCCCTTTGGTTCACATTTTCTTCACTTAGCCAAATCAGGGCTAATAGTCTAAAGTAAATTACGAATTGATTTTATATATCTTTTTATATAGCAATAAAACCTTTATCCTTCCAGCAAGTGAAAACAACATTACCTGAAAAAAAGAGTATGTATTTTCAAAGTTTATAGCCACAATTCTAACATTCACTTTCTGCACCAGTCACGGTCTTTCCTTTATCATCAGACACCTTTTTCAGGGTACAGTTCTTACAGCTTTGTCCCCAGATATCAAAATCCATTTCTCATCAATATACCATCTTCATCATTATCTCATGTCCTATCATTAAACTGTCAATACAGACCCTTTGTTAATGTCAAAGTAATATTTTAACAATTGACAATGTAGCGCATACAAAGGAGGAACAACTAATCCATAGCTTTCAACTTCAAGAATTAGATTGCAGTAGGTTATTATACTTTAAATCAAATTAGCCTAAGTAGTCTGGATTCCCTTTAATATTTTAACTTAAGGCAGAGGATAGCCATACTGTTTAAATCAGTTATATCTCACTGTTCTCCCACCTCTATAAGTTTCAAATGTAGTCCATCATACACCTCACTCTACATTAAATTCCTCTACATTTTCTAAGATAACTAGCAACATATTTCTATCACTGTGTTCTCTTTGGAAACTTACTTTCTCTTATTTCAGTCTCGTCCATCAATGTGGTAACTTCCCTTCCTTCTCACAGCTTCCAGGATTCTATTTCCTAATTTAGCTTTTTAGTTGCCAAAAAACACAGGATATGTAGAATTTCTATTACCTTTAAGCACACTGCAATTTCCTAACATTAATTTTTTTGGTTATCTACACTTCTTACTGCTACAGCCCGGATAATATCTGCTCCAGTTCATCCTTAAAGTCTGAAAGCTTTCAACACAATCAAAATATATGCTCACAAGTTTCCTGTGCTCCACAGTCACAGCACGAAGTTATGGGAAAGAGTAGTGGAAGCTAGGTTAAGAAGGGAGGTGATGATTAGTGATCATCAGTATGGTTTCATGCCAGGAAAGAGCACTACAGATGCGATGTTTGCTCTAAGAGTGTTGATGGAGAAGTACAGAGAAGGTCAGAAGGAGTTGCATTGTGTCTTTGTGGATTTAGAGAAAGCATATGACAGGGTGCCTAGAGAGGAGTTGTGGTATTGTATGAGGAAGTCGGGAGTGGCTTTACCAGAAAGGCTCATCCAGACTCTGCTACACTTTGCTGTGAAGGAAAGGTTAGTTTGCTGTTATATTTTGTATTTCTGTATTGCCTTTCTATATTTTGAATACTGTAGTTTGTTTTCTTTACCTTGTGTTTTGCTTGCATTCTGTTTAACAGCATATTAAAACTTCAAAAAAGACCACAGCTCTCTCTGTTCTGAGTCAGGCAGAATTTTTCCCCTCCCTCCCACCCATTTAAGTTGTCTTGTTAAATACCACTGTCTTTCTAGTTGCCCGCCTCTTATGTTAATCTGACCATATATCTCATTTCTCTCTACTTTCACTGGCTTATGTGAGTAATCACAAAACCATCACTTTTGAAATCCCACCCTTCAATTATTTAAATTTATTGGCCATCCTACAGTATTTCATAGTACCAAAATACAAAAGTAACCACCCCTTTCAGTCTATCTTGCTGTTTTAAAAATAGTAACTCTCCACTAAACCTTAACTTTTTAAACAGGTAAAACTCAAGTTACCTACTTTCATATCTAACTTCTCTAGTGCACACTGCAGAGTGCATTCTTCTCAATCTTACCTTTAAGCATCCCTGTTACTAGCACTTTCTCTAATACCTAAAAGATCATCTCTACTTGACTCCAAGTAGACTTTTCTCTATCTGTTAAACCTAGCACTTGCTCCTACAGTACTTATTACCTTGATACGGCACTCTTATAGATAGCACCCCAAAAGGCAAACCCTCATTTCTCAGTCACCACGTCCCCGGAATCTCTTTTAAAGTTTTTTGTCTAGTCCTTCTAGCATGTCGATCAGTTGCTAGTGTCCTCTCCTGCTCAGCTGGTGAACGAATATTGAGGCAATGTTACAATTGCCTCATGTACACAGACAACCCTCTCCTCCTCCCACAAAACACAAATACATGCGAGACCTGCAACTATACGGCCAAACTGGAGGCTGAGCTCTCTCAACATAGGACTGGCAAGACCAGTCAGGAGGAGAAGGTTACCACACACACTATAGACCCAGTCTCACATAGTACCATCACAACCTCAAATCATACACATAAACACACAAAGACATACTCGGCGGCTCTGATCAAAAATCTACCAAAACAGCAGAGGCCACCAAAGCAGACACCCAAACAACCACCACCTCAGAACACAACACCTGCAACACATAGACCTCACAGTCAGAGTGTCAAAGAGTCACAGCCCTTAAGGCCAAACACAATGCCAGACACACTAGTCATTGGTGACTCCATAGTCAGACACACCACCAGACTGAGTAAGGAGAAGGTCACAGTAAGCTGCCTGTCGGGCGCTAGAATCCGCCACATAACGCAAGCACTCAGGTCTCTCAACAGCAGGTACAAATATGACTCAGTCATTGTTCACGCTGGTGTAAACGACCTGAGACGGACTACATGAAAAGAGACATTGAGGAGCTCTCTGATTATGTAGCCCAGGCAGGTATGACCCTGACCTTGAGCAGTATCCTACCTTCACCAAGAATGATGCCACAATACAGAGATAAGATGATCAGCTTTAACAATTGGCTTAAACTCTGGTGTCATTCAAAGGGGATCCAATGTCTGTCTGCCTGGGATGACATGCTGGACAAGCCACGCTGGGACGGCTTGCACCTGTCACCCTGGGATTCGGATATTGGCAAAGGCTCTTGCCACCCCATAGTGCCTTTTTAGGCAAGGCTCAAATTCTAAACCTACCACCCTAGAACACAAAAAGGAAAAAAACTAAGGGTAATGCTGCTCAATGCCAGAAGTCTAAATCTCAAAATGCACGAGGCCCTTCTCAGTATGGAGAACATCGATGTCTGTGCAGTGACAGAAACCTGGTTCAAGGCTCCTGAGAGCACCCCAGCACTATCAGGTTTTACCTCTTATCATGCTCCGCCCCAAAATCCGGACAATACCAAGAAAGGAGGGGGTATCCATATTCATCAAAGACACCCACACCTCAAGACTGGTGGCAACGCACGATGCATCGGAGACCATCCAGGTGCAATTAACCATAGGCAAGACTGCTCTGCAAATTGTAGCATGTTACAGGCCACCCTCACAAACTCAGGAACCTCACATGGCCTTCCTGAAAACACTGGAGAGGCTAAATGAATCACCAAACACCATCATACTAGGTGACTTCAATTACCCTAATATAGACTGGGAACACTACTCAAGCCCAAACACCCTAGCCCAAAAGTTCCTGGAATTCATAAACTCAAATGCCATGGAACAACTAGTCACCATCCCCACAAGAGGAGAAAACATACTTGATCTCATCATCACGAACATGGGGGCACAATGTTCAACACCGAAGTATACCCCTCACTGGTGAGATCAGATCACAAACTAATCTCGCTGGAGGTCCTCATCCCACCGCCACCTGAAATAAAAAAGACCACAGTAAAGAACTTCTCCACTTCACACTTCTAAAGACTAGTGTGGTCTCCTTTAAGGCCCCGAGCCGACGGAAAACAGTACTCAAGCCGCTGAATCACTTACAAATGCCTTCTACCAGCACCTGCAGGACTGCATGGATAAGGCAATCCCAAGCAAAACAAAGACTCTTTGTAAGGCAAGCGTCCACTCTGGTGGACCCCAGCCATAAACAAACTCTACAACAAAAGGAGGAAGCTACTACAAGATAGAGCAAAATCCTTAAAAGGTAAGACACCCTTGATCACTATAAGTAAAAACTAAGAGCTCTCATAAAATCATCCAAAGCAAATTTTGAGAGAAAAATAGCTAAAGACTCAAAAGACAATCATAAGGCCTTCTTTAGCTATGTTAGAAACCTGGGAGGAAACTCAGATATGCTCAGAACTAGTTCAAATGATGTGAAGATTACTGATCCTACAGACATTGCCAACATACTGGCTGACAGGTTCAGTGCAAACTTCTCCCCTCCCCAAAAGGAGAGATATCTATACTTGCAGCCCCCAAACATCTCCAACGCCCAAGTGAGAACTGCTCTCTCCAAAGCAAAAACACAGCATCCATGGGACCTGATGGTGTCCCCGGCTGTGTGCTCCACGAACTCAACGAGGAATTAAACGCACAGCTAGGACAGCTGTTTAATCATAGTCTTACTTCTGGATCAGGAGTGGCGCACTGCAACTGTGGTCCCACTTCACAAAGGCGGTGCCTCCACCGACCCTGGAAATTACCGCCCATTAGCTTGACAAGCCTTATCTGCAAAGCCATGGAGAGGATCATAATGGACCTCATAAATAAAGACATAGGAATTTGCAGACTTTGGATCCATCCCAGTTTGGCTTTGTCAAAGGCAGATCATGCCTTCTAAACTTGGTTGACTTTTCAAACAGTCACCAAAGCCATTGATGAGGGAAAGGCAGTCCATACAGCCTACCTCGATCTGGCGAAGGCCTTTGATACAATACCCCACTCGGGTATCATTGAAAAACTCATCAGCTTAAATGTTAACCCATACATCACAAGATGGGTTGCAAACTGGCTGAGTGACAGAACCCACAGGGTCAGAGTTGCTGGCGCCATGTCAGACTCAAAGCCTGTCACAAGTGGTGTACCACAGGGCTCAGTCCTGGGCCCACTCTTGTTTGGCATCTACTTTTCCAAGTACAAGCAAACACAGGAGGGTTATGGCTGACAAAGTTTGCAGATGACTGCAAACTGGGCGCCATAGTAGAAAACACATCTGACACAGATATCCTTCAGAAGGGTCTCACAGAAACGGATAACTGGTGCCAGAGCCATGGCCTAAAGTTAAATGCCAAAAATGCATAGTCATACCCTTCGGGAAAAACAAGGTTACCCCTAGCTACCAAATAGGTGGCAATCCACTGAGTACAGAAGAAGTTATCAGGGACCTGGGGACCCAGGTTGATAGTAGTCTGTCATTCGACACCCATGTAGCTAAAGTAGTTAGGAAGACCTTCTACATTGCCCACCTTATCATGAAGGGATTCTCATCTAGATCAAGGGAGGTCATAGTCTCCCTATACTCATCACTCATCAGACCAATGATTGAGTACAATGCCCCATTCGGAATGTATCTGACCCGACACTTGCAGCAGCTGGAGAGGCCACAAAATTTCCTCACCAAAAGGATAAAGGGTCTCAAACATCTGTCCTATGCTGCCCGACTGAAAGAACTCCAGCTCTATTCAGTTTGCCTAACATACAAGGCCATGTCAAACCCAGATTTGATGAATATGCTTCACCTCAAAAATCTAGATCCGTCAGAGCCACAAGGGCGGGAGACTTAAACCTTAATAGGACGTGCTGGAGGGATAGATTCATCACCCAAAGACTCCCTATGCTGTGGAATAAAATCCCGGTATATGTGAGGCAGAGCACCTCGCTGGCCTTGTTCAAGAGAAATCTTGACCAATGGATGGGAGATCGCAGATATACCCCAGGGATTACCTCAGTGTCACTGCTCAACAGAGGCACAGCAAAATAATGGGTATAGTTCCCCATACTAAAGGGGTGGCGAACTATGGGCTAGGCTTGTAAATGCCCTCGGGCAGATAGCCTAGTATGAACCTATGAACCTATGAACCTATAATATGTAATAGTAGTACAGGATATGTACGAGAGTAGTGTGACAGTGGTGAGGTCTGTGGTGGGAGTGATGGATGCGTTTAAGGTGGAGGTGGGATTACATCAAGGATCAGCTCTGAGCCCTTTCTTATTTGCAATGGTGATGGACAGATTGACAGATGAGATCAGACAGGAGTCCCCGTGGACTATGATGTTTGCAGATGACATTGTGATCTGTAGTGAGAGTAGGGAACAAGTGGAGGAGACCCTGGAGAGGTGGAGATATGCTCTAGAGAGAAGAGGAATGAAAGTCAGCAGGACTAAGACAGAATATATGTGTGTGAATGAGAGGGAGGATAGAGGAATGGTGAGGATGCAGGGAGTAGAGGTGGTGAAGGTGGATGAGTTTAAGTACTTGGGATCAACAGTTCAGAGTAATGGTGAGTGTGGAAGAGAGGTGAAGAAGAGAGTACAGGCAGGATGGAGTGGGTGGAGAAGAGTGTCAAGAGTGATTTGTGACAGACGAGTACCAGTAAGAGTGAAAGAGAAGGTCTACAAGAGGGTAATGAGACCAGCTATGTTATATGGGTTGGAGACAGTGGCATTGACAAAAAGGCAGGAGTCAGAGCTTGACGTGGCAGAGTTGAAGATGTTAAGATTTGCACTGGGTGTGACAATGATGGATAGGATTAGGAATAAGTATATTAGAGGCTCAGCCCAGGTTGGAAGGTTTGGAGACAAAGCCAGAGAGGCAAAATTACATTGGTTTGGACATGTGCTGAGGAGGGATGCAGAGTATATTGGGAAAAAGATGCTAAGGGTGAAGCTGCCAGGTAACAGGAAAAGAGGGAGGCCTAAGATAAGGTTTATGGATGTGGTGAGAGAGGACATGCAGGTGGTTGGTGTGACAGAGCAAGATGCAGAGGACAGGAAGAAATGGAAACAGTTGATCTGCTGTGGTGACCCCTAACAGGAGCAGCCGAAAGAAGAAGAAGAAGTTTCCTGTGCTCCCACTTCAAATCTTTATCTAATTTACACAATAAAAAATACAAACACACTCAAAAATACATATGCTCTACTACTAAACTGGATACCTGTCTTTAGAGGTGAATAACACCTTTTTGTAACCATGAGACAGTAGATCAAAAGAAAAAAAACAGCACTGTCAAGAGAACAGCTGTCAACTAATCTATGGGGGGCGGCAAAAGCCAACACATTCCAGCTAGGCTTATAAATGCCTTTGGGCAGATAGCCTAGTACCTACCTATGAACCTAATAAAACAACAAAATTTAATAATTCCACTCCTGGCAAATTAATCAACCTGAAAGTTGTCCTGCTGTTACAAGGTAAAAAATGTCTGCATATGCTGCCACCACTTGTTTCTGTATAGTAGTTACTTCTCTCTGCAGGAACTGTACCACTTCAGACATAAACAAATTATTTTTAAGAATAAGTTTATACAGTATCAGGCATAACTGGATATTTGTACATGATGTGCTGACCAGTCACGAGTGGAGTCCCACAGGGTACTGTCCTGGGTCCTCTCCTGTTTGGTATGTACTTCTCTGAAGTCCAGGCCAACACGAAGGGACTCTGGCTGACACAGTTCGCAGGTGATTGCATTAACTCCCCAGGTGATGTTGACATCCTACAGAAAGGCCTCACTGAAACCAACGACTGGTGTTAGAACCATGGCCTTAAGGTCAATGCCAAAAAATGTGTCGTCATCCCCTTTGGGAAAAACTCGGTTCCCATGAACTACCACATCGATGGTAGTCCACTGAACACAGAAGGTGTTATAAGAGATCTGGGAACCCGGCTTGACAGCAACCTCTCTTTTGACCATCACATTGCCACTGTGGTCAGAAAGTCCTTCTATGTGGCACATCTCATTACTAAGGGTTTTGCATCCAGAAAGAAAGAGGTCGTTTTCTCCCTCTACTCTTCCCTCATTAGGCCAATCATTGAGTACAATGCCCCATTTGGCATGTACCTCACTAAACACCTGCAACAACTGGAGAGGCTGCAAAAGTACCTCACAAAGATGATCCTAAGCCTTAAACATGTGTCCTATATGGACAAACTCAAAAAACTCCAACTATTTTCTGTCACATATCGCCTACTTAGAGGCGATCTCTGCTTGACTTACAAAGCCATGTCTGACTCAGCACTGTTAGAAATGCTACATTTAAAGAAATCCCAATCCCTCCACACCACACACTCCAGAGACCTCAACCTCATTACCACAATCAACAGAACATGCTGGAGGGACAGGTTCATAACCCAGAGACTGCCCATGCTATGGAATAGGCTTCTCATACATGTCAAGCACCTCACCGGCCCTCTTCAAGAGAAATCTTGATGAGTGGATGGGAAATAGAAAATTCACCCCAGGGATCACTCCAGTGGCTTTACTCGACAGAGGCACTGGGAACTAAGGTTGGGTGGCAAGATGCCAGAGTAATCCTATGGACTAGGGTTGTAAAGGCTCCAGGGCCATTAGCCTAGTACACACCTATGAAACTATGAGTAGTTATCTGGTAACCAGTCAATGGCCTCTAGTCATGATTCATCTTGGATGTTACTGTAAACTGAATTGACATCCACAATATCAACATCCTTCATGTGTATTAAAAATATTTGGTATCCTAAATAAAGACACTTGTTAGTTTCACCAAAGGCTTTAAAACAAAACCAAAGAAAAAAAAACTCTGTCAAATAATCCACAGCAGCTACTATTACCACTACTACTACAGGGCTAAGGAGAGGTTGCAACAGATTTTTAATGCACTTTGGGCAACCAAGATATTTAGGGAACATTATAATAAGTCCCATACAAATGGGCATAGAGTCCCTTGGAGATAGAACCATTAAAAAGTAAATAATCTAGCAAAGAAGAATAATATCAATAGCACACATTTTTCTCCAGTAACTGATTCATAGGTCTCAGTCTCCAACATCACTCTCATAATTTTTAAATAAAATTCTTTATCCAAAATAAGTTCCATGCCACCTTTATCTGCTGGTTAATGATAATATTCTTACTATTACATAAACAATGGTCATTCAGCATATGTTAAATTCTCATAATGGTAACATTTATCAAAATGAATATTTTTAATAATAGTCTCAAACTCTGGAAAATAAATTAATAATGGAATGCAAGGTGGGGCGGATATCAGAATTTTTGGCATACAGCTTCTTGATGCATTTTCATTCTCCTTAATGCAATACTTTGAAATTACGTTTACTTATATATCAATGCAGATTTAACAACACTTCACCTGCATCTATTTGGGGTTTGGGTACGAAATTCAAATTCTTAGATAGCACAATTTCCTTCACATGCATTAACAGGGCTTACTACAAGTGCTCATGCACTACCAGCTGAAGTCACACTTGCCTGCTGCTACTTGCTCTAAATGGCAAGTGCCCTAACTCCTACTAGTCCGATCCTAGTAGATTACCTAGTCATCCCATCACCAAACTCTGGCAAACTGTACAGCACTACCAGAACCCTGACTCTGCACTAAACATTCCACAAAAACCCTTACGCTTACCATAGCACTCTCCTCCCTAAAGTCCCTGATTGCTCCCTATCATGTGCTATCACTAAAGTTCCCTCCTGTTCTCTAAACCTAAAACTCCTTTCCCACTCCATAAACCTAAAGTGTCCAATCACTCCCTAACTTTTAACTGCCCTCTCACTCAGTAACCCAAAAATCCCACTCTCTCTAAACCTACATTCCACTCCTGATCACTGCCTGAAGCCATAGACTATGCTTCTACCCCCTCCCACTCCCTCTTCTCAGCTACCACACTAACCTTGCCTGACTCAGTTACTGTGAGTGAAGTGTAGCAGCTCTACTCACTCTGCACAGCTACTGCACCTCATTCAAACATGCAGTTGAGTTTTAGCTAGAGTGGACAGCCACGTGAGCTGCAAGATGACAGAATACATGGATGTGAGAAAGTGTTTTTAGTATTATATTATTATTTTTGATAAATTTGAAAAACATCAACTACCTGCACATTCTTTTGAACCATTCATTCACTCATTGCTTTTCTTGTATTGACAGTCGCCTGCTTATTCTCACTTTGGATTAAATGGACATTGTTTGCAGCCTACTGTCTGTTGTGCTGGCTTTTTGTGAATTTTGAAGAGTGGTACACCTCACGTTAGACTGAGGTTTTCAGTTACAGTTGGCATGTTTCTATGGAACCCACCCCAGATACACATCAAAAGAAATTAAAGGACGGAGTCACAGACAGGTCTACTCAAGAAGGGGTGTCTTCCCCTTGTAGTGTAGTCCCCCTTTGTTGCCACCAGCTTCACTGAGCAGGATGAATACAGGGGTGGATATGAAGCTGGCAGTCATAGTCCCCATGGGTACTTCACCCTAAACTGAGTTAGCTGTCTCTGTGTCTATGACCCAGTGAATAAGCAGAACAATAAGGGAGACAGGCTCATAATACTTCAGTCTTTGTTGAGATGGTATATGTTTTACAGGGTGTGCATGATGACTTGAGGGAGTGCATATCCCATATATGTGACATGACTGATATTTCATAGGCAGCTTGTATAACCAAGATCTCCCTGTGTAGATAAGCAGTGTGTCAGAAACACATACGGTGGCTGCCGCATGTCTGTCTCCATTGGTGAAGAGTGCGATCATGGTTAGTCACATGCAATGCAACCACGTCACCCAACCATCTACTGCTCCATTGTTGAAGAGTGCGATCATGGTTAGTCACATGCAATGCAACCACGTCACCCAACCATCTACTGAGAGGTGAGTCTCTATGACATGGATGCCCACAAGGGTGTGGAACTCATGCCACAGTGATACATGGTACAGACAATTTCTCATGTTCATGTAGCATTCCTTCCTCTAGACAAGAGCTATGGAGTACCCCTGACCCTTCAGACATCCTCTTGATGGGGACACTCACTGTCTGTACACATCTCCTATAGGTTCCCTTAACCTACTTGTATGATCTGACCACAGTGCTGCAACATTTGCTGGGGCTGTGTCTCAGCATACACACGCAAACATCTATAAGTCCCAGCTCCACAAACACACACACACACACACACACACACACACACACACACACACACACAATGGTGAAAGCACCCCTTACATGTCAGGTACAAAGTACCACCACACATCTGAAATACACAGTACCAAGTTTTTTTTCAAAAATAACACAATAACACTTAACACTGTGGTCCTTCCCTTCTGTGAAAATGATAATACATTTGCCCTGCACTCAGTTTGTTAGCCTATGCCTGATGCACAGTGTGGTCAGTCTGTGCAGGGATGAGCACAACCTGGGTAATGGTTTGCATGCATCACTTTTAATTTACTGTATACTGCATTATTCTGTCCCATATTTATGTAGTAGCCACTGCCTCTTAGCCTGTGTCACAGCTTATTGTGCCCACCTTCACCTGACATCGTCCTCCCCTCCAGTGAGATTCTCAACAGGTTCCACATCAGAGTCCTCCTTCACTGCCTGGTGCATGGAACTTCATCCTGAATGTGTGCTCCCTGCTGCAGCTTTATTCTCCAAATTACATTATGCAACACAGCAAAGACTAAATTTTTCTTACTACACCTGCCAGGCTTATACCACAAGGCAACACCAGATACATCCAGGAAGCAGAAGTGGGACCTCAGCAGGCCAAATACACAGTCAATGATGACTTGGCTTTTTGACAAACACAGTTGTAGCCATTGTCTACCATGATCTGGGGATTCTGAGAGGTATCAATCATGGCTCAAGACCATATTCAACATCACCAAAAAGATGACCATGGGTGAAATCACCCCACATGAACCAATTACATAGATGAAACATGATATATGTTGGACTCATGGCTACTGCCTAGGTAGCCTGCAGACACATTGTAGATTATGCCTCGTACATTACAGACCAGCTGACAGTTGATAGAGTGGAAACCTTTGTGGTTAATATATACCTTCTTCCCTGCTCACCAGGTGGAGCTTTTATTTCATTGTAGGCATACTATAAGGTCCCTAGTACCTCAGGAAAATAGACTGCATCATAAAATATCTACATGGTGTTGTCTAGCTTCTCTGTTGTATGTGGAAACAACATATTTTCCTCCACACACTTTATTATGGCATCGAGGTTCAGTATCCTTCTGGCAGATGCCTGGAATACCCCCACCTTGTTTCCTATTGGTTGCCGAGTGGTCCCTCTAGCTAGTATTCTTAAAGCCACATATACAGTAAACTCTCAGTTAACTAGCATCCATGGGGATTGGTAGATGCCAGATAAGTGTAGTTTCTTGTTGCTTGAGAGTTACTATTAAAAATAGACCTGACAAATGCTGTACCTATACTATATCATACCATAAACACTGTATTAATTTGATTATGATATTGAAATAGAGCAATTAAAAGCCTGGCGTGAATAATAATATTTTAAACTTATATTTCTGCTAGGACGTGTGGCATGCAGAATGGTTTTCAATGGCACACTGAGTGGATTGGAATTGATTGAATTGAAAAAAGAGAAAGAAAGAATGTATGTATGAAAGCAGAAACAACTGTGTATGAGAGATTGGAAAGATGTATCAAAGCAGAACAGACTGTGTGTGTCTGAGAGATCAGAGAGAGAATGTGCAATCTGATGCCAACTGACTGACTGAGTGGAGCAAGTGTTGAAAATTTTAATGATTTGACTTGTTTGGTTTGACGTGTTCTCAGGTTGGGGAGAGAGGAAATTTATTTGTATCTTCCTTTTTAAAACTCTAAATTTCTAAAAACATATGTTTCTGTGGGAGGAAAACAAAGTGCAACACGTGGAAAACTGAATTGTTCATACTGTACACAGGGGCACTGTGAACTAACATCTGGTGGCACGGTGCTGGGGCAATTTACTTTGGGCTAGGCTTGTAAAGGATCCAGGGCCATTAGCCTAGTACACACCTATGAACCTATATAATGTATTTCTTCAATTTTCTTGTTTGCTTGAGAGTTCTGGTTGCTTGAGTTCTGGTTAACTGAGAGTTTACTGTACATAGATATCAACAGGAACAGGCACACATGCCTGCAAACTAGGGCTACACATCTCAGCCAGCTCCTGCATAAACATTCTATCTATATGATAGTGGCCCACAATTTCAGAGGTGTGAAGAGCATGAAATGTCAGCCACAGATACTAGTGACAAATAAAGCTTATTGCTTATAGAAGTCTGGTAATGCTGTGGCCACTCCATTCATAGTTCTGGAATTTGCCTCCTGTGACATCAAGATTTTACAGTGTCATTACCTCTAGAGCTAGCAACTATAGCCATTATATATATATATATATATATATATATATATATATATATATATATATATATGGGTCACTTTGTTTTGTTGAATCTCATTTCATTGAATTTCATTACACCCCGACCACTTCGCTGAAAACTCAAATAACTGAAAACTCACTTCACTGAAATTCATTTCACTGAAGTAAAATCCAACAAATTTATTCTCGTTAGCACTTTCATCTGGTGACCATCACCAGACTTCATCTGACACCATTAAAAAGTTACATCCATATTTATAGCCAAAGAACCAATCATTTGAATCCAGCAACACACAAACCAACCAATGAAAATACTGAAATATTAATTCAAATTGGTTGGACTGTGTGGATTCAAATGATTGGTTCTTTGGCTATAAATATGGATGTAACTTTTTAATGGTGTCTGATGAAGTCTGGTGATGGTCACCAGACTTAAGCACTAACCAGAATAAATTTGTTGGATTTTACTCCCGGGTTCCAAGCCTGCTGTTTGTCTTTATCTGTATTAGTTTTATTTGTGCTGTTCAAGGTTCCAAGTTTTTTAAGCTTGAGATTTTTTTCAATTTAGCATTATCAACTTTCACAATTTTAATAAAAATTACTTTTAATTTACGGAAGTCTTTATGTTTATGATTACAATGTAGTAACAAGTCTTTTTTTCAAAATTAGTGACTTCCATTGATTAAACTAGTTTCACTGGAGGTGTATTTAACAATATGTGCTATGCATTCAAAACTAGCATTTAAGTTAAGACTATTATATCAAGATATTAATATAGATATGTAACTGTACAATATGGATGTTTCATTATATAACATATTAGACACTGAATGCATGAGTTTGCTTGCCTTGGTTTCATGGTAGAAATATATAAATGTATATGTTTATTAAAAGATCATACATCTTGAGTGCATAAGTTCATAGGTAAGTACTAGGCTAGCTGTCCTTGTGGGCCATTTTGAGAATAGTCAGTGTCCCTTTTGGTGCTTGAACTAACCTATCCCATTTGGTATTTAATAGGCCTCACCCATCCCATGGTCGATAATTATATATTACCACTAATGAGAGTAACTAGGATCATACTATAGATGATTTGAGGAGACCCATGCATGGGATAAAGTATTTGGGAACTGCCTCTGTCCATAAGTAGTAAAGAGGGCAGTCCTGAGATAAACTGGCAAGTCTCAAATCTCCACCAAATCCTGTTAACTCCACTAAGTACATGGAAATGTACATCATCACACTATACCAGCATGTAAACAGCTGCATAGATACAGCTGCACCTTGAAGGAATATGTGCAGGGCAAACATCAGAAACAAAATCAACATGGTTGAACCATAATATCAACAACCATTACAATAAAATGAAATAGAATTTTGTCCAAAAGTAAGAAGAGCAATTCCCATAATGCTAGATCCCTCATTACTGAAATAAACAAGTGAGGATCTTAAAATCTACCAAAGCTAAATTTGAGGCTAAAATATATACCCAAGCCAAAGACAATCACAATCTCTTTTTTAGTTATTGTAATTTCAGAAGCATAATGCAGCAATGCACTGTGATATGGTGAACCTACTGGTGGATAAATTTAGTTCTGACTTTGTCCCTCTCTCCCCTCCATCTGTCCCTCAAGATATACCTCAAATTGGCTCACCTCCAGCTGTCACACAAGACCAAGTCCTAAAAGTGCTATCAAAAGCTACAAATACTACATCAGTGGGTCTTGACAAGATCCCTGAATGCATCATAAATAGCATGAGGCACGATTTAGCCACATCCCTAACAAGACTGTTCAACTTCAGACTCCATACAGGTTTTGTACCAAGTGAATGGAGAACAGCTACAGCCATTCCCTTGCATAAGGGAGGACCTTCCACAGGCCCAAGCAATCACAGACCCATAAGTCTGACTGTCCTCATATTCAAAGCCATGAAAACACTCATCGTGAAACTAATCAATAAGGACATAGGGAACCTCCAAATAATGGACCCATCTCAGTTTAGATTCATCAAGGACAGGTCAAATATACTAGATCTCATTGTCACAAACATGGGGACAAAATGCTCACAATGCTCCACAGTATATCCCTCATTGGTGAGATCTGATCATAAACTAATCTCACTGGAAATCCACATCCCGCCCCACCCCAAACAAAAGACCATAGTGAAGAACTTCTTAAAGCAAACTTCACACTACTCAGAGACTGGTGTGGTTCAAGGCCAAGGCCTGAGTCAGAGGAAACCACTACCCAAGCTGCGGAAGCCCTTACAAATGCCTTCTATGAACACCTCCAGGACTGCATGGATCAGGCAATCCCAAATAAAACCAAGACTCTTTCCACAAAGGGCAAACGTCCAGTCTGGTGGACCCCAGCCATTAACAAACTTTACAATAAGAGGAGAAAGCTATTACATGATAGAACAAAATCCATAAAAGGGAAGTCACCCTGATCATTATTAGTAAAAAATACGAGCACTCATAAAATCAACTAAGGCCAATTTTGAGAGAAAATTGCCATGGATTCAAAGGACAATCATAAGGCCTTTTTCAGCTATGTTAGGAACCTGGGTGGAAACTCACAGATATGCTCAGAATTAGTCCAAAATGATACAAAATCACTGAACCCACAGACATTGCCAACATACTGGCAGACAGGTTCAGTGCAAACTTCACCCCTCTCCCCTAAAGGAGAGATAACTATCCCAGCCGAGTGTAGCCTCCCGGACATCTCAAATGCGCAGGTGAAAGCTGCTCTCTAAAGCTAAAACACAGCATCAATGGGACCGGATGGTGTCCCCGGCTGTGTGCTACACGAGCTAAATGAGGAATTAAACCCGCACATAAGGCAGCTGTTTAATCTCAGCCTTACCACAGGATACGTGCCCAAGGAGTGGCGTGACGGCAACTGTGGTCCCACTCCACAAAGGTGGCGCCCACGGACCCTGGTAATTACCGCCCATAAGCTTAACAAGTCTAGTCTGCAAAGCTATGGAGAGGATCATAATGGAGCTCATAAACAAAGATATAGGGACTTGCAGACATTGGACCCGACCCAGTTTGGCTTTGTCAAGGGAAGATCATGCCTTTGAACTTGGTCGACTTCTTCAAATAGTCACCAAGGCCATTGATGAGGGAAAGGCAGTCCATACAGCCTACCTTGACCTTGCAAAGGCCACACAATACCCCACTCGGTATTGTAGAAAACTTACCAGCTTAAATGTAAACCCATATGTCACAAGATGGGTTGCAAACTGGCTTAAGGACAGAACCCACAGGGTTAGAGTTGCTGGCGCTGTGTCAGACTCCAAGCCGGGTCACAAGTGGTGTCCCACAGGGCTCGGTCCTTGGCCCCTATTGTTTGGCATCTACTTCTCAGAAGTACAGGCCAACATGGGAGGACTTTATTGACAAAGTTTGCAGATGACTGCAAACTGGGCCATAGTGGAAAGTGCATCGGACACGGATATCCTTCAGAAGGACTCACGGAAACAGATAGCTGGTGCCAGAGCCATGGCCTGAAGTTAAACGCCAAAAATGTATAGTCATACCCTTCGGGAAAACAAGGTAACCCCAAGCTACCATATAGGTGGCAATCCACTAAGCACAGAAGAGGTTATCAGGGACCTGGGGACCCAGGTTGACAGTGGCCTTTCTTTTGACACTCACATTGCTAAAGTGGTTAGAAAGACCTTCTACATTGCCCACCTGATCATGAAGGGATTCACATCCAGATCTAGTGAGGTCATTGTTCCCCTGTACTCTTCACTTATCAGACCAATGATCGAGTACAATGCCCCATTCGGGATGTATCTCACCCGACATCTGCAGCAATTGGAGAGACCCCAAAAGTTCCTCACCAAAAGGATAAAGGACTCCAAAATCTGTCATATGCTGCCAGATTGAAGAAACTCCAGCTCTATTCAGTCGCATACCGCCTGCTCAGAGGTGACATGTGCCTGACATACAAGGCCATGTCCAACCCGAATTAATGGACATGCTCCACCTCAAAAATCCAAATCCACCAAAACCACTAGAGCAAGCGACTTAAACCTTAGCACGGATATAAATAGGACGTGCTGGAGGGATAGATTTATCACCAGAGACTCCCTATGCTGTGGAATAAAATCCCGTCCATGTGAGGCAGAGCACCTCGCTGACTCTGTTCAAGAGAAATCTAGACCTGTGGATGGGAGATCGAGGTTTACCCCGGAATCATCTCTGGGTCACTGCTGGACAGAGGCACAACAAACTAATGGGCACAGTATTTTTTCATATAAGGGGTGGCGTAAGCCACAATAATTTGGGCTAGGCTTATAAATGCCTTAGGGCAGATAGCCTAGTATAAACCTATGAACCTATGAACCTATAATCAATAAGGACATAGGGAACCTCCAAATAATGGACCCATCTCAGTTTAGATTCATCAAGGACAGGTCATGCTTACTCATCCTGATGGACTTTTCTGACAAGGTCACCAAAGCAATGGATGTAAACAAAATTGTATAGACTGCATATCTCATCCTATCCAAAGCTTTTGATGCAATCCCCTACACTCATGCATAGTAGAAAAGCTAAATAAACTGGAAATAACCCCCTATGACCCCCGCTGGATTGCCAACTGGCTCACAAATAGAATGCAGTAAATCAAAATAAGGGACAGAGAGATCAGTTACCAGTGGAGTCCTCCAGGGTTACCCCAGGGTTCTGTGCTGGGACCTCTCCTGTTTGGCATCTACTTTTCTGAAGTAAAAGGCAATGCCAAAAGGACTCTGACTAAGTTTCTAGATGACTATAAGCTAGGAGCAGTTGTTGAATCCCCAAAATGACTTGGACATCCTGCTGGAAGGCTTGCCTGAAATAAATAAATTATTGGTGCCAAAATCATGGACTGAAAATAAATTCCAAAAATTGAATTGTTGTATCCTTTATGAAGTCATCTATCCTAGGGAACCACTACATTAACAATACACCCCTAAGATCTGAACCACTTGTTTGGGATTTGGGAACCTATGTTGACAGTGACCTAACTTTTGACCAACATGTCCACAGTTGTAGGAAAGCCCTTCTATATTATATTGTATATTGGCATTCTAGATATATGGTATCTAGACTTAAGGATGTCATTGTCCCCCTTTACTCAACCCTCTTTATGCCAGTCATTGAATATAATGCCCCCTTTGGCATGTATCTGTGTAGACACATGCAACAACTGGAACAGCCACAGAGATACCTTACTAAAAGGATACAAGACCAAAACAACATGTCCTACATGGACTGGCTAACGGTTCTGGCACTATAATCAGTACCCTACAGACTGCTAAGAGGTGACCTGTCTCGGGCATACAAGATATCCTTCAACCCAATACTGATGGAATTACTGCACATCAGCAAGTCAATTGGCACCAGAAATACTTGGTTTAGGGATCAAAACCTCTATTGCTACATCAATAGCATGGTTTGGAGGGATAGGTATATCTTTCAGAGGATACCACTGCTCTGGAACAGACTCTCCATCCACATAAAACAAAGTTCATCCCTGTCCATGTTCAAGCACAACTTGGATCTATGGATAGGAAACAGAAAATGTACCCCCCTGTACTACTAACGGACAAAGGCAGCTGCTAAATGCTTTATCCCCTGCATGAGTCCACTCAAATTATCTGTGGTATGATCTCAATTATTCTTATTAGGGGTAATATATAATTAACCATGGGATGGGTAAGGCCAGTCTCTAACCAAATGCTTAAAATGTCTTGCAATGGCAGCTAGCCTAGTGCTTGCCTATGAACCTGTAAACCTATAAGCATATTATCAAAGACACGGTATAAAATCTGTAGACTTCAGTTGCAAAAAATCTACCTCATACAGTCATTTATTTTTGTTTCTGAAAAAGAGAGATATAACATTGTGCTATTTCTTTCATAAAATTGGTGAAAACACTTGTAATATAGTCATGTAGCCTGGTATCCTGTGTACTAAACGGCTTCAAAATTGTGTTGGGGGGGTAGATCGATGATTCAGAAAATCATGTAGAGTTGTAAATCAACCCTGAAAATAGGAACACACCTCCAAAAATAAGTACATTGTGAGAAGTGTGGGACTTGGGATTTTTAAAAAGTCCACTTACAAGGGCACAGGATGGCTATACCTTAGCTGCTGAACTCACTTGTAAAGAGATGTATTTAAAGTTATTAGAGTTTGTGGAGTACACAGTTATTTTTCATTTTACTGCTACATGTTATTTGTTAACTCATTTCCTCCAGTATGGCTCTTTTGAGTGTGTACTATTAACTCCCAGTGGGGTGTGTGTGGCTTGAGCTTTTTAAAAAATGAAGTTATCATTTCAAACAAATACTCATATCTCTGGAAACATAAGTGCTGCTAGAATTATCATTTCAAACAAATACTCATATCTCTGGAACCATAAGTGCTACTAGAACACTGTAAATGGCAAACTACTCAGTATAAATTAATCTTCACATCTGTGGCAGTCATTCAGTTCAATGGTTTAAACTGGATTTTATAAACCAAAATAAAAACAGTGAATATTAATTTTGTAATTTTGTAGAAACAGTTTATGATATCTCAATAACCATTCAAGCACAACACATACTGCCACCAGCATTTTCTTCATACAGCTGTAACCTTTCATATGAGGCTATGCAGCTCTGTCTGTGTTACCCTAATGTTGAGATATTTAGAGAAATGTGAAAATTATTACAATACAAATAGTATGCAAATTATAGTCAATATCTCCTTAGCTGCATTAGACAGAGGCCAAATATCAATGCATTTGTGTTTGCCATCATGAATGCTTTAAGATTAAATCTTCTGATACCTTGTATGTGGCATGATTTTGGAATTGTTAATGTAAATATAAACAAGCAATATTTGACACCTAGACGCATCAGTAGGAGGTAACTGAAGAAATGACTGGAGGAGCGCATGGCTGTAGTGAGTTAAGAGGTGTTAAACATCAAACGTATAACATCATATTTGTACATCAACTTTTACCAGTGGTGGGGATTATATATTTTTAGTAGCATTACTACAAGTTAAGACAACCAAAAGTAATCAAGTTGTTAATAACTCTTAAACACTGTTTTGATCTGCTCTCATGCTAGGAACTGGTAATCAGCAGCGGAAGGTAAAACAGGTTTTACATGCTGTTAAACCTTCACTCTGCCACAGTTGCAAACAATAGTTTTTAAAGCCATTAATTCCACAGGGGGGCACTTTGTTTCTGCTTGCTGACTGTTTGACAACAATAAAGTATTTACCTGCTTTCAAAGTCAGTACAATTCTTTGTACTCCTATACTGTTTCTGTAACTTTTAGCACATGGAGCAGGTAAAGCTCCATGCTTTATGAAGAATTATGATTGTGTCTCCATTCATAAATCTGTATTATGAGTGCTTAACATAGATGCCAAGATTCACCTGTTGAGCTTCACATACACTAACCTGGTTATGATCAGAGACCCAATCATAATCCTCTGTCTCTTCCCCCCTCTCTCTCCACTTATATATATATACACACACACACACACATTTATATATATATATATATATATATATAAATAAACAGTCTTGGTAAATCGGTGCACACCGGTAACTAAACCAAATAAGACCACCAAAACACCACTTTCATTCCAACTTTTCTTAAACAGGAACTTCATCAGAAGCTATCTCCATGATAAAAAACTACTATTTAAATAGTTTTTTAAAAAGCCTGCCAAAAAGTGAAAGGCAAATCAACTGTTAAAAACATAATCACATGACTGAAACAAAATAACAACTTAAAGACAAACTTTACATGTTACACTCTGCATATAAGAAATCAAATTACTCTATGTTTTAAGAAACATTTAAAATTGTAAACTGAACCAAAAACAATACAGCTCCGGTGACAATAAAGGCTGTCTTCTCAATTCCAATATGTGATGCACAAACGCAAAACGAATAGTCCAATAGAGGTAAAAAACAGGTTTAATAATCCACCAGATAAAACAAAATTTAATACATCCACTGATTGAGCGCTTTCGTCTCCTTCCGGAGACTTCTTCAGAATCAATTAACAAACAGACCTTGCGTCTTATATATTCACCAAATGGGCTGGCAATCAAAATTGAATAATTAGTAATTCATTTCTTAAAGAACCACCTTACATATTGATCACCAAGCAATATATACATATAATATAAAGTGTATAATATGTAATGTTTTGATACACATCCAGGAACAGTAGGTAAATTCTACCCAGGAACTTTGTACCGCCACAGCTTATTAAAGTAGACTTAATAAAATAATATAATCGGGGTCAACCAGTTCCTCCGGAATTTAAACAGTTCCGTACTGTCTCATCCTGTATATGCGACCACCAAAATTGAAAGCCAGTGTATTTTTAAACAAACATTTAAAATGTTTACAAATTAAATTTTTTAAAAAATGTGTCGGTGTTGAAATATATATATGTCCTTCTATATAAAATGAATATGCCCATTATAGGTATATAAAAAGTAATGAACTTTAAAAATAGTTCGCTACAGGAATTACTATAAAATTCACTATACAAATATTTATATGTGTTGTTACATAAATACATCAAAAACATCATGAAAACCCCTAATACATATAAATATAAAAATGCATTGTATAAATATATTGAATATAGTATTGTAAATATAATAGATATTATAACAAATGCAAAACAATATCACCAAATAAATACATTTCGATAATTCCAATAAATCCAATAAATGAACTAATTTGAACTAATTCAATTTAATTAAATTCCTTCATATGGATCAAAATAGTCCCTACAAGATTTCAAATTGTCAAAATGTATCAAATAAATAATTACTTGAATAGATAATAGAATAAGTAAGCTAATTTAATACTCATTGCAACTATCCAGTCATATACTGTAATATTTAAAAAACAGAAAACACACAACCCTTTTGATCTGTTTTCTAGATCATTCTTTTTATTTTTATTGTTATTATTTAATATTGTTATGTTTCTTTGGGTCTGCCGCAAGTAGTTTTAATGCTGGGGTAATAGAAATGTGGTCATTTAGACCCTTACCACAGCATGCGTCAAGTCTTAGCTGCCAAATCATTTCTCTGAACTCCAGTTGTGTTTCCCAGTCACCCTCCCCTCCCTCAGGGTATTTCACCGCCTCTATTACCCAAAATTTAAAGTCCGCATCTTTACAGACCAACACGTGTCTATATAGGGCATTATTCTCATTTTGTTTGTTAATGTCTCTAATGTGCTCATAAATTCTAGTCCTGAGATGGCGCTCAGTTTTCCCTATATAGTAACTCCAACAGGCTTTGCAAAATGCTAAATATACTACTCCTTTTGTATAACAACTGTTGTATCTATTAGCCCTAAGTGCCGTTCCCAAGCTGGGTATTCTAACTTCCTTTAGTCCAGCAATATAGGTACACTGTGCACATCTACCACATTTAAAAGTGCCATATTTCCTGCAGGTCCCTTGTACATTTGTTATTTTCTTCCTTTCAAGAATATTCTTAATATTTCTATTCCTCCTGTAACTATATTTGATAGTATCCTGAAATATATTAGTTTTGGTAGACATTTCCCTAAGCATCTCTCAGGTCTCATTTATACATTTTTCAGCCATCCAATCCCCTTATGGTATGTGAGGGTTAGCTATGGTAAAATGCCTGTACTCTCTTTATTTTTAGTATCTAATCTGTGGGAATAACTATTGGTTATATTGGAAACAACGCACCCACCTTTTGTCAAAAGGGGGGCATATATATTACCATACCTTCCTTGTTGAACATATTCCTTTATGGACCTAGTTAATTCAGCAGGATATCCTCTTTCATGAAACATTTTTTCAACATTGTTAGTTTTGTTTAAAAATTCATCCTCGTTTGAAATCATCCTAGCCATTCTTATCATTTATCCTTTGACTATATTCTTTTTTAGTTGATAAGGATGGTCACTTTCAAAGTGTAGGTAGGCATTGGAATAATGTTCCTTCCTATATATATTGGATTTATAACATTTGTTTGTATAATCCTTGTTTATTTTCACATCTAGAAAACGTATGTGATCTTTACCTATCTGATGGGTAAATTCTAAAAATGTAGTGGTATGATTAATATAATCTATAAATTTATCTATCTTATCATAGGGACCATTCCACAGGACAAAAATATCATCCAAAAATCTAAAATATTTTGTGATGTAATCATTGTATTCTGAGGTAAACACATATTTACATTCCCAATACAACATAATAATATTCGCATATATCGGGGCGCATGCTGATTCCATTGCCACCCCTTCCTTTTGGTGATAATAATCTCCTTGGAGATATAGATAGTTGTATTTTAAAACTAGTTCCATATTATATAGTACTAACTTAAACTCGTCTCCTGTTAAGAAATCCATTTCAGTTAACATATCTTCAAACCAAATCAACCCTTCATTCTGGGGTATGACTGAAAACAAGTCCCTGACATCAGTTGTAATAAATTCAGTTTCATCATTGTATAAACACTTTCCCACTTTGTTCAAAAAGTCCCAGGAGTCAACCAAAATATGAGAATATTTACTATGAAACTTCTTTAATTTATGGTCCATGTAAATAGCTAAAGGTTGTGTCTTAGACCATTGAGATGAAACTATAGGTCTCATGGGGGGGTCGTGTACGGACTTGTGGATTTTCGGTATTCCAAAAATAACTGGTATAACAGGTTTAGGGACCTTTAAAAAATTATATAAATCCACGTCTATCAACCCTTGTAACAAATTATCTTCCAAAGAAAGATCTATCTTCTTATATGATATATTTATCTCATTTCTTGAAACTAAACCATATTGGCTTTCCTTATCCAAAATGTCCATCATCCTTTTTGTATAATCCCATTTGTCCATACGTACTACCCCCCCCCCATCCTTGTCCAGTTTCATCACTCGTATTCTGTCATTGCCACTTAATTCATTTAGTAAGTCAGTTTCTACTGCTGTTAGATTACTAACTACTTTGTTGTCTTTTTTATATGTCCTGTGAATTTTATTAATGACATATCTCTCAAAATTCATAATTTCATGATGGAGAGGAGGATTGTAGGTACTAAATCTTTTTAGTGTGTTTTCTCTGTTCTGAAAACCTCTGTCCTTATAAATATGTATAAAATTTAATTTCCGTGTAAATGTTTTTATATCCAGTAAAATATTTTCGATCCTAGGTATTTTTGTAGGAACAAATGTGAATCCTTTGATAACTAAATTAAAATAATTCTCATTAATCTGTATATCCGTGTAGTTAAAAATGTTAAAATTGTTGAACGAACTAATAATAGCTTTACTATTCTCATGTTCGTCATCACTCTGGCTTTCACTACCTGTATCGGTGCCCACTTGATGTATATCAACATTTACTACCTGTGTAGTCTCGCCATGTATTGAGTATTGTTGTTCCCCATAACTTGTGCATATGAGGGTTGTTGGGTCCGGTTCTGTATACTCTCGGACCTCCTTGGTTCCTCCATATCTAAAGAGACCACCACTCTTGTGTTACTGTTACCATTGTTGTCATTGTATGGTGGTTCATAACCATAAGTACCATGTTCATAGCAGTCCTGTTCCCCCCACTTCCCCATAGCACCACCCCTATTTCTATTGGTTGCATTGTATCTACCTTTATTTCGTTCATTGGAAATCCAACCACCTTTGTTAATTTTTGTTTCGCAGTAGTAAGCAATACCTCTTTCATATTCATTCAAGTCCCTTTCCAACTTCAAAAGTTTCCTATTAGTGTTGTTATTAATAGAATAGTCAATGTCATGCAACACCCTAAAATAGATATTCTTGTATTTAGCTAAAGAAAATAATAAATCGATGCTAATATTGTTATACAATCTATCAATTTCTTTCTTAATGTGTTCCATATTATCAATATTCCACTTAATCATTTCTTTTAATATTGCCAGCCCACAATCATTCAAAATATCACTGATAACTTTAAAAAATTTCTTGTCATCCTTTGTATTGTTAGGAAATTTTATTTAACCTTAGTCCTTTTGGTACTATTTTGTCCTTTAAACATTTTTCAAAGTACCAATTTTCAATGGCCAAGGTTTTGTATTTTAATAACAAATATTTGAAAGTCTTACATTTGTCTTTATATGTTGGACCTCCAGGGTTTTCTTTTTTCTTTTCTTTACTGTTGAAATTGAACGATTGATTCAACCATACTTGAAAGTCTTGAAAGTCAAACTTGTAAATATCTGGTATCTCCTGACCTCTATGGCCTTTTTTGGGTAAATCAACTGTTAAAAACATAATCACATGACTGAAACAAAATAACAACTTAAAGACAAACTTTACATGTTACACTCTGCATATAGGAAATCAAATTACTCTATATGTTAAGAAACATTTAAAATTGATAGCTTCATTGAACTTGGGGAAACTGGTCAGCTCTCAGTTTTATCTGCCACTTCAGCTCTCAGGCCTCTAAAAAATCATTGCAACCTTCAGGAAATTTATATAAATCAACTTCTTCTAAAACAAAAAAATATAATTTCCTAAAATTAGGACAGCAAACAGTGTGTTTTGTTAAAACATTATTTCCATCGCCATCTTTTATAGCTTTCACATCTTCTCTAATATTTCTAAGTAATAAGTCAAAAAATCTTTTTTGTGCTGTGTTTTTTATTGTGTTGTCAGATAACCCGTCAACACCTTGTAAAATGTATTTTAAAGTGAGTTTGCAGGTTATTTGACAACACAATAAGAAAACCTAGTTGTTTTAACCAATTACTGAATAACACTTTGCAGGTTTTTGTAAAGACTTGCAAAAAATGTTCGACTTGTTACTTAGAAATAAATCCTATTGTAACTATTTCAATTTATCTTTGGAAGAAAGAAATGCTCTTGTCACTTTTATGCAGAACAGACAGCTTCAAAACATGAAAACTGATAAAGGGTACAGAATGGTAGTAATGGAAGAAACACAATAGCAGACAAATAGGGTTAATATGTTAAATGGTTCTGGTTATCAGAAAGTAAGCATGAGTTTCATTGTTAAAAAATATAAGGAACTAGATGCTGAGATTTTTAATCTTTTTAATTAGGGCTATTTAAATATACTACTTCTAGATTATTTAAGCATAATAGCTTGGATTAGGGATTATTTTTGGAATCCCTAAAGTTCATAAAAATGAAAAATTCCTCTGTTTTGTCCCATTGTGTCTAGTCCAAAAAACAAAACTGTTACCATTTCCAGCTATTTGGATCAGATTTTGAATCCTGAAGTAGAAAAAGCATGTATTATTTGCATGATTCATGGCATTTTCTTAATTTTCTTTATGAATACAAATTCAGAGGAGATGAAATTTTAATAGGGACAGTACATGTCATTGTATTGTACACTGATATAGATCAATCTGAGGGTGTTGAATTTGTAAAGAGATATCTTTCTGAATATTCCGGATGGATTGGACAATGTAAAAGTTAATTTAACTGGTGTTTTGTTAGATTTGGTATTGAAAAATAATTGTTTTCTATTTCAAAAAACTATTTACAAACAAATGTCAGGTGTAGCTATGAGTGCAAAGGTTGCACCCACTTTTGCCAAGATTGTATTTTGTTGGTAGGAAGTCAACATACTAACTAAATTGTCCCTCTTTACCTATGTCAAATATTACCGACATTACATTGAAGATTTCGTTTTTATTTGGAGTGGGACTATATCACAATATAAAGACTTTGTGCATCAAATCAAACTGCAATGTACCATTAATTTTTAGATGCAACTATTAAAATGGATCTGAACAGTAAGATTTTTGTCAGTTCCATTTACAGGAAAAATACTTTTAAGAACAACTATCTTCACTTTCATGGTATACATCCCAAATTTATGAAATTAAATATTTTTAAGGGACAAATTATTAGAGCTAGTAGACTAGTGAGTGATGAAAATGTTTTTTTTTTACAGGAAGTGGAGTACATTAAGAATTTATTTATATTGAGAGAATATCCAAAAAATGAATTAGATTTAATAGCTGAATCAATTTTGATAGGATTGTTAGGTTCCCACCTGTTATTTAGTATGGGTTCTCAGTAAAGGAGAAAAATGTTGTAGGTGACAAGAGTTTGTTGTTCCCTTTAAACATGACCAGTGATTGTTATAAGGTGAAAAATATTATTAGCAATAATTGGAAGATTATTCAAGGGAACTCCAATCTTGTCAAAGTTTTAGGTGAGTCTCCTAGGTTTATATACAAAAAATTTAACAATCTTAAAAAATTATTAGAATTTGATGCAGGATGGGATATGAAAACAATTAATTCTAAAGTAGGTACATTTTGTTGTATATCTTGTAGACAATGTTGATTAACAATGTTAGCACTGTTTATTTTGAGCATTTGAAATACACAATTACTTCTACACAGAGATTTAATTGTAAAAGTGCTAACATAGTTTATTTAGCTACTTGTAATTCATGTCCCAGTTACTATATAGGTAAAAGCATTACGGGATTGCATATACATATTAGAGAATATGTGAAAGCTATAAAAGCGATAGAAATAATGCTTTAGCAAAACACAGTGTTTAGTGTCCAAATTTTAGGAAATTTTATTTTTTGTTTTAGAGCAAGTTGATTTATATAAATTTCCTAAAGGTTGCAATGACTTTTTAGGGACCCAGGTGAAACTATCAGTATTAAATGTTTGTTAACATATAGAGTAGTTTGATTTCCTATATGCAGAGTGTAATATGTAACATTTGCCTTCAAGTTGTTATTTGGTTTCAGTCATGTGATTATGTTAACAGTTGATTTGCCTTTCACTTTTTGGTGGGCTTTTGTAAAAAACTATTTAAATAGTAAATTTTTTTCACTGAGACAGTCTCTGATGAAGTTCCTGTTTAATAAAAGTTGGAATGAAAGGGCCAAATCTATATTCATTTTGGTGGTCTTATTTGGTTTAGTTACAGGTGTGCACCAATTTACCAAGACTGGCTTTACTATTTGATTTTTATTTTCTTGGTTTCAGTGGCTGGAGACTTGTACACATACTTGTTTGCTTTTCTTTCCTCTATATTTGTCTACTTTCCCCTTCAAAGAGTAAAGGGTTTCATTCTCAAAACCTCAGTTTTAGATCGTTTTGGTGCCCTTTTCTCAGGGCATTGTTTGCTATAGTGGTCCCTGAGTCTCGTGGTAACCCATATGCTTGACTTACCATTCCTACCTACCACCCCTTTGGACATATCCCAAACCTACAAATTATCTATTAAACTAACAAATTAATTGATCATTTGAAAATCCTTGAAGAAGGCTGAGTTTACTAGAGTAAATTCCCCAGCTGTGTTCACAGCTGTGTGTCTACTGCTAAAAATGGTGACTTAAACACTTTGGATTTCTCACCTGATGTTCTGTAGCCAGTGGCTTGATCTTCCACATAATTTTCTTCTGAAGGTAGCCATGCCATATGACTAACATCCATCTCCCACTGAGGTGAACAAACCGTTTCTACAGGACTTGGGCAACCATTTTACAAGCTGCACAGAGTTCAAAAACTCTAGGATTAATTAAAACTGATCAGACTTACCAATGAATGATGACTATGCACTCAGGAGCAACATGTCCCAAAGCACATCTCATCTTAGAAAAAGTAAACATATTTGGTAATGTACATTTCCTGCTCAGATTTATATTGGACTGCATTACATTTTACTTTAGCTCTTCCATCATAAATTATGGTTCTTGTTTCATAATCAACATTTTGTGCTTCTACTGATGTTTTCTCCTATGTTTATTATACATCTATGGTAAGAGACAGTGTTAATTTTACACAGTAATAATTTGCACATTTTGCTTCAACCTGTTTTCCTTTTCCAGGTCTGTGTCATAAGTTAAACTATCTTCTTTACTCCATTACTTTTTCTGTCTAACATTTCCATTTTCCTGTTTTGAAATTGGCAGTTACTCTTTAATTTACTTTCCTTTGGAGAGTCAGCATGTGATAAAATCTTACTTTGCTCAGTATTACTCTTCCTGCTACTTTCTTCATGTAATACTTATAACACTGTGGTTTCTTGTTTTTGGAGTAAATCAGACAGTTGCCCTCTTTTTAATTCAGCATCTGCCTCATCTGTTTTCCACTGTTCAATGTTCATTTCTTTTCAGGTTTGTCTCGGCTATTCCTGTTTAATTGCAGAAATCTAGTACCTACGTTCCACTAGAAATTAATAAGATACTTGTTATTTCATAATTCATCCCACTATGACTGTTAGTTTCCTTTGACTCTAAACATACTACTATCAAAATGAGTCCTTTCAGTTACTCACTAACACAAGCACTCTACATCCTTTCTAATGTGAAATTACCGGCCATCTCTAACAACTAAAACAAGCTGACCATCAACATCAAAGGCATTCACTGAAATGTGCAAGAAAAATATTAAACTTCAAAGTTGTTTCTACACAGTGTATGAGCCCCAACTGGCATTATCTGTATGTCATGAACTTTGAATTGGGTTTGCTGTATAGCTGAAATGCTAAATCTAATGACGCTCTGATGTGCTAAGTCACTATCCCCTATTTGTCTCTTGCACAGACACATCCCTATTGTCTATAATACTGCTTGCCCTTGAAGCAATGTAATTTTAACTGGCATTGTACTTCCTTCACACCTAACCTAGTTTTTCAAATTCCACTCCTGAAGTCCTCGGTCACAGTGTCCATGCCAAAAAACGTAAATCTGTGATTTCATTTTTTATGCTTCCAAAGGGCATTAGTTTCATTCTTATTCTTGGTTGCATATAGATGGTTGTAAATATGATCTTTAAGTGCTCTTTCAGTTTTATCTCTGTAATACATCAAGCATATTTGACAGATTGCTAGATTTTATATATATATATATATATATATATATATATATATATATATATATATATATATATATACACACACACATATATACATACATACATACCGCACCTTCTGATCTACAATTAATACGTACCCATTTTTTGCCCATTGTTAGGTAAAGATGAATATATAGAACCTCATGGTGTTATACAAATTACTAGGTTCACCAAGTAACTTATACTCACATACAATGGAGATATAGATGCCATAACTCAAATTATTAAGGAAAGTTGGAAAGTGCTTGATATGGGATGGACTAATATGGAAGCAACAGAAGATGCCCTTGCATAGTTTATAGAAAGTACCGGTACATTAAAAATTGCATACAAAGATTGGGGGAACCTCATATAATAGCAAAAACAGGCACCTTTAAATGTGGTAGTTGTAAATACTGTCCAAATATTCAAGGGGGTGTAACTGTCCATTAAACAGAATGACGTTTTAAGCTTAACTGTGGTTCAACAAGTATGGTGTGTGTGTGTGTGTGTGTGTGTGTGTGTGTGTGTGTGTGTGTGTGTGTGTGTGTGCATATATATATATATATATATATATATATATATATATATATTTATATCTGTCAAATATGCTCAATCTATTATACAAGTAAAACTGAAAGAGCACTTAAAGATCATATTTATGAACATTTATATGCCATCAAGAGTAAGAATTAAACTAATGCCCTTTGAAACATATACAAATAAATGAAAATCACAGGTTTAAGTTTTTTTACCATGGACATTGTGACACAAGACCATGGAAAACTAGGTTAGGAGTCAAAGAACTACAACTGCAGTTAAAATGACATGCTGCCAGTCCAAATGGGCTGGATGATGTGATTTCTACTACACCTATTTTAGAAATGAAATTGATTGGTTATTAATGGATTGTATTGATTTTTTAAAACATTATTTCTTTATACATGTATCTTTATGTATTTAGTTCTATGCATAAACTTGAAAATTTTAGTGTATATACCTTTAAGTAGACAATAGCTGGAATTAAATCACTTATTAGGTTTTTTGAATAAAAAGAAGCGATGCTGTATTGGTTATCTATCTCTGATGAAATCTTGATTCATTTCAAAGGGATGAAAGCGCTTACAGCATTAAATGGATATTTTATTTTTAAGCCATGGATGTTTTTTTCAAGTGTATTCAGCTTTGGATGTTAGCACTTTTGAGTATATTTATAAGTATGGAGGTACTTACTTGACTGATATAGTGGTTCGTGTTGGCTTTGTATTGTCTTGCAGTTTGGGCTCGTGGAAAATTTTGAGTTTTACTCTCCTTCTTACGCCTCCGTGGTAACATACATGCACATTCAGGTCAAGCATCACCGCGTCTAAGATACAATACACCCTGTCTAATCATCCCAACTATCAATAAGTGCCAAAAACAAACAAGCTCCTCAGGACTTCACATCTATAATATAAACCTATGTAGCGAACATAATAACATTGCAGAATTCCATGCATGGGTAGCCCAACTTTCTTACATCATCACTGTGGCCACAGAGACTTGTCCGAAGCAAGAAATAAAAAGCAAGGGAATTTTTCATCCAGCAACAGCAAGATTTGATGGACCTAAGATAAAGTGGAGGAAGAGTGGACATTATGTACCAAAACAACTTAGCTATACCCTGTGCCATTGATTCCCTACTTCACTAAATAAGGCTGAACTTCTCCTTTTGTGCCTCAGACTAAACAAGCCCAAGTCCTTAAATATATAATGTCTGATAATGATTTTGTAGCTATCAAGATATATATATATATATATATATATATATATATATATATATATATATGTATATGTGTGTGTGTGCGTGTGTGTGTGTATACTTCCTGGCAACAATATTAAAATACAGAATTCTAATGATAAAATTTAATGTTAAGGGGCAGCTTGTTATTTTAGTTGTTAAAGATGGCCAGTAATTTCACTTTAGAAAGGAGGAAAAATATTTGTGTTAGTGCACAGCTGAAGGGGCACATTTTGATAGTGGTATGTTTATAGTCTAAGGAAACTAACAGACATGGTGGGATAAATTATGAAATAACAAATATCTAATTCATTTCTAGTGGAATGAAGGTTCTAGGTTTTCTACATGTAGGCAGGAATATTTGAGACAAACTTGAAATGAGGCAGATTCTGAATTAAAAAAAGAGGACTATTGTCTGATTTACTACAAATATCCCATTCAATTATAGTAGGAGGCCTCAATAGACTGGCAAATGATTAATAGTAGTTCATCAAATAATGCGCTAAATATATTTGGTCTCACTCAAATAATTACTAACCCCACTAATACAACAAAAACAGCAATAAAGAATCCATCATTGACTGGATTCTGACCAAATGCCCACATAAAATTATCTTTAGCAGCTCCGCCCCAGATACTCTCAGTGACCACTTATTTAAATTCATAGTCAGAGACACCACCACTACACAAAAACAGCATCTGGACAACCAAGCCAGAAATCTTAACAGCTTCAATAAGAAAAGTTTCATCTCAGATTTAAAACTCTTTTACTGATGGTCACTATTCACACTCCCTGTTGATTGGTCACTATTCACACTCCCTGTCAACTGGTCACTATTCACACCCCCTGTCGATTGGTCACTTCACACCCCCTGTCAATTGGTCACTATTCACACTCCCTGTCGATTGGTCACTATTCACACCCCCTGTCGACTGGTCACTATTCACACTCCCTGTCGATTGGTCACTATTCACACCCCCTGTTGATTGGTCACTATTCACACTCCCTGTAGATGAAGCAGTAACCATATTCAATCCTACATTCCTCAATGCCTTATATATCAATGCCCCTAGCAGAAAAAAAGAAACAAATCAATTCCAGTCCTTCTGGTTGTCCAGGAACACAACTAATGAAAGAATGGGATGAAAATTGCAAATACTAGAAAAGGTTCAGTTTAACTCATACCTGCTAAACTTAAAGCAGTTCAGAAACTTAACAAAAAAAAATTAAACAAGATGACATAGCCCTTTATACTAATATTCAAAATACCAATCTAAAGAGCCAGAAAGTGTTCTGGCATTCCATTAGTCAACTTTCGTATCCAGGCCACATAAGCCAACCTTCTCCTTCCTTAGATGCTGATGCAGAATGTAAAGCCAACAAATGTATCAGCATTTCTTACAGGCAGTAAACTCTATCTTGCAAAACTCCCAAAACCTGTAGCTGATGCTCTAACATTCCCAAATCTATATACTGGAAAATTGCTCCATAAAAGAAAACCATGTCCCTGCTCTTTGGAAGAAATTATATTCTACCACTGCATAAAGGTAGCAATCCATTGGACCTCTCCAGCTATAGACCAGTCGCGATCCCATCCCTTTTATCGAAAATATTAGAGAAATGCATTCACCCCAGTACGGTAAGTTCATTCTGGACAACAATCTTCCATCTCCAAAATAACATGGCTTTCTGTCACTCCACAGTACCATCACAGCCTTCCTCAGTTTCACATCTTCCATAAATCAAATCAGAAGTAAAAGTCACTACTATCTGCAGTTTTTCTTGACCTTCCAAAAGGTTTCAATACATTTCCTATAACCTGATTCCTAGTCGTTCTGCCCTTCAGCTATCCCTTCCCTCTCATGGTTTGAATGCTATCTCACCAGGAGATCTCAGTCCATTAAATGGATAATTCTTACTCCTCCTTCCTCCCTGTATCAGTAAGAGTCCCCAGGGGATCCATCCTTGGGCCAGTTCTCTTCAACATATTCATAAATGACCTCCACAGAGACAGAAAGCATGCCACCAGTGTACAGAATGCTGATGACTCTACTTTTACATGCTGTGCCACTAACCTAGACAAACTACAGAAAATCCACAATAATCCCTTACATCTGTTGAAATGTGATTCTCTGATGTTCAACTGTTTTTTAATCCCATAAAATCAAAACTAATCCTATTCACTCCTAAACAGCTCACAAACACTGAGACTAAACGTGTATCCCGTACAAATCTGCTAGGAGTCACGGTTGATGAAAACCTAAAATTTGATATCCACATAAGTGAAGCAGAAAAAAAAACCTCCAGATCAAACCTTATCTCACTCCAGCAGCCAGAAAACATGTAGCCTCTGCCTTCCTATTTGCAACTCTTTTTTATGCTTCTCCACTATTGGTCAACTTACAGTCCACAATATCAGTGAGCCTAGACCAATGCAACACCAAAATAGCTAAATTTGGCACTAATGTGCAAAATAAATCCCACTATTTGGCACTTAACTCACATAACTAGAATTGCCTCACTCCTTAAATTTCCCCAACTACTATTTGCCCATAAACTCCTTACCAGACCAGATCAATGTCCAATCCTAACATTAACAGCTTTACACCCCCAAAATAAGCAGTTATGCTCCTAAAACCAAGCTCTTCTTCTAATTTATAAGTCATACAATTCATCTGGTGACTAGTTGTATTCCTCATGTGTCTCCAGAATGTGGAGCTTTTTGCCTTTCACCCTCAAACAGATCCACAACCAAAGCATTTTTACAACTTAAAAGAATGTTTCCAAGTCTCCTGGCTCTATCCCTGCTCTACACTGGCTGAGTGCCACCATTGTCTACTAAATTTTCGGTGACACCCCCTACTCTGACTTTTCATTCCTCTGCTACAGTTTCACAACCATACCATTATACCCTACTTGTCAGACTACTCAAAACTGTCCCATGTGGATTTCCAATACCTCTAAGTACTGCGTATTTAAGAAATGAAAATTGGTTCTACATGCTTTTTATACTATTACTACTGACTTTCCAACACTTTCCACAGTATGAATCTAGTATTGTTATGTATCTCTGTGTTCTCTGACTTTATTAAGCTACTGTATGTACATATTATTGCAATGTATCTATGTATTCACTGACTGTTCTGTCTGCTTCCCGAGCATCCACTGAAAAATTTCTTGTGCCCATATGAACTATCCCTGTAAATAAATGCTAATAAATAAATACAGGAGTCGGTCTATAAGATTACCTATCTCCCATTTGCTAAAAGTCCTCTTCAAGAGCTGAGTATATTTAGTTCCTCCTATGTGTGTTAAATATCATTTTAAATGTCCAGTCCTCTCTGGTCGACTAAGGCCTACCAGACTTGAACATCTCTTTTGACCTTTTCTCTCATTTATGTGGTCATTTTAATCTGAGATGTGTCTAGCAAATTCTCAACACTGTCAGGGCTTTTGCAACATGAACAGAAAAGCTTAAAGGTAAAGTAAAGTGAAAATTTCAAAGTCGATGCAAAGGGAGCTTTAAATTGCCTGGACACCATTAAATAGAACAGATCAGTTCCAAGTTACTTAAATAAACTATGTTAAAGTCATTTGCCTTTCAGATTCAATAGAGATGCTGTTCTGTACTGAAAATAAGGTAAAACAAGTATTAAGGACTAAGAAAGAAAAAAGAACTGAAAGTGTAGAATGTGGAACGTGTTAGCGAGAAGGTAAGCAGACTGAAGATAGCATCAAACAGATGGGATAAGACTTAAAATACTGGTGCTGTCAGTGCTGGCTTTTGCTGAACATGGATTGAGAGTGTGTTTTCAAAACTAACATCCTGCATTGCTTTTTTTTTTATTTTTTTATAGTCAAAGGTGTGGCACTCCATTGTTGTAGACATGTTGACAAAAATCACCTAAGAGCTTGCCTGAAGGCTTGGTTGGGTGTGCCTGTTAAACATTATTTCTATTTATCTGAAAGAAGTAATAACTTTGAAAACATTATTATATTTTGTTTTGGCAAGCATTTTAATATCTGGTGAGGAATAAAATAAACAACTGGTTATACTTTTTAACACAGAATTTACAAGGACTAAAGAAGTAGGGACTTCTAAACTTTTTTAATTGCCAGTATCTCCACAGTAGAATTGGAATGCTTACACTTGCTGTGGTGCGTAGCCCCTGATCATCATTTGTGTACCATTATGGTAAAAGCAATATGATATGCAAGATTAGCCTGTACTTAGTAATGGTGGTCCAAGTTACTAGCATACACAGCCACATTGTAGCATGAGCTTTTCCAGCCTATCCTGTGTGCTGCAGTCCTTCAATTTACATTAGATGTCACTGCTGCCAGAGCTGAGGAGCTTGTGAGCATTTAAATATGTGGTACTGGGTCTTATTACATGTAAGTGACAGTGGTGGCCTAGTCAAGTCTACTGTGCATTTTACAGTTGTTGGAGAAAGGCTGACAACAGCTGCACATCTCTTTTAAATGAGACAGTTCTCTGTTTACAGCACAAGGATCAAGCCTACTACTATGCATGGGCATCAGTTATGATTTGCGACGTGAGCATTAACTTAGGCATTTAGATATGTAGCACTGTAAAGTTCTTCATAGAGTTATTGTGCTTCTTTTGTGCAGTACAACATCAGAGGGTTACTGCACTTTTTGGTCACATATGCATTAAGAGTGGCTTTTGTATACATTGCCATTGGCTGAGCACAGTGTTCTGTGTGTTATCATGCCCCAGCTAAGGCAGTGCATATGATCACAGGCACAGAGCAGTTTTGATAATTTATATCATGACTGCATTATAAAAACTAGAACTAGGGTGTACCACAAATGGAATAGCTCTTAAACATAGGGATTAAACTAGGCCATTTATTACCAAACTGGGAAAAACAATATGTATAGTTGCCGTCTATATACCATCTGGTAATATTAGATTATTAGAAGAAATTATTTGCTGTATAACTATAAATGTTACTACTGAAACCATTATCATAGGTGATATTTATATTAACTGGTTATCTGTGACAGCTAACAACCCAAATACTAGTTTTAATTTTTATGGGTTCAAATGGTCAATCTCTTCTCTTACTTGAACAAATCAATTCATAAAAATTCTATCCTTACCTGGATATTTGTCTCCGACCCCAGCAAGCATGTTAATTCAGCGGTACTACCTAATTCCCTTAATGACCATCACCCTATATTCGACAATAGAGAAATCACCTACCAGGTAAAAAAATATCAACATATAACTCTCCAAAATCCTTCTGAATTTCATCCTGACACTCTCAATAGTTTACTAAAATCCATTAACTGGTCTCCAGTCAAAACCCTACCCCTAGACAAAGCCATTAACAAATTCAACAATATATTCATGAATACTTTAAATACCCTTACCCCCTTGCCCCCATCAGAAATAAAATAGTGAAAACTACTCAAACCTCCTAGCTGATTCATTCAAATAGAATTGTCATGTAAAAACAAGTGTGATAGCAGTGTGATAGAAGGCGTTCATTACATTTACTTCAAATTTATTTTGTTCGTGATTTGTAATAACAAAAAAAGAGTTGTCAGTATCCTTGCTCCTTGCTTTCCTACTTTTTGGATTATTTGGTCAAGTCGGTGGAGAGAAGTCGCTTTTTTTATTCATGTAAAAACAAGACCAAGCATGGAAACAGTGGCACAAAGATAAAACCCCTCAAACCTTACATCTATACAAAGAGTTGCATAACATCACCTAGACAAAAAAATTACATAAACATACGAGGTAATCATGAAAAAGAGCCAAAGAAATTCTGCAGGTCCATTAAGAAAATTCTTCAGGCTGCCTCTCCTTCCTCACTAAACCCCTATCTGGACTTATCGCCCTCAGAAATGTCTACCAAATTAAATACTTTCTTCATTGGCATCATAACGTCTCTTACCTCCAGCTCTCCCCAAACACTTAATCCATAAAACTAAACTAGCCCTGACATCCCTGCCTTTAATCTCCAAACTGTCTCCACATCATATGTTAGACAACTACTAAAGAAACTGAACCCTTGTTCTCCTGTTGAGTACCTTAAGGTCACTGCAGATGCTAATACGTACACAGTTTCACTTCTCATCAAACAGATCTATTCAATATTCCCATATCCCTGCCCTTTGGGGAAAAAATTCTTTATTATTCCCCTCCATAAAGGAGGTAACTTTTCTGCAATATCAAGCTTTAGGCCAATTGCCATCCTGTCCCTCCTAAGATCCCAGAAAAATAACTCCTTCAATACCTCTTACAAAATGATCTCCAAACCCTAACACAACATGGTCTACAACCAGGTCATAGCACCACTACAACTGTCCTCAACTTTTCTGACACCAATAATAATGCAGGAGACCAAGGAAATGTCTCTCTTGTTTTTCTTGATCTCTTAAAAACCTTTGACAGAGTGTCACATAAGAAGCTTGTGATGCAAATGTCCTTTCTAGGTCTTTCCAAACAACTCTTTTGTGGTTCTCTAACTACCTATGGGAAAGATAATAATCTTTCAAATAGCTCTCTTCTTTCTCTCCTTTTCTCATAGTAAAAATGGGTGTTCAAAGTTCTAGTCTCAATCCACTGCTTTTTAACATTTTAATCGATAACCTATATACCTCCTTGCAGCAAGCTTGTCTTATTGAGTAGGTAAATGACTCAGCTCTCATCTGCTCATCTGACAATCCACTACAACCACAATCCATGACACAGAATGGCTTCAACTTAGTCAAACTGTGGATACATCAAAAACAACTTTTACTTAATCTCAAAAATACTGAATTACTACTAGTTTTCCTAAGTGCCATGCCAATGCTAAAAGTAACATCCACATTACTTCTCTAAACAATACAGCTATTGAAGTACATGCCAATATCAAATCTCTTGGAGTTAACACAGCTTAAAGTTTAATCTTCATTTATAAAACTGCACACAAAAAGCATCAAAAACTAGGTCTGCTGTATGGAGCAAATACATTAATTACTCCTTCTACTAGAATCATCCGAGCTAACTCTCTTATCTTTTCCTCGCTTCTGTAAAGCTCACCTGTTTTGACTAACATCCAGATCTTAAATTCCAACTGGAGCAATGCTATATATAGGAAAGCTAGATTTCTACCGAACCTGCCACATAAAACTCATCAATGCTCTGCACTACATGCTCTCAACTAGATATAACTCACATCACCTAACCTATACACAGCATCTTCTAACCCATAAAATACTATACAACACCTCTACCTGCCCTTCTGTGTCCTCAGTATTTCATCACTGTCTCCCAAATTACCCTCTCTGTTCTCAAGACAAAAACCTGCTTGAAATCTTCAACCCCACCCCACCCCGAAATAGTCTCTACTCAAACTGTATAGTCAAACTATGGAACTCTGCACCATATTCAAGCAGAACTATTCCTAGCTTCCATGTATTTTAGTCCTCTCTCAAAAAATTTCTCACTAACTCATATCTATGCCCATGTATGATTTATATCAACAAATACTTCACATTTGTACTAACTGTTCATCATGCTATCCGCTCATCATACTATCTGTCTGTACCTTTCTACACCTGGTCTCTCCCCATTCTTAGGAGATAATCTTTTTTTTATTTTTTTGATATGATATATTTTTATTTCCTAGCATACACTATACTTCTAATAATTCTGTATATACCGATTGTCATATTTAATTGCCATTTTTTATTTTATTATTACGTTATATTACATTACTGGTGTCTTCTCATGCTTTTTTGTATCCTATGTCTTCCACTGTCACTTTGTATGTATATAAGCTTTCTGTAGAGAGGGGGAGTGTGCAGGTTGCGTAACCATGACAGAATTCTAGAAGGGAAGGTGGTACAGCTGATGGTGAGATGGAGCAGAACCTATATTAGCCACCTGCAGGTACATAAGTATAGGAATGGAAGGCCCTAAATGGATGCAGTGAGAAAAAGCAGGAGAAATAGAAGAGAGGTGAGCCTAAAAGGAAGGAAGGGAGGGAGAGAAGTATGAACAGCAAGAGGGCAGCCTATCAAGGTCTAGGTAGGGGGTGTGGCAAAGAGAGGGCAGCCTATCAAGGTCTAGGTAGGGGGTGTGGCAAAGAGAGGGCAGCCTATCAAGGTCTAGGTAGGGGGTGTGGCAAAGAGAGGGCAGCCTATCAAGGTCTAGATAGGGGGTGTGGCAAAGACTAGGAAGGTCCCTACCAGAAATGAAGCAGAGACAAAGGCAAGAGAGTGGATAGAAGGAACTGAAGACAGCAGCAACAATGGATATAATGGAGGGCTCTAAAGAAGATGTGGAACCCAAGAAAGAACTATTAATCATGGTAACGTCAGGGCAGAGGTGGAAGGGAACTAAAAGTTCAGGAAGAGCAAGAAGACTGAGTACAGGGTAGAAAGAGTGTTTTAGACTGAGATAAGACTCAAACAACCACAGCAGCAAGTTTGGCAGTGCATGAACCATGGGAAGGTTAGCATCAATAACAGCATGGTGTGAGCTAGGTGTTTTATAGGCATTCAGATAAAACAAAACTGTCAGATCAGCCTTCATGAAAACTGTATCTGACATGAAACTGAACAGGACACACCTGGCTGTGAGAAAGCTTTTCACCAAAGCCAGGCACAAGGCACTCACATAATGTAGCATATTTATGTACAGACGACTTTGTGGAAAAAAAAGTTGAAAATCCCCAGGAAATGTCTGGAGACTAGAGAATAACATGAATTTAGGTACAAGGTAACCTTTTTCAAACAGTTTCATGGCATCCCTCACCAGTGGGATCCAGAGTAATTAGAATGACAGTATAGGACTGTGGATTACAACTCCTGATTCAGAGAAATTTATGGGGGTGGGAGGGCTAGTATCAGTGGGTGTCTGGAGGTAAGTACTGTTTATGTAGACCTTCTACAGCACTGACAGGCTGCACATTGTTCAAGGCAGGTAGAACCGCAGAACTGCAGATCCAAAAGGTGTATCAACGTGATGACAAACTTAAACATAGCTGGATAGAAGTGAGAGAAGACAGAGTAAGAGTTAGAGGGCAACAGCAAAGGCCAAAGGCATACATTAGGATAAACAAGGCAAGCATTACAGAAGGCAGAGGCATAAGAAGGAGGGCAGATATTTGCGAAAGCACCGAGGATACTGGGGACACACCTGATGAAATAGAATGTGCAACACCTTAACAGCTGTCACCAGGGAACAACAAACAAAAGTGGCAAGTACAAACTGGACTGAATAAAGCATTACAATATATTTTAAACCTACATCTGCTACTGCCACTGGTCTGTGGTGGCTGCTATCTATGTGGCAGCAGTAAGCATGTCACAGCTTTCCAAGCTGTGAAACATTTAGTGTCCTACCACTTTTTTTCTAAATGCTATGGTACATCATAGCAGATTAAGTTCCATGCACTACAAAGAATTATGATCATGTCTTTCCAATTATAGCCCAGCTTATTATGTGCTCTCAGCATGAATGTCAAGATTCACCTCTCCAGCTTCACTCTTGAGGTGTTTGAGGTGAATTTATTGACATCTGTATATCAAATACAGGATAACTGATCATGGTTCTTAGTTATGTATGTTTTTGTTCTAGTTGAATTTAACAAACGTGTTTGAAAAAAAAAAAAAAAGATGCCAGCATGGTAGAATGACTCTAGTAACTGGAATCTCTTGTTAGGCCATAATTGAAACACTTTACATACTTTTGGTATCACTACAGAAAGAGGAAGAATTTACACTAGCTGAAACTTACCTGGACAATAAGTGAGCTGTTATACAAGGGATACAGAGCAGAGAGAGAACTGGCACATTTGGCACCAGTGTCACTGTCCAATCTGGTGCGTCTCAGTTCTAAGTTGAAGGGGAAAAAAATGCCCCTTCTCTGATCTGTCATTCTTCCCTTCCTTAAGGAGGAGTACCAGGTCCTAAAGCCTAGCACTTCCCCTTGTGTCCTAAATCCCCGTGCCCTTAAGCTCTATGTGAGAACAAAAAATGGTCCCTCAACAATCTGGCAATCCTTGCTAGAACTAACCCTCGTGCTCTAACCCCCCCCATGCCCTCATGCTATGTATCATTTCATACTAGTCATAGAGACATCTATACAGATTCTTATGGAATCGGGAATAGTAAGGGGAATCCACCTATGAAAGCCTATCTGCTTTCTTATTTGCATTTTTCACTTACAGAAGGACAAAAGCCTTCTTTTGGAATCAAGAACAGCCTACGAAACTTTAAAAGCTTTGGGCAATGCCTTACCTGTAACATAAATTGTTTTGAAATATGGCCCATTGTGCATTAAAGTAGTACAATAGAGAGTTGATTACCCAAACTAATTGGGACCTAGGGTAGTTCAGATAATCAAACATATAGCTGAATCTGATAAAAAACTTCTAAATTTGTTTCTGCATGCAGGGAATACCCTTTTCAACCATTCAGTGATTCAAGTGGACAATAAAGAATTTTTTTTTACACACAAGCAGACTACAAGCTCAAAAACACACACAAGCGAATATGTATGACGTTTGTATATTCAGACTTCATAATTTTTCCCACCTGAAAACTTTCAAAGGCTGCATTCAGATAATTGACGTTTAAGATAATCAATCTCGGGTAATCAACTCTCTAATGTTTGAACGGAAACATCTGGGGTATTGAATTTACTGTTGAATATAACAAGAGTGAAATTAATTTCTTGGACGTTCACCTAACTAGGCAGTCTGATAATACACTAAAAACGTCAGTTCACAGAAAATTCCCACAGTACAATACTCTATTGCATGCCGATAGTCACCATCCTAAACACATCATTAGAAATATACCCAAATCTCAATTCTTGCGTGTTAAAAGAATTTGTTCCTCAAATGATGATTTTTATAACCATCAAATGGACCTTACTAAAATATTTCTGTCTAGGGGTTATTCCCCTCGAATTATTGATTCAGCAATCCAATTCAGTCACACTAAATCCAGGGATTCCCTCCTTCAACACAATACATGATCCAGAAATCAGGGATTTGATCTTTGCAGATTTGTTACGACCTATGGCAGAAATAGTAGAAACCTAGTTAATATCATCAACAACCATTGGAACATATTCAACTCACATCCCCTTTTGTCAGATTATCTAGGGGAATGATGTTACTTTTCATATAGGAAAGGCAAAACTTTAGGCTCTTTATTCTCACACTATAAAAGAACTAGAGCAATGGATGATCATCTTACACAAAGGACACTTACTGGTGACAAACTCATAGGTATTTACCCATGTGGACACTGCAGTTTCTGTAGCTATATTTTTAAAACAACCAGTTTTACCAGCAAAAATACAGGACAAATATATAACATTCAATTTTTTGGAAATTGTAGCTCAGACTGGATCATATATCTTGCTACGTGCACATGCCAGGCATTTTACATTGGTCAAACATCAAGACAATTTCGTATCAGGATTTCTGAACATCTTGGGGATATCAGAAATAAGAGATTGACCAATGCACTTTACAGACACACCATCAAGCATTCCACTGCTAAATTTTCATTTGTCATTATTGATTGCATCACAGGCAATCGATCATTCAAAACAGGCTGGCATCAAATTTTAAATGCTAAAGAAAAGAGATGGATTATCAAACTTGGGGGGCTTTTCCCCCCGGGATTAAATGATAAATTATGATTTAAGTGCATAACACCAGTTTGGTTTTGTGTAATCACTTAACCTTTTGTACTTTAGTATTAAAATGGTGAAGTTCCTGATACATTCATTTTATGATGCACAGTATTTTTCTAGATTGATCATGTGTCCATATTTAGTATGTGGTTTTTTGTACACTATTCAACTATTAATGTTATTTTCAAATGTATCATTTAATTACTTTGATTCCATTATATTGGGCTCCTATCAGGAACTATATGTACCAACCTCAGCTCATGAATAGGTTTATTATATATTATTATATTTTATTCATGTTAAAACTGTTTTTTGGATAGATTACCAACTTGGGTGGCTTTTTCACCCCAGGATCAAATGATAAATTATGATTTAAGTTAATAATACAAGTTAGGTTTAGTGTTATTACTTACCCTTTTGTATTTTAGTGGTGATGTTCCTGATACATTTATATTATGATGCACAGCATTTTTCTAGATTGATCTTGTGTTCATATTCAGTATGCTGTTTTTTTGTACACTATTCAACTAGTATTGTTATTTCCTAATATATTATTTTATTACTCTGACTCTATTAAACTGGGCTGCCATCAGGAACTATTTGCACCAACTTCAGCTCATAAATAGGTTTATTATATATTATATTTTATTACATCTTATTCTTGTTAAAATTGTTTTCTCATGGTTATTTTATAACCTTTTCTGTGTGTTTTGCTTTAACTACAGGAAGTGATGTCATTTGAATCATTTATTGAGATTATATAAGAATATGACTCACTACTTGGGTCAACATACTACTGAAGAAAGCCTTGTCGCTGAAACTGGTCTAGTAGTTTCAGTTTGGAATAAATTATTCTTTTCATATCCTCCTGGGTGCTGGCTTTTTTTCTTTTGGACCTACCATGATCACTTGCCGTGCACCAGCCTAACCTGCTAGCTCCTACTACTAAAGACTGTTTACATACCCTTACAATCATATGAATGAAACTATCAAAATTATCCCCCTCTGTAAATTGTGGAAGACATTTACTGACCTTTATTGCCTTTGGGGTCCAGTTACTCTCTTCCCCATTACCTCCATGACTCTGGCAAAGAGTCAGTATCTCCTTTTCATGTAGCCTCTGCCTCTCCTTCCCCTCAGCTTTCAGATGTCTCAGTCTCTCTGCTCTTTCCATTTCCAAATGCTGGGCCTCCAACTCAAGTCTCTTTCGCTCCAGATGGATTTTTAAGTCCAATGTAGAAAGGTTAAGCTGTCCATTTCTTGAGAGCTGTACATCTCCATGGCCAGTCTGATTTTCCTTCTGGTTGCTCTTCTCTGATGCAGCTGTGACCAAAGCTGCAATCATGTCTGCTTTAGTCAGGACATCTTAGCCAACTGGCTCCTTGTCAGCTTGCCATATTCTGCTGACATGCTTGCCTGCTCTCCTGACTGACGAAGCTAACAAAATAAATAAAACAATTGTGATATGAAATCTGAATGTTCACTCCATGGCTGATTTAGAGTATAAAAACACCTTCAATGATCACTGTACACAAGCTACAGGAATTCAATTTCCACACCACTACAAGTCAGTCAATATGTGATGTGGCTATCTCACCACTATCAACCAATTAATAAGTGATGTGGCTATCCCACCACTGCCAAACAACATATGATGCCCCTGCACTGGCCCAGTAATCAAGGAGTCTCAATCCTCACCACTAACACCAGTGAGGGGCGTGCACATTGGAAGGATATGAAGTATACACACAGTAAAGTACAATTTTCCTTAAGAACACACAGAGATCACAATCAGTCTGGGGCTGTTTTTTCCCTCTCTCTCCAGATCCACAATAAGACTCCCCAATGACACAACTATAGGGTTAAGATCTCAGCTGAGTGGTCAAGCCAAAACCTCCAGCACCCTCTCTTGTCCAACCAGTGCTTCATGTCCCTGCCCAAGTAGCTGACACACACACACACACACACACACACACACACACACACACACACACACACACACACACACACACACACACACACACACACACTTTGAGATTTGATTTATATACAAACACACAGACACTCTTGGGGAAGGCTGGCACAAGTTCACAAGCTATGCCTCCTTCTGCCCATACTATATGTTAGTACCATCTGCCACGAACCACTACTTATCAGCTATCATAAGGCCCTTACAAAGGGTGACCAATTCTATTGTGCAGTGTTATTGTTATCCAAATGGTGTGACCAGAATTTTAAGGCTACTCCAAAGTGGCCTGTACAGTGTTACCAAATACATGCAAGTACTCTAAGAGCTTAAATATCTCTACACAAAGCCAGCCACAATTAAAAGGTTTAAATATATTTAATAATAAATAATGGAAGCACAAGGCAATACTCATTAACTCAACACAGTGACAGCAGAGTTCAGAACACAGGAAATATTTTAAAACAGCATTGCAGGATAGTCTCACATAAATACAGAAAACATCTAGACTAATCTTACTATATTCCTATTTATCTCTAAGAGAAATACCATGATCTAAGTCTTACAGAGCAAGGACAAGTGCTGGTAAGATGTTTACAGGTCCAGAACAAGATACAAAATGCACTGACTTTCTCTCTGGGATTAACAGTACACATTACAGCTGCGTTAGCTAGATGACATCACTATTTGACACCTGCATCTAGTTCCCAGGCTAAACAGATACCAACAGAATTTAACATGTCTCTATGAAAAATACTTATCTCTTAGAAGCTGACACTTACTTGTTAGTAGCTTGCCTGAAACTGGAAGTCATAAAGCAATTAACACTTTTACATTTTGAACCTAGTAATTATTTCTGTCTTAAGACAATAGAAAAACTCTAGCTGCAGACATTCTGTCTTCTAGCTGTGGTAAACACAGTTGTATAACTCTTTACTTATTTTCTCAGAGTTTGCAAGTTAACTCTGTATGTTCCAACTTTTGCTATGAAAACGTACATTTGTATAGGCATATAGTCCACATACATTTCTGCTCTTTTCCAGCAGGGTGCACTGTGGTTACATTTTTGAAGCTCAGCACATAACACACAGGTTACTTACATTTGTAGGCAAGCCTATGGATCATATTAATATTTACAAATGACATAGGATTATTTACAAAATTCTAGCTAGCTGGGCTGGCAGCCTTCATACAGAGGTTTAGTTGTGGATACATACTAGATCTCAGGAGGGGGTTTACATGAAGAAAAATGGGAAAAGATACTTAAAATGGACACAGTATACTTAAAGTGTATTGGTCGGTTTTTAAATCAATAGGAGTTAGATGTAACCTCCTTACCATACACAATATTGAATTATACAGTTTTGCTGAAAAAATTGTTCATTATATTTTGTTAAGGTCAGGCCCCTGAATATTTTTGTCAGAGCTGAAAATTATATCATGAAAAATTGATCCGTAATGCTTCATTAGCTACATTAATGTATAGACTAATATTTCCATGATAACTGCTTCAGGATTAGTTTCTTATTCCTATAAAATGAGTTGTCAGCTACTTCATGCAGGTAGATCACCTCACTCTGAAAATTAACATGATGATGCAGTAAAATGGCAATGTAAATAAGACATTTCCTCTATAGAGGTAAGTTATTTTTGATTACCTATAATGTTTTGCAGTTATATGAAAATCATTGTTCAATACCCATCACATTATCATTTTGTGGGTGCAAATATAGAGAATAAAAGAGTGGAACTAAAAATTCAAATTGCACTTTAAGGAGTACAACAGGAAATTAAATCAAATGTAAAGCAAAGGCTCTTGCAAATCTCTCCAATGCACTTGATGAGTTTTTTAGAGGCTGTGGCTATGATGGGGAGCCCATTTTTTAGTTGAGCTAGGAGGACTCTGTCTATTGTGACTCTAGCTTGTATTGCAAGAAATGAGAGATATTTGCCCAGGATAGAACAAAACAGAGTTTGCCCTTTACCTAGTGTTTTCAATGTGGTTATGGAAGTTAACTCATTAGCACTTGTGTGGTGTGGAATGTCACACCTATAGCAGACTATACACATCTTGCATTCCAGAGCAGTTTCTAAAAAATAACTTTAAAAAGGCTTAAGAAACAAATTTAAATACTTTGTGAACAATAAAAACTATTAAAACTGTACAAAGAGCAATGTTATCAGTAAGAAATATTCCTCACAGAAATAATAGTCAGTGTACTCATAAGCTTTTCCATAAATACTGTAATACGTTATAATGCATACTAACCCCAAATTATATTTTTTCTAAACTTTCACAAACAAGTGTTCATATCTTAAAAACCTTACAACCTAGACATATGTTGTTAGAACATTTTTTGTTAACTAGACACACAAGTTTTTACATGACAGCAAGAAATTGCTCTATAAGGCTTGTTTTCTGAGATTTAGAGAAATATGAAAATGTATGTTTAATTGTACAATTTGCAATACAAATACTGGATATTTCTCAAGATGTACAATTTACAATGCAAATATTAAACATAGTTTTCTTCAATAAAATCAAAGGTTTCACCTAGTGTAGTTCAACAATTTGTAAGTCACTTGTTTTTTAAAGTATTAAGCGCATATGGAAATCTTGATTATTTCCATAATTACTAAGAAACAACTAACAATATTCCCAGCATGGTATGATATAAACTAGTAATTTCAATGAATTGTGCTGTCTCCCACATTGTTATTTCACACCATATACCTCAATAAAATGTAAGTCTCATAGGAAAATAAGAAAATAAATATGAAAATATGAATAATAAGTGGCAAACAAAGACCCATTTCTCCACTGCAGGACATCCTGATACCAGACCTAAAAAAAGTTCTAAACTCCACAAGGAGGTATGCGTGTGAATTGGAAGTATGCAAAAAAGGCATTGTAGGCTTGAGTGAGTTAAATGACTAGTCCAGCCAAAGGACATGGATGTGTCTGTTAGGGCATCACAGATATCTACGATGCTAAGATTTTTAGGATTTTATTTCAGCTTTTGTGAGGTTCCAAAAATCATAGTTTTTTGTCTTGGATGGTGTTAGGAGCAGCTTATGGTTTATCCAAGAATTAAGGGAGAGGAGGTCAGAATGAAGCAGGGTTTGACTAGTCAAATATGAGAGACTGGGTCAAAGAATAACTATGTCTTCATCAGAAGAGTGATAGGAATGTTAGAAAACTTAATTATGTAACCATACTTTATTTGGCGCAAGACTAAATTAGTGTCCTAATCTATTCATTTATTTTAAGGAATGATTAATGAAAACTAAAATTATCTTGATGCAGAAGATTGTATACATTCTTATGCAACATTTCTTTCTCCTTCCACTTTGGTAAAGAAATAGAGTGAACAACTATTTAAATTTAAAAGATACATTTTTTGCAAGGTTTGCTGAAAAGTTTACTGCACAACTCTCGAGGCTGTGTCATTAGATATGTTTAGTTTAAATGATTCAATACAGAATTCTTCTCTCAAGTGAAAAAAAAAGTGTATGTGTCAAAACAGCACAGTACAGTTTTCAAAATCGGTTCTAAATTCTTTTGTAAAGCACTTTTCAGCTACAAGATGTCTTCGCTATCTTTTAAGTGACCACATGAGTTAGTCAATAGGTGTTTGCAATGTAGAACTTTTACCAATTAATACACTATTTCACAACTCTCATCTCCTCAGTCAACAACATGTAATGTTACTATATGGTCAAACAGATATCCAGGTGATTCTGCCTAGGTTCTATACATAGTGACAGGAGTAAAGTAAAATTATAGGTTTAACTAAATTATACATTATAGTGACAAAACATGGATGTAAAAAATATGCACATATTTGCAAGAAGGTTCATATATTTCTTATCAGCTAAGCACTTTCATCTTTCTGAAAGAAAAAAAAATAGTTGCATTCATTTAAAGTCAGGCAATTGGTGCAAATGAGTCAAGCATTGATCTATTAATGATCCCTTCCAGCTAACAAGGGCACAGGGTTTGATTCCTTTCACCTCCACTTGCCTTTGTGTGACTCTGCAAGTCTCTTGACCAGACAGTGTTCTCTCACTAACCTGAAAAAAGGCACTTGTGTCTTGTGAGTTTATATGGTCAACAAATGTATAAATGTTACAAACATCATATTTCAAATAAATTAAAGCTAATAACATTGCATGAGCCCAAGGTAAGTCTTCCACTGCCCAGTTCAGCTTCAGGTTAAATGGCATTACCAAGTTCTTTATTATGTATTGTTCTGTGTGTAAACAGAGTCTTTAAAATCTTGGAATGGACGGAGGGCAGTTAACATATGTTTCCTATAACTTGCAGTCACTCTTGAACTTTCTTTTTACATCTTTTACATAGTATGACTCTGACATGGATAGGGTAAATGTTTATTCTAACTCACCTGATTTAATAAAACAGCTTGACTCTTTAAAAACTACAACTTTCCTGCCTTGGTGTTTGGGATTCATAAACATGGCCTGCCATGATTTTCCAAACCATGGGGCATCCATTCTGGTATTCTGATGTCACATTAGCAAGCTTAAAGAAGCATATGTGTGCTAATGATATGGCACAACCTGCTCATAGTTCTGTAATGTGCACTGCATTCGAGGAATGCCAAGTATGCCTTGTATGTTTAATGTGTACCAGGCTCTTGTTTGGATGTGAACCACCAGCCTGAGTAGCAGGACACACTGTATGTCAGACTTTACACCCTGCCCTTTACACTTTGCATGTCATTTCTGCTTGAGAAGGAAATGCTGGTTTGGAGAGTAAGTCCAACAAGGTGTGTCCATCCTACATTCTTTTAGCCGTAGTCTAACAGGAAAACATGCACACAAATGCATGTGCACACACACACACACACACACACACACACACACACACACTAAAATACATTAAAGTTCCAATAAAATACTTTGAAGTAAGTGGGTGGGGGTGTGAATCTGTGTGCTATACTAAAAACTGCAAGAAAAACTCAGCCAAGCTAGAGTTTTCACTGTGTGATACCTTAAACATCCTGTAATGGAGGCCCATGGGATATATATGCTAATGACCCCTTAAGGACAGCAAGTGTTTCAGCTACATAGCTTCTGAATGTCCATGACTTTTTTTTACATTTTAACTCTTTATAGTGACATTCAGGCCAATAAAGCCAAACTCCATAAGCTGTGGACATGCTTATTTCTATCTTTTTTACCCTCATTAGCACAGAAAAAGTGGATAGTTTGACTATACTAGAAACACATCATCTTTAAACCCACCTGATGCCTATAAAGAATAAGGTGACTACAAAATATCTCAACAACTGCAAGAAAAATGCAATCAAGCTAGAGTTTTCAGTGTGTGATACCTTAAGCATCCCTTCGGGAGTTCAAACATGAATATGTTTTTATAAGCTACTGTCCATGAGAGTTTAAGATGGGGGTCATCATGCATAGCTTCCAGGCATATCCAACATCACCTGCAAAACACAAGATTAGACATCATCATTATATGTGGCCAGCTACCTACCTAACGAAGAACCACATATCCTGAACTACATAGCTAGCAATCTAAGACCCTTCCAACTAGATGACCGTGTGTGAAGTCACCCTGGACAAAGCACTGGTAGAGGTTGCACATATGCTAGATGTGGGAATCATGGGCAACAAACACAATGTATACAATACCCTATGCATTGCACACCACCTGGCAGCTGATGGAACTGAAGCCCTTCTGGCTGATGCACTGGATGATGTTGTGAAGGGGGTGAGGCCTTGATGGCAATGTGCGTGCAATCAGTGGCCTAGAGGATTACAGGAAATTGGGCTATGTTGGAAAATGCTCACCTAGTGATGTTTTTCTCTCCTACTATCATTGGGAACCACAAATGCTACTCTATATCCAAAGTATCATATCAAGGTACTGATACAGGATTTGCAAGGCTTATTTTTTGAAAATCCTAACATGTTCCCTTTTGGACACTGAAGGGTCCCTATAGCAAAAATTGTTAATGCTGCACAAATCTTTATGCCAGCTGGAATAGGAAGTCCATTAGTTCTTCACGATTCCATGTAGAATTGCACATGTCTACTAATTACTATATGGTATTGATGTCCACACTGTGGTGGTCACTGATATCTTGGTCAAGGAGATAACAGCATGTTAGCTGCTGGCAGACTCATCTCAGCATGGATAGGCATGGTATACCTGGATCCAAATGGCCACTAACACTTGCTGCTCAGCTAAGGCTGTTGCTATAGCATGAGTGAAGCTCCTAAGCACTGAGAAATCCTAGTAATTAGAATAAATGAACGCCATGTGTCTTAGCACTGGATTTATACATCCCAGGACTGCTCTGCCATATTTAAAGTCATAATTTGCATACACAGTGACTCTCATTAACACAGTGTCCCTCATTTATGTGCCATTATGCAGTCATTTGCATATTATTTCCTCTGTAACATGGTAACAGTACTTGTGTCTCAGAATCACCCCCTCCCTGCATACTGCCAGACGTCACATTGTACTGCTATTTGCTAAATATTCCTGAATACCTTCCAACATATACACAACCTATATAACTATAGTTATGAATATTCATATAATTTTTAGTCACCCATAAAAATACATTGCGTTCCAAAACACTATTAAGCCTCATACCTCTCAACTGTCCAGATTTTTGCCTCATATTTTGCTCTGTTCTTCACAACATTTGTGATTTGCTGACAAATCACAGAGGGCTGAAGTCACTAAATAGTGGCAGGCATTTGAGTTTCAGACTTTAAATCATACATGAAATGCATACTAAAGCAAAACCTGCAATTCTAATAACTTTCTAAGTTTGTAAGACCAACATTTAAAGGTTGTCCCAGATTTTTAGCTTTTGTCCTCCAATTATTTTGGGGGGTTTGTCCAGATTTCTTGCACTGAGAGGTGGAGAGGCATGCTTTTATTCACTTCTCAATATATATCTGATTTCTTATGGCTCCATTTTGTTTTGTACTACTATCTCATGATTATGTCAGATAAATATCTGTACTTTCTGACTATATGAAGATTTGTTCAATAAAAAGATATTTGCCAAAATAAAAAGAATGATAAGTCAGCAGGCCGTGCACTGGGATATAAAAAATGTTAGTGCCTTTTATATAAGTACAGAAAGTGTAAAGTAAATACTATGGAAAACTGGAAGACAGCATTTCATGGGGAGCAGAGTGCCTTTAATAGTATGAGATGAGTCTGCCTATGCTAAGATAAATAGCCAAGTCACAGCCACATGTCTGACAGGAACCAAACAGCTACTGCTAAACTGATAAAGTTTGTTAAAGGAAAGCAAAACTGTTAAATTAAATATTTGTCAAGGATTTATCTCTGTTCAGTAATACAACTAAAATGGAGTACCTCAGTAACTGGAAAGTAATCAGGCAGTTTTATTCAGGAAAGAGCTCATTTCTGTTAAACTATATTCCCTATCCTTATATCTCAAAGTATTTGTACACTGAGTTCTTTTCCAGAGTTCGGTGATGATATACCCTGCAATTTAAGGAGATTTTCTAATTAATTTCAGGGACTAGAGAAAAAGAGATGCTGATCAAGATAAGACAACTTTAGTGGATACTGGATAGAATAAGAGATCAGCATCAATGTCATCGTCATCATCTTCATCCCACTTTTTCCCATCTCTACATGGGATCAGAGTGTCAAGACAACTTTCACCACCTCAGTCCATTCACTGACGCTCTCCTACCTTCTTTGATAGTCATGGCTGCCTGTTGCAGGTCTTCTTTCATGTAAACTATCAATCTCTTGGCTGGGCATCTTTATTTTTTTCTTCTTTCCTTCCTCCAGCCTCTCCCAAATCTTCCTGACCTTCTCTACAACCAAGGCTACTTTGGGATGTCCGCATTTCTTCATCCTCCCTGCAGTTTGCATCTTACTGCCCATCTCATGCACTTTGCCTACATTACCTCAAGCTTCCTCAGCTGCTGTGCCCTGACTGCCCATATTTCTGTGCCATACAACACTGGTCAAGCCACTGTTTTATTCACCTTGTCTCCGGCTTCTTTGTCATAATTCTATAACACACACACAACTTCTGACACTTTGTGTCACTTGACTGCCGTACTGCTGATTCAAGGTTTGACTTCTTTATTTAGACTTTTCTTCTCCTCAACCACACTTTCCAAACAGTAAATGCTGTTAAACTGCTCCTTTACAGGGGTGTAGCAAGCAATTTCCATTTTGTACTCACAAGCTATTAGTGCTACCCCCCCCACACACACACACACATACACCTATCATTTAAAAATGGATACATCTCCTAAAATGCTGCCCCTCAAGCACTTAATAAATGTAACATTTTCAGCTATTCCCCCTAAAACTATTAAAAATATTGTTTTTAGATTAGCAATATTGTACCTCTTGTTAAAGGCAACTATTTAGACAGTTGTAGACATAATATAACCTAAAAAAAGGCATGTTGATATGAAATATGATATGATCAGAAATAATGTACTCAGTAGAGTACAAAGAGTGTACCTGGCTACATCCTTGCTCCTTTATTTTCCCTTCTATGTCAGTTTTCAGCTTCTTCTAATTTCCCCAATTTGCTGCCATGTCCACTGGTTTGTCTGTACTCAGTTCCATCCCATGTACTTTCAGTTTTGTATTCTATTCCACTATCATTTGCTGAAGTTCCTGCTTAGAGTCTACTTGTAATGTCACATTGTCTGCATACAGCAGCTTTGATCTGTCTCCTCCAGTCAGTTTGCTAATATAGGCCATCACCAGTATGGAAAGGAGTGGGCTCAGATTTGAGCTGTGTTGCACACCCACTCCAACTGGCAACCCCTCTGTGAGACCAAGCACTGTTTGTACTTGTGTCATTGAGTCCTTGTACATCGCCTGCACTAATTCTACCTATGTTTCTGTGACTTTGAACTATCACATCACTGCCCAAGTCAGCTTTGTGGGACATTGCCATATGTCTTCTCCAAGTCTAAGAATGCCCATTTGGACTCTTTCCTCATTTCTAATGTCTCCAGTATCTGTCTCACTGCAAACATCGGGTCGGTTATGAAACCTAAACCTGACCTAAAAGCAAGCTGCAAGCCTCCCATAACACTTCCTACTTCTTTGCATATTTATTTGCCAATCTACCTTCCCATTACTTATATGCAGTGTGACAAGAATTTGGTAATTCTGGACTGTCCTCTTTGGTCTTGTATAGCAGCACTAGAATGCTTACTTTGCATCATTTGGGACACCCTTTTCTGGCCATACCATGCTGAGTAACCTCAGAAGATCCAACAACTTGATCAGATCTGCTGTAACTTCATCTGAGCCTGCCACTTTCTCCTGACTTTATTTTCCTAAGTGCTTTTCATACTTCTAATGTGGGTTCTTCCTCTTTCATTTGTAGACTGTGTCTGGGGCAGTGGAGCTTCTGTTAGGTAGACACTGCTGGAAATACTCCTTCCATCTACCTTTCATGTTCTCTGGACTGGTCACCAGATTGTTGCTGACATTCCTTATGAATGGCATCTCATGGCTCTTTATCTTCCGAGGCACTACAAGAAGACCAGACGGACAAAGAAAGAGACAAAATGAAACTGATAAATATGGGGGGGGTCTAGCCCATCTTTGTGACACAGAGGGGAGAGGCCCTGACTGTAACCCAGATGAACCTTATTAAAATAGGTGGCACAGGCACTTGAGGAGGTAGGTCAGGGAGGACTGGAGTTAACAGTCATTGCCAGCTTCCCATCCTGGAGATAGGGAGGTAGACAGTTCTGGTTCACCACTTGGGTGACACCTAAGGGCAGCAATGGATGTTGCACTCATGGAGCACAGATCTGATGAGCACAGGCTGCTCATAGTACAATGCAATTATCAAGCCTTGGAAATAGTTTGTGTGTGTGTGTGTGTGTGTGTGTGTGTGTGTGTGTGTGTGTGTGTGTGTGTGTACGCGCACATGTGTGTGTCTGTGTATACATGTGAAGGCATGCATGATTCTCTATGGTCAGTCAGTTATAATGAAGCTCAAGGGATCTGCTGAAGTGGTTAAGGGCTCAAGGGGTGGAAGAGGAGGCTCACCTGACGTACTGACTGGCCTTCTTCCCTACCACCCAAATGTCTCCTCCCAGAAGGGACAGGATTGGTATCCCTACCTGGAGAATGAATTGGTCACTGAGCTTCCACCCCATGGAAGGGATGGGTGCAACCTTCCCCTTGAACAGGGATGATAATGAGCTTGACAGAAGATGGATGGATCATACCTTCACCTGGCCATGGCTAGTGTGATTTGAGCCACAGAGATATTAGTGAGCTCATTTTAGAGGCATATCTCTTAGTTTCACAGAATGTCCAGACTATGGCCTTATTTTCTTTTTGTCATTTTTTGGGAAATCTTGGAGATGTGAAGTCACTAAATAATGTCATACATTTGGGTTTCAGATTTAATATCCTTCAGAAAATGCATGCTATTGCAAAATCTGTTATTCTAGCAGCTTTCTAAGTTTTTTAAGAGCAGTATTTGCTGTATGCCCATGATCTTAGGCCTTTATCTCCCTTTATTTATGGCTTTGACCACCGTTGCTATGCTAAGAGGTTGAGAGGTATGTGTAGGGGACTAATTCATAATCTCTCAGCAGAAAGCTAATGGTCCACGTCAATAAAGGCAGAGCAGCCACTGCATTAATCAAGCAGACAAGGGGGAAAATCAAATAAATAATTACGGGGTCTGTTATCTAATTAGTTTGTGAGGAGGTGAATGAAGAGAACCTGGAAAGGATGATATAACAGAGAAGGGTACAAAGTATAAATATGTTGGAACAGAGTGAAGAGGTACAGAAATGGAGAGAGAAGAGCAGACTGAAGTTAAATTACCCAGGCAATGTGATTTCACATGAAATGAAACTACTACAGGTTCTACAATTAGAAATTAGATCTGTACAAAAGATGGATGCAGTCATGAGAAGTATCAGACATCAGTCACAATTTATTTTCAGATGAATACTAAAATTGCAATTAAACTTACCTGCCAGAGACCACCAACCTTAACTAAATATATTTATCTTTCAAGCACAATTTACTTAAGAGCTATCAAAATATATGAAATCTAGAGAATCCTTCACTTTAGCAACTTACAGATTGACCCATGTTGTCAAAGTTTTTGTTAAAACAGAGCTCTCCAATGAAGCTTAGTTATATCGTGATTGATAGGTTGCTAATTCAGTTAAACCATGGAACATTTAGATCGACAGAAAAGCTCTGATTCAGTTATCTATGGTTAATACAGTTCACCAGTAAAGTATTAAAGAAATAAAGCACAAAAGATGTGAAGCATACTGTGACTGTCTACAAATCTAACTGATCAATAACCACTGTAAGCTCAGTAAATCACATGACATTACAGTACAGCCTTACAGCAATGTATAGGATGAAGATACAGTAATTATTTACCTCTCCTGTCATGCACACACAGGAGTTTATACCTATCAGTGCCTTTGTCAGTACTGGTGAGGATAAAGAGTCAGGGGGATTGGACTTGTGTAACATGTAGTGATGGAACACCTGTGCAATAGATGTGGTCATGGAACACTTGGGCAATAGGTGGGGTTATGGTACACCTGTGTAAAAGGTGGAGTTATGGTACATCCACTGATTGGTGTGCTTATGGTACATACATAAAGAATGATTTACAAGTGGCTCTACCTCATTACCATGATGCACAACCCTGCTCCATCCATCCAGTAAGATCCAATTTATTTTCCACTCAAAATTTTCTGACAGTTAATCCTTTGAGGCTTTGTTATCTGGTAGCCATGCCTTATTTGTACTGAAATTAGATATGTAAGAGAGTTTATGCATCTGCAGAGTAAGTGTAGCTACAATTGTCCTTTTCTCCTTCTAGGTACTATAAAGTCCATTCTGAGTGCAGACTTGGGTCCCACCAACTTGTCCTTGTTGGTAAGATGAGGGATTGAATGTTTGCCTTTTACTGGTATGATAAGTTCCATTTTGGATAAAGTCCTTTTAACAAAGTCCATACTTGTGTCTTGCCAAAGTGGCCTTATTGGTATGAATAGAGGTTGAGTCTCTGCCTTCCTTTAGTACCACAAGGCTTCTACTGGGTACTCTGAAGTCCCATCTAATACAGTCAAGACTTGAATACTGTCAGTGTGACCTTAGTGACATAAGTAGTGGTTGAGTGTTCTGCTGGTACTACAGAGTCTTTTACTTCTGACATTCTCCAGGCATGAGTTCTGTCAACATTACCTTCTTGGTACGGCTAGTAGTCATAATATTGGAACACTTAAAAAAAAGACATCAGCAATCCAACCCTAGAAGTTAATATTTCTCGATATAGCCAACAAGGAGACATCAGATGGAGTGCTGTGTTGAGATTTGGGAATTTACTGTTTCTAAGGCTATAGATAGTGTCAGTTCCAAGTAAGGCAACAAAAATGCATACAATCTGCACCAAAAAAAAAAAAAAACTACAGGAGCTCAATGCACAAAATCTCAAAGAAGAAAAGAAAAGAGTATGTATCCCATATATATTTTAAAGTATGTTAGGATTACTAATGCAGTCCAAATTACTACTATCATGAGAAACACGAAAACAAGAAGATTCTGTTTTAAGAGACAAGCTATATAGTTCAAGGCAAACATGGGGAATATTATTTCACAGAAAGGGTGATGGTTCATTGAGATGGCTTTTCTGAAGAAACAGTATAGACAAATCATCAATGGAGTTCAGCAAAGCTGTTGCACATAAGGCAATTCTTATCAGGAATAAAACAAGAAAAATAAGCTATTGGCTAAGAGTTGCAGTCCATTTATTAGTTAAAATAAGAACACAAGGAATTAATAGATCCTGATCTGCCGTCAAAATCAATGAAGCAAAGTTTAGCTAAGCAGAAATTAATTAATAGAAAATAAAATGTCATAAAAGAGATTGATATTCAGAAACTCTGTTGCTCTGCTGGCTGACACAATACTTTGGAGCTTTACTCTATACAGATGATGATTCTTTTTATTATTGCACATTCCCATGCTTATTGCTAGCAATCCTTCAAGGTAGGTTTATGCAGGAGTGTTGCTCACTCATAAATGTAATATAATTTCACTGAAGTACTGCCATGCATAGCTACTGCAGTCTGGATGTCCCAGATAATTATTTTCTATCCAGCAGCAATTTAATAATGGAATGCACCCCTTGAACACCCTTACCTACCCCCAGGAGGACAGTATATACATACATGCATACAAATATTTCACACATGGGCATTAATGTCCTTCTAGCCTGCCAATATACCAAAACACTTGTTCCCATAATAAGTGTCCAGGCTGTTCTTAAAGATATCTAAACTATTACTTGTTTTAATGTAATTTAGTGGTCTATTCCATGCATCAGCTGTTCTCTCAGAGAACCAATTAATACACTTTCCACTTTACTTTCCAGTTTACTCATGCTTATTTTCTTATAAGGTTTCCATAGTGTTATTCCAATAATGTAACTAACAAACAATGACTTCATAATTTCTGATTTCCTAGACTTTGTAAATCTTTTTATACAACCTATAATTCTTTTTTTTTTTCAAATAAAAATTGTTATGGTTTTTGAGTAGCAGAAACAATTCAGGTATAAGCAGACAATTGGATATGGCAGTAATAATTACATATAAGAATGCAATATAACCCTTAGGTGTACAAAAACAAGTTTCTAAGACAAAAAACTATATAATATATCTACAAGTGTGCCACCACGGCATATGAGAAAAAGAATCGATACTGGATAATTATTACTGGATAATAATAATCCAGTATATACAAGACTATTATTCATGTGTGGAGGAGTAAACCTGGAAATTTGATGTATGGGCTATTTAGACCATCTTGTAACCAAACAACATGTGACATTTCACTCAATTACTGACTCTTTGCTAATCATTTAGGATGTGATTATATAGAAGTTTCCAAAATTTCTGGTAGTAGACTCATTTATTTGTGATTCTTATAATAAGTTTTTGAGAGAAGATATATTTAAATGCCATATTCTGAAATCCACTCCAACAAAGTTTGGTGTGGTCTAACCAATTTTAGGGTAATTAGAATGTGGTGCTTTAACTTGGATAATTTGAGGTCAGTGATGTAGAGAACAGCAAGTGCCCAGGATAAGGTCGACTTCTAATAACCCATTTTTTCTAAGCATACTTTAAGAGAGCACCGAAGTTTGTGGGTATATTTGTAAAACCATAGAACATGTATAAGGTCAACCTGTGGATAAGAGCAACATGTGCAGGATGGGGAGATTTTAGTATCAAATTTATTAAGGACAAAGGGTGTATAATAGGTGCTATTGATCATTAGTTGCATGTAGAGGATTTTTTTAAAGGGAGATAGATTCATTGTAGATTTGATTGCTTTGAGATTTTGCTTTTCTGTGAGTGTGGTTCCATGTTGATCCCAGTACTTGGAATATAGACCAACAGAACTATGTTTAATGAGATTTATCAGTTTATAGGTATTGGAGGGCATTTTTTCCTCGCTAGATAGGCTTGCCATAATTTCCATTAGTCTTTAGATATCCTGTTCATTAGAAGATATGTCTTTGGTTAAAGTTGATGTGACCTTTCTTATTTGGCATAGAATAATGGTATATTTGTTGTTTACTTTCAATGCTAGACATAGGTCTTGTGGCTTTTTATCTTCATGTTTATATATATCCCAAATCAAACAGTCGGGATATTACATAGATTTATCAGTTTGTTGTTAATCCTAATATTTGAGTTCAAGTGGATTGGTTGTAGGAGAGGAAAGAATTTGCCAATTTTTATAGATTTTATCAACTCCTGAATTATTTTAATCTTATGTTTTAAGGTATTATTTAGTTTAATATTTCTAAGATTTAAAGGAGTTATAAAGGGAGGGCTTTCAAGTTAATGCTATTTCAATCACGTGTTGATGCCAAATTCTAACCCGGGAGGGAGACCATCTATCCTTGTCAGGACAGAAGTTTGAGATTATAGTAACTCTGTTGGCACATATAATCTTGTAATACAGGTAGAGATCTGGTAGGCTGAGACCCCCTTTTTGCTTGGGGTATATCAGTTGGTTTATCCTAACCAATTTAGGAAACCAAATAAATTTAGTGAGTTCCTTGTTCATTTTGTGAAAGAAGCTGTTTGGAATAAGGTTTGATACATTGAAGTGATATAGTAGTTTTGGTAGTACATTCATTTTAATTATTGCTGCTTTGGACATCATAGAAAGTTTCAGCTGTTGCCATCTGTGGAGGTCCTGCGTAATTTCTGACCATGCCTTATGCAGATTATTCTGTAACATAGAGGCCTGGTTGTGTTCATAATAATTCCCAAGGTATTTAAAGGAGTAGACTGTTTTGAAGGGAGATTCCAAGAAGTAATTTACTTTGTGTTTAATTGATTAATGGGAAAGACATGAGATTTCCTTTGGTTCACTTTATAGTCTGATATCTTTGAGAAGTCATTTATTGATGCAGTTATTTTCTTTAAAATCGGTTTTGGGGTGTTCAAAGTAAATGTTCAAACTGTCTGCAAATGCTGACATCATTACTTTAGTGTTCAAGACTCTAGGAATTCAGTGAAAATGTTTTTGTGGGATATAAAGAAAAAACGGCTCTATGAATAAATTAAAAAGGTGTGGGTAGAGAGGGCATCCTTGCCTTGTTCCATTAGAAATCTTAATTGGGATGGATAACCTTTTGCTAATATACAGGAATGTATGTGAGCCATTGTATAACATTTTTATCATGTCAGAAAATTTTTTTGGGATGTTGAAATGAGATTGGCTAGACAGAGGGACTGAGCTGGGAAAGATGTGCAGCAGGTAAGGGTGATAAAGGATAATGAGGGAAATGTACTCACCAGTGAGGAGAGTGTGTTGAGTAGATGGAAAGAGTACTTTGAGGAGCTGATGAATGAAGAGAATGAGAGAGAGAGACAAGGTTGGATGATGTGGAGATAGTGAATCAGGAAGTGAAACAGATTAGCAAGGAGGCAGTATGGACAGCTATGAAGAGGATGAAGAATGAAAAGGTTGTTAGTCCAGATGACATACCAGTGGAAGCATGGCAGTGCTTAGGAGAAATGGCAGTGAAGTTCTTAACCAGATTGTTTAATGAAATCTTGGAAAGTCAGAGGATGCCTGAGGAGTGGAGAAAAAGTGTTTTGGTACCTATTTTTAAGAATAAGGGTGATGTGCAGAGCTGTAGTAACTACAGAGGGATAAAACTGATCAGTCACAGCTTGAAGTTATGGGAAAGAGTAGTGGAAGCTAGGTTAAGAAGGGAGGTGATGAGCGATCAGCAATATGGTTTCATGCTGGGAAGGAGCACTACAAATGCAATGTTTGCTCTTAGACTGTTGATGGAGAAATATAGGGAAGGTCAGAAGGAGTTGCATTGTGTCTTTGTGGACTTGAAGAAAGCATATGATAGAGTGCCTAGAGAAGAGTTGTGGTATTGTATGAGGAAGTCAGGAGTGGCAGAGAAGTATGTAAGAGTGGTACAGGATATGTATGAGGGTAGTTTGACAGTGGTGAAGTCTGCAGTGGGAGTGACAGATCTGTTTAAGGTGGATCAGCTCTGAGCCCTTTTGTGGTAATGGACAGGTTGACAGTCGAGATCAGACAGGAGGGCCCCATGGACTATGATGTTTGCAGATGACATTGTGATCTGTAGTGAGAGTAGGGGCCAAGTTGAGGAGACCCTAGAGAGGTGGAGATATGCTCTAGAGAGGAGAGGAATGAAGGTCAGCAGGACTAAGACAGAATATGTGTGTGTGAATGAGTGGGAGGATAGAGGAATGGTGAGGATGCAGGGAGTAGAGTTGGCGAAGGTGGATGAGTTTAAGTACTTGGGATCAACAGTTCAGAGTAATGGTGAGTGTGGAAGAGAGGTAGAGAAGAGTGTCAGGAGTGATTTGTGATAGACTGGTACCAGTAAGAGTGAAAGGGAAGGTCTACAAGAGGGTAGTGAGACCAGCTATGTTGTATGGGTTGGAGACGGTGGCATTGATGAAATGGCAGGAGTCAGAGCTGGAAGTGGCAGAGTTAAAGATGTTAAGATTTGCAGTGGGTGTGACAAGGATGGACAGGATTAGGAATCAGTATATTAGAGGGTCAAGCTCAGATTGGACGGTTTGGAGACAAAGTCAGAGAGGTGAGATTGCGTCGGTTTGGACATGTGCTGAGGAGGGATGCTGGGTATATTGGGAAAAGGATGCTAAGGATGGAGCTGCCAGGTAAGAGGAAAAGAGGAAGGCCTAAGATAAGGTTTATGGATGTGGTGAGAGAGGACATGCAGGTGGTTGGTGTGACAGAGCAAGATGCAGAGGACAGGAAGAAATGGAAACAGATGATCCACTGCTGTGACCCCTAATGGGAACAGCTGAATGAGAAGATGAAAATAAAAACTTCCAGTTAACCTTATCAAATGCTTTACAAGCGTCTAATGTCAGAGCATATATCGGGTTTCTATAATTTTTGGTAAGTTGAATCATGGAGTCTAAAGTTAAAGTATTAGCCCACGTGTGTCTGTTGCACATGAAACCAGCTTGTTCGGGGATATTAAGAAAGGCATTACTTTTTTGAATCTTTCTGCTAGGAGAGAGGAGAGGATTTTAATATCAACATTAATCAGGGAGATAGGTCTGTAGTTATCTGGGTTGGCTTTGTCATGATTATATTTTGGAATAAAGATGGTTTGGGAATTGTTCCAATAGAGGTCTGTTATACCTTCTAATTTAATGTATTTATAGACTTTTAGGAGAATAGATGACAGTTTTAAGTTAAAGGTTTTATAGAAGTATGGCATGTAACCATCTGGTCCTGGAGCCTTACCTAATTTAAGGTTTCCAGTGACATTTAATATTTCTTCTTGGTTGAGTGGGGTGCTGAGAGATGTTAATTGATCCTCATTCAATTTGAGAAATTTAAGATTTTTAAGGAAGTTCTCAATTTCAAGACTAGAAATTTGGTCAGTGTTCATTCCATATAATTCAGTATATAAGTGTTGGAATAGTTCTATAATCTCTGAATCTGATTTATAGATTTTATTTTGATATTGAAGAAGGGTGATTCTAGAGGCCTCTTGTTTATGTTCAATCATTCTCGCTAACGCTCTAGATAGAACTTGCACTCATTCTGAATATTTATCTATATATCTTGGTTCTTGGAAAGAGCAGTTGTGTTGGTGCAGTTCCAATAGTTCTCTTTGAGTGTTATTAATCAGTTTTTCTAAGTCGGGGTTTGGACTCATCTGATATTTCCTTTCTAGCTTCTTAAGTTCAGAGATTAATCTGTCTTCTTTTTCCTTCCCCAGTTTTTTTTTTTTTTAAGTTAGAGGCTTTTTTGATTAGTATCCCTCTAAGTTTCGCTTTGTAGGCAGCCCACTGAATATCATATGGAATGTTAATGGAGTCTAGTTTTTTTTCAAATTCTACTAGACTATCAGAAATATCCTGAACCACTTCTCTCTTATATAGTAGATTGTTGTTCATGGTCCAGTTACGACTATTAATTCTGCTTGATGATTTGCCTGTGAGGTTTACTTTTAAAGTGATTTTGGCATGGTTTGATAGGACCCTTGGCTCAGAAGAGAATTTTTTCTCTCCCATTACCAGAAATTCTGAGATTAAAGAAAAAGTCTAGTCCTGACCAGGAATTGTGACATTTAGAAAAATGTGTGTTTATGTTATCCTTTTGGAGACTGTCACTGAAAGAGATAAGGTTTAGGACTGTCATTACTTCACCTAGAGAGAGTGATGCTTGGAAGTTGAGTTCAAGTTACTGGTGCAGTCCGAAACTGGGTCTATGACTGCATTCCAGTCTCCACCTATTATATGGTGATGGTTTGGGAACCTACATAAGCTATTATAGATTTCCAAAAAGAAGTCTTGCTGTCTTGTACATGGACCATATACATTTAAGAAAAGGATAGTTTTTTCCAATAAGGGTTTTGGGTTGTGAAAAGGGACCATTTTCCATTATTATCAGATTTATATTCTGTGACTGACTCTTGAAATGATTTTTTTAATGATAATAGCCACTCCTTTAGCGTTAGAGCTATCTCCCGCTGCTATAATAGATTTTATCCATTTCCTATCTGTGTCTCCATCCCATTCTTCTCTAAACATGTGTGTTTCCTGTATGAAACATTGGCCTCTGATTTAAGTAGTAAATGCCTCAATAGTTTTTTCTTGCTCTTATCTTGCAAACTTCTCACGTTCCATGAATCTATTGTCCACATCTCACAGAATTCAAATGTTTAAGAGGAAGTTCTAGTTTTCCTGTGTAGTGTTTAGTGTCACTGTAAGTCCAATTTTTCTTAGATGTACATATGTGAGGATTTGTTCTCATGTTGGTAGCACTCAGCTCTTTCAGTACTAACCTTGTGCCTAACCACCTAAACTCCCCATTTGAAAGATCTTGAAGGTAGGTTATTAAAAAAACAGGATATATAATATTTCGTCGATTTAAATGTATACCTATAAACATAGTTATATTTAACCATATTAATACACAATATACACTAATATAATCACCCCAAGATTGATCAACCTTGACCCTGCTTAGGAAATCCACTTTCTCCCAGTATTGGGTAAAGCCAATTATAACTATAGTAAACAGCTTATGAGTATTTCAACCTTGCAGTTACTATTAGGTGCAAGATTCTACAAAGCCTAATATATGGTTATCACAAAGTAGTAGGTTGGTACTGTGTGTGATGTTAACCATGTGAAGTTACCATAAATAATAACGTAAAACTCAAAACATCATGATCTGGTCATCCCCTGCTAGGGAGGGTTTATGAATGATTGTCACCAACAATAAGAGAAGAGAATGTTAAGCAGAGGTATGAGAGAATCACTACTTAATATAGACTAAGACCATGTATGTCTTCAATATTTACCAACTTTTTCCCCTGCAGTATAACAATCCAGTGTAGTTTATAATGAATAGGCATGAAGTGGTAGTCAGGTACGTGACTCAGCATAGTAACAAACAAATCTTTGTAGCGCATACAATACAATAGTGCAAGATTCTCACATTTCTCCCCATTTCAATGTCTGGGTGTTTAAGTTACCTGTATTCTACTTTACAGTACAGAGTTATGTACAAAACAACAGACAATAAAAAAATAAGGATAATTACATCCCAAATTAGGATTCATAACCCTTCACTTTAGAGTAGTTCAGTCTCACATAAAAAAGTGTTCATGTCTTTAATTATCTCTCTTACGAAAGGAATAAAGGCCTATAATTAAAAGTCACGGGTAGAGCGGATTGTCATACGGTGCCCTTGTTGTCGCCATGATCTTGATCAATAAAATGGCATTTCCACATTTTTGCATAGTTTAAGATCCAGATATTAAACTAAATTTTGTATTTCTGTCAGGAGACTAAAAATAACCATAGTCGCTCGGAATATACCATCGTGTCTCTTCTTTTTATAGACTTTGATTTACCAGACTGTCTGAGTTAACCTACTTCAGGTGCAATGCCAACAAAAATATATTTGTAGCCACTGTGGCTAAATACTTACTTTAAGGTGAAGTATTATACTCGGTGAAGGCCTTAGAGTCTCATCAGCCTTTGATGTTTCTGCTGGGTGGTCGTATTAAATGGTAGCCTTGGTTGGGTTCATTTGCCATTCCTGTTGAGTCTAGAAGGGTGTGCAATACAAATAGTTGTGTGTCTTAGCTTCGTTGTTTACTTGAGGGTACAGGAAACCATTTCTGATGTTACAACAGGAAGGTGCAACAAAATGTAGCTCCTACAGCCCAACAATTAGCAGGAAATTCGTTCCTAGCCCTTTGTCCTTATATTATAAGTGCGCTTCTGGCTAATAAAAGTCAAAATTTTAACAAAGCGAAGTCTCTCTAAATCAGACAAAGAAAAAGAATAAACAAGAGAGGTTAGTTAGATAGCTCTATAACTATCATTAACCAATTGGTTGATATGATTAGAAAACCTCAAAGCTGGATCCACCCATATACTCAGGTCCTCAAATGAATCTACAGTTTCAATCACTGTGTGCTGTATTAAATATTCAGTATATTATTCTCCTGTGCCCAAATGGTCAATTTAGTCAAGTTCTTTTGCAGACATGCCTTATCTGTAACACATGTAATCACATGTAATCACTTTACCCAGTTTCAGGTCATCTGCATATGGGCTGTAGAATACAAAAAGGAGAACACCAACTGCTGCAATAATGATTTTTTAATTCTACAATTTACTTGGTGCTATTCTTTCATTGGGTTTAGGGGTAACTCTAAATAGATATTGTCATCATTCAAAAGTTCCAGAGCCATATGTTAGTGACATTTTTTCAGTACATAGATCAGAAATAATGTTTACAGTAGAGTTAGTCTTTTCACATATTCTTCACATATATTTTTCAATGTTTCTAAATATATCCAGGGAAATGGGTTTGCTTGCAAGGATAACATTGTGTGAACATTTGGTATATATCTTATTAATAGTACTTATATTCATGTACATATTATCTAAACTATTTTTGAAATGAATGTTATTTATTCTCTAGTTAATATGTTGCATAAGAGATGTCAAATTTGTTTGCTTTAAGTAGTAATGAAACAATGGTAATAAATTAATAAAAGGATGGTGCATTAATTATCTAATTAAAGATTTGTATAAAAATGGGTGGAGCACCAAGTAAATTGTATTAAAAATCATTATTGCGTGGAGGATTTGTGTATATTTATGGGCTGTAGAACACTGCATATAAAATAGATCTGAAAAATACAATCTTTCAAGTAACGGCCTAGGACACAGCCCTGTGGGACACCCTGATTACAACCAAGAATTTCACCTGTCCAGTTGCTGAATGATACTTGCTATAGCCATGCAGCCATCCATCTCATCAAGAGTACATTGATATCTAGTTGCTCTGAATTATTGATCAGTGTTTTGTGCATGACCCTGTCAAATGCTGAAGTTAAATCAATATAAATTACATCATAGCTGCTATGTTGTTACACAGCATCATGTTACAGGTGGTAACAGGTCTATTTTCAACATATGCATGCTGATATATGGTTTCAGGTCCCAATCTATCCAATCCTGACAATAACTTACCCAATATTACCTTCGCCATTATTTTTCTACAACATAAAAGTAGACAGGTTTAATAAGTGTATGTCTCCAATCTTGAGGAATCTCCCCATTTTTATATGAACTAGTGTTCTCAAGTCATCACTACTAATTCTGTCTTCTCCTTGTGCTTTGTTTGGATCCAGTTTGCACAGTTCTTTTTCATCATAACCTAATTTGATTTCAGTATCTGAGGTTACCTGGATGTCACTAGGACAACTTATCACCCCCTTTGTGGGACCAAACTCTAAGATTTTGAAATAGATCTATAATCTGTTCTGCCTGACAGTAAATTTTAGACTCTACACACCGTTTATCAATTTGTATGTCTTTACTCCTTCCACATCTTATCTATAAAAAGGTTTCCTATTATGCTCAATATCTTTCTAAACTTTTTCTTCAAAAACTTCTTGATCTTGTTACACACTATGCTTAATATCTTTGTCCAGCTTATTTCAGTTTTCAAAGTTGTAGTTTGACCTTTCTTCCGTTTCTTATATTTTTTTGTCTCTCACCTTAAGCAGCTGTCTTGTTCTTAGAAATACATTCCCCTGACTTTGCATGCCTAGATCTTTTTGATTTTTTGCACTCAAGTTTCTCTTTCAAAACTTCTCACATTCTATCTGCAGTTTTCCCACACTGAACACATCACCCCAGTTTTACATGACGACTGTTTTGCTTCCATATAATCTGTAACTAATCTTCCATGCATTGATTTAGATTTCAGTTTGGCAGAATTATCTAGCAATAAATTATCCTTTATGTAGATCAATATGTGTGTATGTACCTTTAAGAAGCTGTCCAAGGGCAAGTGTATAAATACTGAGCACGTGTGAGCCTGACTGACATTTTGTAATAAGCTGTTGAGATGTAAGCATGTATTTATGTAAGGTCTGTCTGTTAATCAGTTTGTTTATATTTTATGATGTGGCTATCCTGCCTGATGTGTTTTATGTATTAAAACATCTAAACGAACTACCGCGCCTGCTTGTCATCTATGCTAGAGAGGGACGACCGACATGGTGCCCAAAGCGGCACGTCTATAGGAACATGAGTTTAGAAGAAGAGTGGCCAAAACAATTCATTGTCAGAAAGAGTTCCAGTTTCTTCCGAGAGGCACCCAGTTGGCATTGGAGGAATATGCAGTAGTGGATCATCCTACTGCATGCATAATTCGCAAAACAGGTCAGAAACATTTCAGATATTAAAACTTGCTCAAAACTATTTCTTATTCACAGAATATGAAATGAGGCATACAGAATGGTCTACAATATTCAACTAAACCGATATATCCAATATTGATAAAAAAATATTCAAATTACTACAGAAAATGTTTGAAGTAAAGTCCACATTGTGTAAAACAAAATAAGAGGAAATTACTGCAGTTTTGCTAAGCATGTATTTTTTGTATTAAAGATATCCAAGTTATCAGAAGTGTATAAAGTGCTTGCATGTTTGTGCAGTATTACAGTAAAGTTATTTTGCAATTTGCAATACAGCCCTACAACACCACCTGTACCTTAAGATCTACAGACCAAAATCTCATAACTGTAGTCAAACACAAGAATGAAGCAGGCAAAGATCTTTGATTGTACAATAGCCAAATTTTGGAACTCAGTCCCAAAGCACATAACTTCTACCAGCTTTGTCTCACTATTCAAGAAACTACTTAACACCCACTACTCTACCAGTTGGCTGTGCCCTTGTGACCCCCCAGATTAACTCACTTTCCTTTCAGTACTGCTATGATTCTGCAGAACCTTCACCACTTATCCATTAACTACTTCATTCTTAACAAACAAGGTTTTTAAATTACTTATTTTTCCAAACAATGTTATTCAGAAGGTTTTTTTGTTATGCTTCACCTATGTAAAAATGTTAAATATGTTCCAATATGATTGTATAGGAATGTACCACTGTTTCTGTTTATGTTTTATATGTGGAGCTTTTCTCCCCGGGCCTCCACTGAAAATGGACCTGCGTCCAGTTGGACTTTCCCGGTCATCAAATGTAAAATAAAATAAATGTACAGCCATTGCAGAGCATATTTTGCAAAGTACAGTATTTAAAAGAGTTTATTGTGCATTTGAATGTTATTACAAGCTCACAGAAGTTTGTTCATACATAATTACAGGAGTCATATTTCAGTGTGTTTGTGCATACTTTGTGGGCATGGCAGATGGAATTCGAAAACCCAGTGGACTTGTGTTTGACAATAATATTGCAGAGAACTGGAGAGTGTTTGAGCAAGAGTAAAACATTTTCATACAGACTGCATTTTCTGATAAAGATGACTGTACAAAGGCATTTATTCTACTTAATTTAGCTGGGTCAGAAGCCACCGAAAGGGAACATTCATTTGTGAATGCACTTGCTATCTATATAGGAGAAGGGGGAACCATCATATAGTTCTACAGGCTGAGTCAAGGGAGGACTGTGAGTGCTTGAAACAAATTTAGAGACGTGTAACCCCCGGACAAATGTTACAATGGAAAGGCACTTATTTTACACAAGGGATCAAAAGTCTTGTGAAACTTTTACAGCATATATAACAAGGCTAAAGCATGCAGATTTGGTGATTGAAGGGATGAGTTGATAAAGGACAGACTTGTGTGTGATATAAAAGATGATGCTGTGAGAAAGATTTTACTTTGTGACAGTGATCTAACTTTGAATAAGCCCATTGATATGTCAGATATACAAGCTCACAGAAAAGCACACAAAAATGCTTACAAATGAGAATATCTCTAGAAGGCCCAGTGACAAAGTGCATGTTGATACTATTGCAGCACATGGTTAAAAGAAAATGGCCCAAGCACATATCAGCAACTCTAGCCCCTCCAGCCCTCACTGGTAAACCACAGAGCTTTCCAGCAAATTCCAGAGTTTGCAAAGTCTCAGTGAAGCACAAGAGTGAGTCAGCAAATTCAAAGCATGGGCCCCAACCCAGTTTCATTGCCAACTGTCATAATTGTGGTGGAATTCATGAATCTAAACAGGAAAAATGTTTAGCTTTTGGTCAGCAATGCCACAAATGCAATAAATGGAATCATTTCAAAAGGTTTTGTAAATCAAAAGGCTCACATTCTTTTATTAAAAAGGAACATTTCAAGAAAGGAGTTGACCAGTTAGAGAGCTGCAACCCCAACTCTATATGTGGATGGTGTGTCAATGCTTTATGAAGCAGTCAATGCAGTAGATTTAAGGGCAAAGAATGAAGTATAAATTACTGTTTAGATAAATGGCAAACCCACAGAGCTCAAAAGTTGACATGTTCCAAGTGCAATGTTATGTCAGCAGAAGCATTTGCTAGAGTGCGCCATATTGAAAGGCGTGATTTGGCAAAAGTGTGCAAAGCTTGTTGCTGATGGTGAAAAGATTCAAATTGAAGGCTCAGTAGTGCTTTCACATTACTCTACTGGGAGAAGTTACGACTTCCTATTTTGTGTGGTCAAGAGGCACATCCAGTCATTATTAGGGCTCAGAGACAGTTTAAAAATGGGGCTGCTTTCATTTAATAAGGAAGTCCATCATGTTAGCTTGAAAGACCACTACTCCAATTTTGCCCAGTACATTTTTTCTACCTATGCTGATTTCTTCAGAGACAAACTAGGGAAGCTTCCAGTTGTATACTCCATGAAGTTAGATCCAGATGTCAGTCCAGTTATCAGGCCAGCTCAAAAAGTTCCAATAGCCATGCAAGACAGAGTCAAAGCTGAGCTTGATAAAATGGATTTATCCAGTTGCAGAACCAACTGAGTGGGAATCTTCCATGGTGGTAGCTCATAAGAAATGCTCAGATGACATCAGAATATGTATTGATCCACAAGATTTGAACAAAGCGCTAGAGACATCATCCAATGTGCACAGTCAAAAAGTCACACCTCTGATGTCAAATGCCACTGTTTCTTTTATGTCTGAGATACAAAGAGCTCATTTTGGCATATTCAGCTCACAAGAAATCATTGTTCACTACATTCAGTACTCCATTTGGAAGGTACAGATTTTTTAGAATGCCATTTGGGATAAATTCTGCAAGTGAAGTCTTTCAACATGCAATGGAGCAACTTTTTTCTGGGTATTCTTGTGCTATTATAGTAGACATACTAGTAGGAGGTAATGGTGAAGCTAAGCATGACAGAAACCTCAGAAATGTTCTGGAAAGGGCACGTCAAGTGAATCTTAAGCTCAACCCACAGAAGTACAAATTCAGGCTACAAGAAGTTACTTATGATAGGCATTTATTTACCAGTTCAGGCCTATGACCAGACCCTTCAAAGCAAACAGCCATTCCTGAGATGCCAGTTCCACACAATGTTCAAGCCCTGCAACATTTTTTTGGTATGGTTAACTATCTAGTCAAGTTCGTTCCATACTTGAGCTAACCTTTAGCACCACTCAGAGAGCGGACATGTAAAGATGTATCCTGGTCTTGGTTACAGCAATGCCAAAGAGCATTTAATTGCTAGTCTACCAACTCTTATATACTATGTTCAAAAGCCAGTTACTCTTTCATGAGATGCTTCACAGTTTGGTCTTGGTGCAGTCATTGTACAAGATGGTCAACCTGTTGCCTATGCCTTAGGCAAACTGAGATGCAGTATGCCCAGATTGAGAATGAGCTGCTGGCAATTGTGTTTGCATATTCGACATTCCAGGATCATGTTTATGGTAGACCTATCAAGATCAAAAGAGACCACCAACCTCTAGTCACTATCTTGAGAAAGCCTATGCATTCTGCTCCAGATAGATTTCAATACATGATGTCGAGATTGCAAAAGTATAATTTCACTCTTGTCTAAGAAAGGCAAACTTCTTTATCTTTCTGATACATTATCCGGATCATCCAGAAACACCACAGAACAGCATGACAATGAGAACCTTGATTTTGAAGTTATGGAAGTGAGAAATTTTTCTTCCACACATCTTGATGTGCTAAGAGATCACACAGCAACAGATCCAGTTTTACAAAGGTTCAACCACTTTTTCAATCAAGGATGGCCATCAAAGCAATCTAGTTTACCCCAAGAAGTGCAACCTTATTTTCCATACAGAGATGCGATTTTGTCTGACAAAGGTATCATTATGAAAGGTCTGAAAGTCTTCTTCTTCTTCTTTCGGCTTTTCCCGGTTACGGGTCACCACAGTGGATCACATGTCTGCTCATGATTGGCAGTGGAGTTTTACAGTGTCGAGTTGCCAGCCCGGCGCCCAGCCTTCCACAGAAGGCACACACACATACGCATACCTAGGGCTAATTTAGAGTGTCCAATCCACCTACAGCATGTCTTTGGGATGTGGGAGGAAACTGGAGCACACAGAGGAAACCCACACAACCACAGGGAGGACATGCAGACTCCGCAAAGAAGGCACCCCAACCGAGGATTGAACCAGAGAACCTCTTGCTGTTAGGCGACAATGCTAACCGCTGTACCACCGTGGCCACCCTATGAAAGGTCTGAAAGGAATTGTTCCAAATTCCTTGCAACAAGAGTACATTACTATCTTGCATTATGGTCACCCAGGAACTGACTAACAAAAGAAGGGTGAGAGGACTAGTATTTTGGCCTTCTATGTCACAAGATATTGAGAAAGCACTTTCATCTTGTTCCGTGTGTAATAGTACAAAGCCACATCAACAGGAAAAAACATTTCAGCTAAAGCAGATTCGTAAACTACCTTGGTCGGCAGTAGCCACCGACAGCAAGTGGAATGGTCAACATTATTTAGTGGTAGTAGACTCTTACTCCAATTGGTTCGAGATTGACCTACTTCCTAACTTAGCATCCACTACTGTCATTACTAAGATGAAGTGTCATTTTGCAGTCCATGGTAGTCCACACAAAGTTATTTCTGACAATGGCACACAGTTTACAAGCCAACATTTCAAAAGATTTTCTGAAGAATGGGACTTTACTCATGTCACGAGTAGCCCAGAGTATCCACAGTCAAAAGGTTTGGGCAGAAATGCAGTTCAGAGTGCAAAACAGTTACTAGAGAAGTCAAATGAAGCAATAGTGATGTTTTCTTGAATCTCCAAAATGTTCCTCATGATAAACATATTGGTTCACCTGCTCAGAGACTTCTGTCAAGACAAACCAGAACCACAGTACTAATCAGTAGTCAATTGTTGGTTCCATGTGTTAAGAGCAACAGATCAGTGAAAACCTATCTGTTGAACAAGTATTTAACCCAAGTCCTACTACGATAAGATCAGCAAACCACTCAGTCCATTACAAGAAGTGGTAGGGATGCAAATGTCCAAAGGTTGTGATCGGATTGGTGTCATGAAGAATATTTGCCAGATCCAAGATCATACATTGTGGAATGACAAGGAGCAGAGTTTAGGAGGAGTTGGAACCATTTGAGACCGGTGTCCGAGCCTATACCATAGCACATAGCCTGTGAGAAAGACCATCTCAGAGTGAGTCGTCCAGTGTTTCAATTCCAGAGGAAGTTCCAGTGACTATTCCCATTCCTGTGACAAATCCAGAAGTTCCTAATATGAGTTGTTCACTGAAGACTATCCCTGTTGCTGAATTCAGTCCAGACTGTTTAGTTACATGATCCAGTTGCATTTTCAGACCATGCAACAGGTACACGGTAACCTGAACATGAACATTGTTTCTAATGTCTATAATAATGCACATCTAACTCTAATGTTGTTTTTACCAAGGGCAATCTTTTTGAGAGGGAGGATGTAGATCAATGTATGCGCATGTACCTTTAAGAAGCTATCCAAGGGCTTGCACAAGTGTATAAATACTGAGTATGTACACACTTGACAGCCATTTTGTTATAAGCTGTTGCTATGCAAGCATGCATGTAAGGTTTGTCTGTTAATCAGATTGTTTATACTTTATGATGTTGCTATCCATCCTGATGTGTTTCTTTGTACTAAAGCATCTAAACAAACTATCCCACCTGTTTGTCATCTGTGTTTGAGAGAGACGAGTGACACTTTATAACCCCATGATCACTGTACATCAACGGTCATAAAACTTGACTTGAAGTACAGTAATTTCTTTAGGAACACAAACAATGTCCAGTATGTTCTAATCTCTGGTAGGCTTTTTTTTTTTTTACAGTCTGAAACAACTGTTGTTCCTGAGCATGCGTTGTGAATCATTTCCTTACTAATATTGCAGAATCAACATTATTCCAGACTGTTTCTGGTACATTTAAGTCCCTAGCTATTATTCTTCCCTCCTGTGTTTCATGCAAGAAATGTATGAATTTCTCTAGGTCATCAGCACTTGACTTTGGTGGTCTAAACACTCCAACAACTGTTAGATGTTCCTGTGTTGTCTACTGTCAGTTACACAATCTATAGTACTGGCGTTATCATTGAACATGTAATAATCACAGGTCTCATAGCCATCTTTAATCCCCATCATAACACCTCCACCTGATTTTTTGTTAGAATGTCTGTTACAGTAAAAACATTTATACCCTGACAGAACTGGTTGCCAGTCATTGTTTCCAGTCATTGTTCTTTAACCATGTTTCACAAACAATAACATCATCAATCTTGTGGAAATGCAGCAAATTTCTTAATAAAAAAATTACTATTAATGCTCCTAGCATTAACAACCAGAGATGCATCAAATGTTGCTATGAACTGTTAAATTTTCGACTTGGCAAAAATCCTTCTTAGTGTTTGCCAAATATTGCAAAATATCTGCAGCCAAAATTCTCTTGACAAATGCATGCCATCCTCTCTGAACACGTGTGCCTAAAACTAGGCTTGGATGCTCTCCGTTTTCTAAAACAGGATATTTTTCCACGTAGGTATTTACCCAAAAAATCTTTTCATTCATGATGACATGACTATCATTTCTATATGTGATTTGTCAAAAATATGTTCCAGCACCAGTACAAGCTATACTATCTAAAAAGGCTGTAAGTTCCCTAAAGTCAGAGTCTCCTTGCAGAGGAGATTTATACCGACATGAATAAAAACAGAGTCATACTTCCTTACATTAAGGCATTCCAAGGCTTGTCTCTTCTATTTTTTGCTCCTGGCAAGTGCAATGGTGTTCGATATTCATTATCTTCTCTACAAATGCATCAGTTCCTCTAAAAATTAAATCTTCAATTACAAGAATATTTTTTCTAACAAGATCTGAAGAATCTTCAACTTCTAATACAATATCTGTTCTATCAATTGTTACAAAGGAAAGATCTTCATCAACATTAGTTTTATTAATCACACTGTTTTCATGTGGTGTATTAAATTTACAATCATACAATTTTCATCCAGCTAGCTTCGAACATCCACAGCTTGAGCCATGTAGTTAATAACCATCTTGCTCTTCTTTTTTCTTACAGTAACTTTCTTCAGTCTTTCCACATTCAGTTTTGATTTCTTCCTTTTCACCTTCCCCCCTGCCTCTTTTTCTACCTTCTCTTTTGGAAAAAATTATGCCTTTTTCTGTAGATTGAAGGTTTTCTGATAGAAAAATGTTATCATTCCCTGTAATGTGTGTTACATAAAGCAGTGTTCTTGTTTGTCCTCTTTCCTTTATATTTACCAGTTTCTTTTACCTCCTTAATTGGTGTAAACTTAATTTCTTTATTTCCGAATCTATATTCAGCTTCAATCGAATAAAAAATTATAAAAGAATAATCAAAATCAGTAGCCATAGAATTCAAAGAGAACTTAAATCAACTTCTATGAGAAAAATCATACAAGTAATATACAACTAAGTACAGTATAAAGTTGTTGTTCAGACTGTACAGGTTCTGAAAGTCAGACAAAAGCTGTAATTCCTTTAGCTTGCTCACTATCCCTCACAGTCACACTTCTTTTTAACAGTCTTTCAGCTTTTCCCAGTTAGAGGTCACCACAGTGGATCACTGGCCCACTTATGATTGGCAGTGCATTACGGTGTAGAGTTGCCAGCCCGGTGCCCAACCTTCAAAGAAGGCACACCCACTCATGCACACACCTACCTGCACGTCTTTAAGGTTAAATGCAGACTCTGCACAAAGATAAACAAATCACAAACCAAGATAGGATTATTTAGATAAGCTCTGGATTTTTCTCTCTGTATTCTGTGTGACTTTATAGCTGACTAGGCCCCATGGGATGGCTAGAGCTTCCCTGACTAAAACCTATCCCTTTCTAACAACGGGTCTATATCAGTCCGTCGAAACGGCTGACGATCGAACACCAGATGTTCGAACTGTGAAGTTCGAACACTGATTATCGCGAAGCCACGGAACACCAAATTCTTTCCCAGGGAAAGAATTCAGTGGGCCGTTTCTGTGGCTTCACAATTATCAGGACTGTGGTGGGTAGTTACAGGTTGGGTTCAGATAAGTGTGCAATTGTCTGGACTTTAGGGTTAGGGCGCTGGTGAGGTGGGTGTGCGATAGTGACAGACTTTAGGGTTAGGGCAGGAGGTGAGTTAGGGTTAGGTGCGGGTCAGGTGAGTGTGCGATTGTGATGGACCTTAGGGTTAGGGTTTGGGTTAAGGTAAGTGGATAACTAGTAGTGTATGTACAGTTTAGTGTAGGGTTAGATGTAGGATTTTAAGTGTTTGTGTGTGGATTGCTGCTTTTTTGGTGTGCTTGTGTTTTGTGTGTGTTTCTTGGAACAGCGATTTTTTTCCCTGGGAAAAAACATTGCTGTTCTAAGACTTCAATGTTTTTGTACTTGGTGGTTAGAAGTTTGAACATATGGTGTTCGAACTTCAGCCATTTTTTGTGAACTGATATAGACCCTCTAACAACCAATAGTGAAAATTAAAGGTAAAACAAAATATAAATCAAAGTAAATCTTGTCTAAGCTATCCCTTCCTTCCTAAAAACAGTGGTAAAAAATAAAATATAAATTCAAATAAAACTTCCCTTATCAATAATCTCCACAGTAAATCACAAATCAAGATAGGATTGCTTAGATAAGCTCTGGATTGTCCCCTCTGCAGTCCATGTGAACTTATAGCTGACTAGGCCACTTGGGATGGCTAGAGCTTGCCTGTCTAAAACCTATCCCTTTCTGGTAACCAACAGTAAAAATTAAAGGTAAAACAAGTCCTTGCCTTCACTGCTGCAGTATTCTAACATACAGGATTCCCTGTCATGAAAGCCTGATGTCTGGTCAGTCTACCAAAGACTCCTGTTGCCTTAAAGGTACTTCAAACATCACCTAAATGCTCCTTGCATAACATAAAGCATAAAAGTGACGTTCAGGCCTACCAAAAACAGACCTGATTGCCCAAGTAGAATTACCAGTCCAAGGACCCCAAGAGGTAAACTGTACATCCAGGAGGACAAAGGACTAGGGGGAGGGAGGGAGTGAATATTGCAGCAGTGAAGGCAAGGACATCTACCATTATAGAAAGATTTTACAGAACTGTACTATGTCCTTAACATTCACTGCTCCAATATCCTAACATATGTGTGAGTGCTAAAGCTCAAGAGAAAACCTGAGAGGGGGAAGGATCAGAAGAGACCTAAAAAACCATGAAGAACGGCACTAGCAAAACCAGCGTTATCTCTAGAGACACCATCCAACTTGCAGTGCTTGGTAAAGGTATGCACAGAAATCCAGGTATCTGCTTTAAGAATAGAATTAGTATCTAGAAGAAGCCACAGCTCTAGTAGAATGAGCCTCACCTGAAGAAGGAAGGGTCTTGCCATGAAAAGTGTAACAAAGAGAAATAGCCTCTGAAATCTAAGAAGAAAAGTATTTGCTTGGACAGAAGTCCCAAAGATCATGGGTGTAAAGAAACAAATAACTGCTCAGATTTTCTAATGGCCTTAGTCTTATGCAAATAAACCCTGAGTTCCCTCTGCCTATCCAAAGTATGCAGCACCATCTCACTGTCGGCTTGTGGACAGGGGAAGAAAGTAGGCATATTTAATAGACTGGTTAAGTGATAGCTCATTCACCACCTTAGGCATAAAGGAAGGTTTAATGCACAAGGACAGTGTCTTCATGAAAGATCAAAAAATGAGGACAAGTCATAAGGGCCTGCAACTCAGACACCCATCTGGCAGAAGTAAGAGCTAACAAAAGAACAGCCTTCCAGGAACAGTGTTGTAAGAAAAATGAAACAGCAGGCTCAAAATGAGCCTGAGTCAACTTCTCCAAAAAAAAAAAAATTAAGATCTCTGGGAGGAAGACCAGAATTTCTCAGAGGTCTAATGTTAAGGACACCTTTAAGAAATTGTTTCACCTCAAATCTAGAAGCTAGTGGAGGAGAAAAAGGCAGACAAGCAGAGATAGCTGATAAGTGGGACTTAATAGAATAGGCCAAAACCAACACTAAGCAACTCACAGATAAGAAATAACCAAAGGAACATCTACAATAAGTGGGCCCGGGTTACGAGAGAGAGAGAGACACCAAATAGAAAACCTCTTCCATTTGGATAAGTAGGATTTCCTAGTAGTAGGTTTCCTGGCCTCCTGCAGTACTTAGAGCACTTCCTCAGAAAAGAGGTGTCTATGAGGAATCAAAATCCTATCACCCACAGTGTCAGTTGAAGCATGAACAGGTGAAGGTGGATGTGAGCTCCCTTGTCTTGTGTGATTATATCCACCATGTGAGGTAACTTGGGATGATTAGCCCTGGCTAGAAGCAGAAATAGAAGGAACCAGTGCTGTTGTAGCCAAAAGGGAGTCAGCAACAAGATTTTGGAAGCATCCTGTTGAATTCTGAACAGGACTTTTGGAATGAGAGGAAGGGGAGGGAATGTATCCCCTTCCAATAAAATGAGAGGGTATCCACCTTCCTTACCAGAGTATCTGGGACTTTGGCACAAAACAGAGGAAGTTGTCTGTTCAGAGGGGAGGCAATAAGATCCACCTCAGTACCCCAGTGGTGGATAATGTCCAGAAACACATCCCTGTGAAGCATCCATTCATGGGACTGAGTTGAGCCCGCTCAGTGTCTGCCACAATGTTCTGACCAGAAGGGATATAAACTGCCTGAAGATTACTTGATACTTGACAGCAAGATCCCATAGCAGACATCCCAGCTGGCAAAAAAGATTAGATCTCATTCCTCCTTATTTGTTGATATATCACATCACTGTGGCATTGTCTGTGAACACCTTGAGAGGCCCTGGAAAGAAAAAAGGATGAAAGGCCTGAAGATGCAGCAGAACAGCTCTCATCTCTGACACTAAGGTGATCACACCCCCTGTACCTTTAGGTAGCCAAATGTCACCCCCCCATTCCATGTCTGAAACATCTGTCAACAATTCCGGAGAGGGAAGGAGGAGGATGAAAATAAATCCCTGGATTCAGAGAATTCCTGAACCCACCAGTGAAGTTCCTGTCTGAGACAAGGTAGAGGAGAAACTGCAATGTCTAGAGGATGTGCATTTTGGAGCCATACTGACTTTAGAACCCTCTGAACCTTTCTCATGTGAATTTTAGCCAGAGGAAGCATTGGAATGGCGAATGCCATGAAACCCAGAGCTCTCAAAAACTCCTGGTGGTAACGGAAGAAGAACATGAAAGAAATGAGAGTTAAGGCCTTTGGAAGGGGTAGAGATGCAGGCATTGGCACTGTCTAAATCCTGCAACCCAGAAAAATATGATCCTTAGAATGAGTCAGAGAAGACTTTTTGAAATTTATAGTGAACCCCAGGCTCTGAAGAATGGAAATGATAAAATGACGATTTTGCAAAAGTGTCTCTGGAGAGGATGCTTAAATCAACAGGTCATCTAAATAAGGAAATATATAGATCCCCTGAAGCCTGCAAAAAGCAGTCACAGGAGTAAGGCATTTGATGAACACCCTTGGGGCAGTAGAAAGGCCAAAGGGCAAAGTGGACAACTGAAAATGCCAGGAAGTGACAGAGAAATGCAAAAACTTCCTGATAAGAGGATGGATCGGCATATGGAGATAAGCATCCTTGAGATCCAGACACACCATACAGGCCTGATGGAGCAAAAGAGGAAACAGAATCTGAAGGGACAGCATCCAAAATGAAGGCACTTTTTAGAAAAGTGTTTAGATGAGACAGGTGTAGAATAGATCTTCTAGTGCCCTCTTTTCTGGGCACTAAAAATATCTGGAGTAGAATCCTTTCCCCCTTTGGGACACAGGCATGAATAGTACCCCAAGTCAAGAGATTTTAAAGAACCTCTGGGTAAAAAGGGAAGTTGTTGCCAAGGAGGCTGAGGAATGCCCATAAAATGAGGATGGGATTTGCACACCAGGAAGTACACTTGATGAACGATCGACAGAACCCAAGAATCCTGAGTGATCTGAAGCCAAACAGAAGAGAAAGAGGAAGGTGAGGAGAAAGAGGAATGTAGCTGGAAAGAGATGGATAGTCATACAGCAACTGGTTTGTCCTGAAAGGATGGCTTCAGAGTCCCTAAAAACTGAGTAGCCTTAGCAGGAGGAGCCCGTTTGTCACTCTTCTTACCTTTAGTAGAAGGATGGGATTGCCTACAAACAAAGCCAGGCTTAGCAGACTAGTGTCTCTAAACTTAGGTACAGGATAAACAAACGCATGTTTAAGTTCCTGTAAGGCCTTACCCTTATCCTGAAGGCACTTAAACCAGCAGCAGCTTCCCCATACAAAAGCTTAGAATCCAGAGGAGCATCTAGCAACTTGGCTTTAACATCATCAGGTAGAGGTTGAAGCTGAAGCCAGGAATACCTCCTCATCACTCATGCAAAACCAGCAGCCCTAGAAGAAGCATCTGCCACACCATAACTAAATTTAATAGAATTACTATCTGAGAGGAAGTCCCTAACAAAGAATGAGCAGAAAGTTTTACTCTCAAAGATTCTGGAAAATCAGAAATAAGTTGACAGGCCTGAGAAAGAAGAGTCAACACATACCTAGACATATGGGTCTGATAATTAGCAACCCTAGAAACTAGGGTAGCAGAAGTGTAACCTTCTTACCTAGCCTTTCCATATTTCTGCTATCCTTGTCAGAAGGCAATAACTTTTTGAAGGAAGCAATTGAGATGGCTTATCAGAGACTACAGAGAGGTCAGCAGCAGGACATTTATATAAGAAATAACAATCCTCAGACACCCTATAAAACCTGTCAAGCTTCTTGGCAGCATGGGGACAGAGAATCAGGCGCATGAAAGGCATTGGAAAAAGCATCCAACAAAGTGGCCAGAACAGAAGGAATAGTCATAAAAATTAGGATATTCCAACTGCAGCGACTCATAGTACTGCTTATGGATATCAGAGACCTGAGCACAATCCCATTTAAAAAAATCCATCATCCTAGACTGTGTGACCCAAAGGAAATTTCCTCAAAAGGAACATCTAGACTAACAGATTCCTCCTTCTCTGACCCATACTACAAAGGAGAAGGAATTTGAGTGGAATAAATCAGGAATTAGTCAGCAGAATCTGACACATCCTCGGAAGAATCTTATTATCTACGCCTTTTAAAGGGAGTAGAGGACCAAGGAGGAGCAGGAACTGAAACCACTTGAGGAGGCTTTAATGACATTAAAGCAGTAAATAGCCACTGAGTGAAAGCCTGCCACTCACTTTGTGGATTCCTAAGAGCAGAAGAACCATGTTTAATTTTTTGTTTCTTTAAGGAAACATCCACTCCAAAACACTGAGAAGGCTCAGACCCAGGACGGCAGTTGAGAACCATAGTAGGAACTTCTTCCCCAACTAAAAACAGAGGAACTCCTCTAGGTCCATCGCAAAAAATGAACAGTGGTTCCCCCTGAACATCCGATGCCTGGCAAGTCTCTTCAGACATGCTGCCAGCCAGATTCTCACCAGTCTCCAACACAGTCACAAGAAATCTGACAACACAGCCAGGAGAGGTTCTCGGTTTGTAATGACCCCATGAGAAATGCCTAGCAAAGGTTGGATAGCAGAAGATTCTGGTCATACCTTTTCACCTTCTTCCCTAATGGCTGACCCTCAGGGCAGGAGATTCATTCCACTGTATCTGTAGTGAGAAGCTTAAGATGCTGGTTCTCAAGATACAAGAAAAAGGAAGATAGTCTACTGCAAAGGGTTTTTGGAATGAACGCCTGACAAATACAATAAGACGCATGTGGTTATGAGAAGCTCCTAGGCAAAAAAAAAAAAAGACATAGTGCTGATCTTTACAGGAAATCCATCTCCCACACTGTAATTTATCCTTCCTGGATGACATTAACCCCAAGGAGCACAGAGCACAAAAAAAAAATCAAGAAAAAACAAAAACCCCAACGGGCCACATATCTGCAACTGCATAGACAGCAAACAAGCATAGGTAGTCAATGGAGAATAAAAATGCATTCAACTGGCTGAAAACTGACTCAGATACACTGATGGTGAAAAGATTCGTTTGGCAGCAAAGTTGTTCTGTTTTTGGTAGGTCTGAATGCCACCTTTATGCCCTATGTTACGCAAGGAGCGTTTAAGTGACGTTCGATGTACCTTTATAGCAACAGGAGTCTTTGGTAGACTGGCCAGATGTCAGGCTTCCATGGCAGGGAATCCCATATGTTAGAATACTGCAGCAGTGAATGTAAGGACATCATCTTTTGTCAGTCAATTCGACAGTAAATCACAAACCAAGATAGCATTGTGTAGATAAGCCCTGGATTTAGTCGGCACAAGTCTCATCATTCTACATTGCTGACAATAAACTCAGTATTATCATGGTGCTAATGAACTCTTGAGATGTGATTCAAGGAAAAAATGCATGTCATTGTACTAAACAGAACAGACCATATCAATTATTTTAAATACTCTTAAGCTGAGGTTGTTATAGAAACTAGGACACGTGAACTCTTCAATGAGGCCATCCTTCAATGAGTATTAAGTCGTTCTAGTTTCATTTAATTAAATCAAATTCTTGCAGTTATCAAAAACTGTTGGAGTGAATAACCGTTGTTATGAAGAAAGAAAACACACGTCATATAATGCACGAAAAAATGTTAATCTGGTTTGTTTTCTTTTCTACAACTGTATGTGTGCCTACGTCTTAAGAGATAATAAAGGTGCTTTAAAAAACTGATGTTATGGTACTAGTAGTAAAACACAAAGCTTGTGGAAATCATAATACTGCTAAATAAAAATTAAATGGATACAGTGTTCCAGTCAGTAAAAGTTATTGTGTCACTATTAAAACTTATCTGCATAAAGCCTGAATTAACAGCTTCTTGATTATGACTCAATGTTCTGTTGTTTGGTTGCAGGGTTTGTAAAAGTAAAGGAATTCATATGCTCTCTAACCTTAAAAGCTTATGCGTATCTGACTTGCAAATGTTTTAAAGCTGTCTGACCCCATGGCACATATAAGAAACTAGGTGATGAGTGTGTCACACAGCGTTTTGTGGATACTCTTTAACTACAATTGCAATAGTGATGTTGTATCTTAAGGTCCGTAAACCTCTGTACCCATTTCTTTCAATTTTGCCAGCATAAGCAACAATGTAATACCTTAATATTAGTATCACTTAGAGCCATCATGTAACCATGTTTTAGTACTAGACATACAGCTTACATCACCAGGGCCAGTGTTAGCGGGGGTCCCAGCAAATGTCAAGTCGGAGTAGTATGCACAGGCTGAACTGTATCTAGAATACTCTTAAATTATGATGGACTTGTATACCATTCCATGTTGGTCCATCTCACAGAGGAACAGTCACAGTTACTGGCATTTTGTTGTAACAATGATACATTGCAGCAACTCTCAGTACAGGGCTGGACTTAAGTGAACCAAAGCCCTAGGCACTCCTTACTGTTTCACACCCCAACACACACATGCCCTCTAGTGCTCGTCTCTGCTTTACCCCTATCTCAGGTTCCATACACCACATTACTTTTTCACATTTTGCCTTACTATTCAGCCTTTTCAAGAGGCCATGACTTCTATATACTCTAAAGTGCATTTTAATTTACTTTAGTTTTTATATAACCTTTACATCCAGTGGTGGCTTTAACAAAAATTATAATTAAGGTAAGAAATGCAGTGTTGCTGTTCAACTTTAGTTTTCCTTGCATCCTCTCAACACATCTTTGATGACCAAGAAAGCACAGTAATAACTACTTAGGAAAGAAGTCAGGATCCCCAGATGCCATAGGGTTACATACGCCATATGATGCTTCACAGAGCAGGTTACATACGCCATGTGATGCGTTATAGAGCAGGTTACATATTCCATGTGATGCTTTATAGAGCAGGTTACATATGCCATGTGTTGCTTTATAGAGCATTTCCCCAACCTTTTAATCCAATGGTAGCCTGAATAAAAATCACGAGTAAGTAAAGAATTGCAGTATTACTTTTTTCTTTCAAGGAAGATACAACTTGTGCCCAAAGCTTAATGTTCAAAGTTAAAAAAACAGTAGCTGACAATAAACTAACAACACAATTGTTATGAGGATACACAAATCCTATATGGGAAATCTGCCTGCTTCCACACCAAAAAAAAAAAAAAAGACTGGCACTGCCTATGCATCACTTTGGTGTTAGAAATTTGATGAAAGCAGAAGTTCAAATAGCCACAGTCAGACTTCAAGTGACTGTCATCATATACATAACACGCCTCCTTACCCCTCACCCCTACAGTATACAGTAACATATACTACTTTGTTCCTCTTAGATAGTACACAGCCTCTACACTAGCTGTAGAGAACAAACTAACTTCCATCTTCTCTGTTTTAATTCATGAAGAAAAAGACAAGCTTCACAATCTGCTAAGGCAAGCCACACAGGTGGTCTCTTATTTTCCATGGGACTCTGGTCATTTGACATTTCTGTTTACAACCTATATATCAAACAATGGTTTGTGCAAATCCTGGACATCCCTTTCAATTATTCAGATTTTCGCAGAATGCCCAGATTTCTGACTCATATTTTGCTCTGTTTGTAATAAAAGTTGTGGGGCGGCCATGGTGGTGCAGCGGTTAGCGTTGTCGCCTCACAGCAAGAGGTTCCCTGGTTCGATCCTTGGCTGGGTTGCCTTCTGTGAGGAGTCTGCATGTCCTCCCTGTGGTCACGTGGGTTTCCTCCGGGTGCTCCGGTTTCCTCCCACATCCCAAAGACATGCTGTAGGTAGATTAGACACTCTAAATTGGCCTTAGGTGTGAGTGCGTGCATGTGTGTGTGCCTTCTGTGGAAAGTTGGGTGCCGGGCTGGCAACTTGACACTGAAACTCCACTGCCAATCATGAGCAGACAGGTGATCTGCTGTGGCGACCCCTAACTGGGAAAAAGCCGAAAGAAGAAGAAATAAAAGTTGTGGTTTTCGCTTAAATGATTGAAGAGTGAAGTCACTAAATAATGACAGACATTTGAATTTCAGACTTCATATCCTTCAGAAAAGTGCATTCTAACACAAATCCTGCTATTCTATCAACTTTCTAAGTTTACAAGAGCAATATTTGAGATGTGTCTCTATTTTCTATATCGCCTTTGTCCAGATTTTTTGGCACTAAGAGGTTACAAGGTTTGTCCCTAGATAGATGAGGGACAAGTTTGTGAAAAGTCTGAAATCAGCTTAAGCTTCCCCAATATAAAATTCTCTCCAATATGGCTTCTCAAGATCATGCATCACATCTATTCACTCATTTAATTACATTTCCTATTGGAAACATTAACATTTAATGTCACCAGATCCTCCTATATTTCTATAAGCTATCAGTTTCTCTAGTATTCAAATTCTCCCAGAGATGTTTCGGGATTTGGCTACCCATGTCAAAGAATCCAGTTACTCTGACATGGATTAAGTGTCATTATTATTCTGATGAAGAATGTATCGGCTTGACTGCTTTGTCTTCGGATCTTTGCTCTGAAATACTCATTATTCTCTCCATTTTTGGGAAAGTTTTCATGACACAGATACATGCTGCTAGAGGTGCCCAAATTGCACCTTCAGCTTTGTGTAGGCAGATTTTTGAAGACTATCCAAAGTCCTTTCCTTTCGGAATGAAATACAATCTGTATGTCAAAAGAGTATTTGGTACTACCTTAGAGTTACTCCTGCAAGTAAACAAGCTTATAAATTTCGTCAGTTTGTGGCTAAAACTTTCCTTAAAAAAAAAACAAACTAGTCACAATTATCAGTATTATGACTCTCTCTTAAAATGGCAATTTTCTCCTGGCACATTAATAAAAACATACATAAAGATTTTAAATATTTGCCTAAAAATAAAAACAGAATAAAATAAAAATGTTGTATTTAATACTGCCCATGATCAAGCCTTGTGAAATGTTAAATTCCCAAATTAGACAGAGCTGACTGATCATTTGAGGCACACACTTCTGTCAAGTTTCCTCTCAGAGGTTATACTGTTGGACTAGAGATATATGTACACACACGTTGACCATTCTGCCAAGCCTTTACCAGGCCCAGCTCTGTGGCACAGGGGGATAACATCCTATAATCCAAGTAGCCAGACTGAGAAGTGGCCAACGCAATAGAGAAACTAGGAGGAAAACAGATACCCTCCCAGAACATCTTCAAATGCATCCTAGATCAATGGATGGGTGACTGCATATTCACTCCTGGGGTAGTGCCCATGTCCCTCCAGAACAGAGGAAGTAGTAATATCTTCAAATGCATCCTAGAGTAATGGATGGGTGACTGCATATTCACTCCTGGGGTAGTGCCCATGTCCCTCCAGAACAGAGGAAGTCAATATTGACTACCAAAGACCTTACCTTTGCAAACTTCACTGACCTAACCACCGACAACTGGGGCAACTCAGAATAAACATGGCTAGGCTTGTAAGGCCTCTAGGGGTGTTAGCCTAGTAACCTCCTATGAGCCTATGAGAAAAGTGAAAAAAAAATAATGATCACACTGTCCCCAGCCCCAACACAAGCTATAATGACCTTCTATACATACCTCTAAGGCTTGATTTTAATGAAAAATAAATTACTACACAATCCCCTGCCCCCCCCCAAAAAAAAAATCATACAGCAGCCTTCTGTACACACCATTAAACAGGGCTGGTTTTGGAACAGGTATGGTTGAGGGGAGAAGCCACCTCTAAGTCCATGTCAAACTCCATTTATACATTCTGGGGTGTGGGGGCCACCTGACTCCTAGAATCGCTAAGTGTCTGAATGTATTGTGATGTATTTTTACCTTACTTTTGAAATGCAATTACTTGCTAACTGCATTTTTTTACTGCCACTCAGAGGTGTTATTTATGCACCCGGTACTGTGTGTTTGCGCAGATAAAAATAAGTGATATTTTACACACACTATATGTTCACCTTCAAGGAAAAGGGATGAATTCTGTCTCACCTCCTGCATGTTTGTGAGGTGTTGGGGTTAGCCAATGGACATGGATAGATGTACACACAGGGAGTGTGTTTGCAGACTCAAAGAAAAAAAGCCAAGAACTCAGCCAAAGCAATACAGTGTGAAATGGCATTGCTACTAATTGCTCCACACTGGCAATGAACAGCTGCTTTTACACACATCCTCTTCCTGCCAAACCACTAAATATATCCACTTGACATATGTAAGGTCTATTTTTGTGTTGGTAAGTCAAAGAAAATATGGCCAGATCATTATTCGTAAATACAGTGCAACCACACTACAACCCCCCCCCCCCCACACACACACACACACACACACACACACACACATGTAATGGCCATGCCGGTGATGTTTGTGATAGAAAAGCAAAATAAATGTATTTATTTTTATTTTACATTTGTTTACCGGGAAAAGTCAGACTGGGATAAGACCCATTTTTAGCAGAGGCCTGGAGAGTAAAGCTCCACATATAGAGATTATTCAAAAGTTATACAAGAAATTATATAAAAATATGCAAGACATACAGCAGTATGCCAGAAAATTACATTCTATGCTATTATAGCTGACATTTGTATTATACAGTCATTTCATATAATTCCTTATTGTAATGCAGACATTGTAGCTTCTCAAAGTAAGTTGAGGAAGGGTTTGTAGGTAGGAAATTGGATAGAAAAAAGATGAGGTTAGAAATTATCTAGACATGAAAGAGAGCACAGATTATGAGGTGGTCAGGGAAACAGAAAATGTATGACCAGAAACTATTAAACCTAGTTAGCCTGGAGTAGTGCAGAAGTAAAGCCAGATGTCATTAAGATCATTTTTAAGAATATTTTTGAATTGGTTATTTGTGTTGGTTCTGATGCTGTGAGTTAGTGCATTCCGCCTTGTTGCTACATGATGAGAAAATAGGGAGTCTCCCTGTAGTATTAGTGCATTTGGACACTTGTAGTAGAGATTTATTTGTTGAGTGAAGATTTCTATTTGTGGTATAGGGCTGGGGAATATTTAGAAGGGCATTTTTTCAGTTTGATATACTAGTTTGTGTGCTAAAGTTAATCGGTTATAGGATAGAAGTTGTGGGAGGTCAAACCAGGAGAGTTTTTTTTAAGGAGTGACAGTGGTGGGTATGATGTGGACAGTCAGTTATAAATTTAGCTATTTTATTGTAGCATGTTTCAAGTTTAATTAAATCTGTCTTTAAGGTTGGTGAGAATTGGGGAGGCATACAGAAGTGTTGATAGAAGACTGGTTCTAGCAATGGCAACCCTGGAGGTGCTAGTTAGATACTTTTTATTTCTGTAAAGAGTGCCCATTTTGGTGAACTTTCTTAATTGTTTATGCTATATCCAAGTCAAATCTTAGGTTATCTATTATTACTCCTGGTAGTTTTGTTTGTGAATTGGTACTCATTTTAGTATTATTTCTAGCTGTGATGTAGAAGGTGCTGGGTGAGGGGAGAGAGGATCTTGTGGGTTGGAAGATCTTGAGTTTTTTTTTTATTGGGGTTGAGTATGAGCTGATGGTTGGAGAGACATAGCTCAGTATCAGAGAATGATTTCCAGGTTATATTATGGAGGTGTGGTAGGTTATTAACAGTGCATATAAGTGTTGTGTCATCTGCATATTGGATAGCTGAAGCCAGTGGTGTAGCACTATGGAGGTTGTTTGTAAAAATATTGAAAAGTGGCGGCCCAAGAATTGAGCCTTGAGGTAGTCTTACTGTGACTGGAAGGGGGGGGGTAGGACAGTAAGCCATTTTACAGATTGTTGGCAGCCCTGTATATAGCTTCCAAACCACTGAAGTGGAGGGGCTGAGGTTGAGTTTGGAGAGTGTATTTAATAGTGACCATATCAAAGGCCTTGGACATGTCTAGAAGGACTGCAGAGACTATTGTACCATTGTTTCTGAATTGGTTGATGGTACTGGTGAAAGTGAGGCATGCGGTTGTAGTACTATGATGGGCCCTAAAACCATGTTGACATGTTGCTGGCATGTTGTTGAAGGAAGATAATGACTCAGGTGGGAGTGGATACATCTTTCCCGGAGTTTAGACAATGGAGAGAAAGGCGATCGGTCTGTAGTTGGTCAGCTCTGTTGAATTTTCACCTTTGTGTAAGGGGTTGTGTGCAATTTTCCATACTGCTGGGACATGTTGTTCTGCTCTGGACCTGTTAATAAGGATAGATAGTGGAAAAGATATGGTTTCAGCTGCTAGTTTTAAGTATTTGGCTGGTAACTTGTAAGCTGCTAATGAAGAGGGTTTGAATTTTTTGAGTAGTTTCTTAATGGTAGCTGTGGAAACAGGCTGAAAGGAGAAGACGTAGTTAATATTAAGAGGTTTGGAGGCTAGTGATGGTTCTGTGGAATTACATTTAATTATTGATAGTACACTTTCAGTGAAGTATTTATTGAATTCTTCTGCAATGGTGCTAGCAGAGTGTGGTAAGTTGGAGGAAGGGGTAGTGGAGAACGGCATTTATGGTATTCCAAATTTTGGGGGGTTATGCTGGCATATATGTTGCAGGTTATAGTAGAAGTTCTTTTTATTTAGGTTGATTTGGTGTTTAGCCTTGTTTCTAATTTGCTGGAATGTGATGTGGTTGATTTGGGATTTACATGTCTGCCAAAATATGTCTCTTTTCCTAAGTAGCATTCTGGTGTCATTAGTTAGCCATGGTGTGTCTGTGGCCTTAATACGAATTGGCCTGGGGGGGCCAATTTGTTTAGAATTCCAAGGAAGGTACTATTGAAATAATCTTCTGCAGCATCAAGGGGTAGATTTTTTAGTAGAGACCAGGTACATTTTTCTAGGGTGTTGATTAGGTTTTGGGGGTTAAATTTTTTTTACTGTGGATTTGGCAGAAGGTGGTGAGCTTGGCAGTTTTGATGTTTTTTTCTCAATAGATAGGTTGGCATATGGTCACAAAGGCTGTTGGGTAAGCAGCCACTAATCTGATTATTCTGAGGTTTGTTGGTTAGTGTCCAATCCAGTATAGACTGGCGGTTGGAGTTTTTATCTATCTGTGTAGGAGTTTGAATGAGTTATGTGAAGCCATAGAGGATGATATGATTGCTAGGGTTATGCGAGTTACAAGTTGTCCAGTCTATATTAAAGTCACCCATAATGATAGTTTCTTGGGCTATGGAATTTGATACAGACTGGATGATATGCTCTATAGTCGAGATGGTATTTCCGGGTGGGATATAAGGTAGCTATAATGGATATGAATTTGCTTTGGGTAAGTTGAAGTTTAGTAGGTAAGACTTCTATATTTTCTAGGTTTTCTATGTTTAGGCTTTGTAGTAAAAGTGTAAGACTGCTCTTAAATAAAGATGGCTACCCCTCCACCTCTTTTTTACCTTCCTGTCTGCTCTAATAATGTAACCAGGTTGCCTAATTTAATTGTCAGTAATGTGTGCTTTTAACCAGGTTTCCATTAAAACAGCAATATCAGGGTTATAATGTGATAGGGTGGCATGTAATTCTTGAACTTTGCTGACTATGCTTCACAGGTTTAGATTTAGGATTAGTATTTCGGAACCTTTTCATGATAGATTGGTTATATCTTGCATTTGAGGGGTGGTGAAGAGGTATTCTGGGGGCCTGGGTTTGGGTAAGTATCTCCACTTATAAGTTTGGTAGCTATGGTTACTAGTGTTTGGAAGAATGTTGAGATATGCTTATGAAACTTAAAAGGGGGATTTTTGGGGGTTTGGTTTAATATGGTGTAGCCTGTATGAGGTGTGATGGAGTTCTGTTACATTTAAGATGGAGATATTAAGATGAAGTAGTCAGGTGTGAAGAAAAGGTGATGTAGTTTTGTGAAATGTGTAAAGGAAGACTATTTGTGAATAGTAATTTGTTAAGTGAGCAGTTGTTAGCAGAGCTAGTAATATACAATCTATTGACAGCATTTTGTGATGGCTAAAGGGTAGGGATTGGTTATAGGTTAGTGGATTAATATATGTGTGGTAATGGATGTGTGTTAAGGTTAGATATTGTTGGAACTTGTATAGGTGGTGATTGGTAAACAAGTGGGAGTGGTTAGGTTTACAATAAATTCGGGTGATCTGGGTCCAGGAGGGAATGGAGCAGGCAGAGCTAAGTTCTACAACTGCACAGTGAGGAACACTCATTCACTTAGACTACAAGGTACTGTGGAAAGTATCTATGCAGCTGAGAATTATGTACAGTAGGAATTCTTAGATAAATAGAAACCTTATGCCAGGAGTGAGTATGGAGTGGGAAAAATATGGGCAAATATACTGGGGAAGGAGAAGATCAAGTGAAAAAATAATTCCAAACTTGAAAGTATTGGGTTTAGTGAGATTGCAGGTGGAGGGGCGGGGATTACCAGTAGTGTGCACTCCCTGAATGCATTCTAAATGAAAGGGTTAAAGCATTGACATGCACTGTAATGTTGTCTTTAAGTAAACCGGTCACACGGACTTTTGTAGATGCAGCTTGCTGGTAGAGAACTGCTACAGGGATGCCTCACAGTGTGTTTTAGCTGAGAATTATAAATGGGAAAAAAAAGAGAGATTAGGAAAAACTGGCAAGAGGCAGTAGGACTGTCTTTATAATTGATGAAATAAAAGAAAGTAGTGGAATGGAAATATGTAACAGCATAATAACACTACAGCTACTAACTAAAATCCCTAAGCAGTAATTGGATACTAAAAAATACATTCAAACAAATACAAGCATATAGCCATATATACAGTGCTCAACCCAAGATTAATGTACAATATCCAGCTTGGCCTGGGTGAGCCGGCACTGTAACATAGGACAGTCTAAAACCGAATCTATAGTACAAGGTATTACTACACTGTAGCAGCTGAGTGATTGCGAACTATAAAGAATTACATTACATCCCAGTTTAAGCATAGAGTGAGCAGTTAAATTAGTTGGCTGTTAACCGCTTGGTATTAATTTTTATCAGCTGTGTTCCTACTGCTATATTTTAAACCACAGTTTCTTCCTTTAAAAACAGTGATAATTACACAATAGGTTCAATAATATGAGCTAGATGGTCAGTAAAGTCCCAACAAAAAGAAAACATCCCACTTAAAACAGTAATGCATAAGCAGAGTTCAGTTTGTTACCAAGACCAGGTGATGAGCATAACCCTTTAAATATATACACATGTAAATGGTGGCATATCTTGCTGCTTATAACAAATAATTAGCAAATATCCTGAGAATCCTTGGATTTCTGCAGAAAAAATAAGTTTAGCAGAACTTACATGGAGGGCACACTACTGGAAGACACCAAAGCAGCACACAGAAACAGGCTAGAGTAGTTTAGAAATGGAGCCGGTCTGAGTGGGGTGTATTTGAAATGTTCTGTTGACTTGTGATTGAAGTTGCTACAGGAGGGGCGGAGTGATAATCACCAAATGGGAGACTGAAATGGCAGTTATACTGCTACTGGATTTTACAGTCCTTAATGAAAAATAAGAGCAAATGAGAGAGGACAAGGTAAAAAAAAGGTCTGGCAGTAGAGCAGCTGGAAGGAAAGGAAATGTTATGACTAAGCGAGTAGAGTTCAGCAACTTCAGACGAGAACAGCAGTAGAAGTAGTCGGGTACAAAAGGGGAGGGCACAAACAGAAATAACTGCAGAGTCAAGTTCTACAACTGCACAGCGAGGAACAGTCAGTCACTCAGACTACTAGGTGCTGAGGAAAGTATCTATGCAGTTAACAGTTATGTAGAGTAGGAATTCTCAGATAAATAGAAACCTTATGAGCGGAAGTATGGAGTAGGAGAAATATGGGCAAATTATTGAGGAAGGAGAAAACCAAGTGAAACAATGATTCTAAACTAGAACGTATTGGGTTTAGTGAGATCTCTGGTGTGTGTGTGTGTGTGGGGCGGGGGGGTTACTAGTAGTATGCACTCCCTGAATACATTCTAATGGAATTTGCAATCATAGAAGGGTTAAAGCATTAACATACACTGTAATGTTTCCTTTCCTTTAAGTAAACCAGTCACATATGTTTGCAGATGCAGCTTGCTGGTAGAGAACTGCTATAGGGATGCCTCACCGTGTTTGTTTTAGCTAAGAAATGGAGGGTACACTACTGGAAGATGACAAAAACACACACAGAAACAGGCCAGAGAGAAATTATAGGCAGCTTGTTACTCTTACACTGAAGCCCCCCCCCCCCCCACAACAGACAAGCATAAACCATAGCAATACTAGTTGTGCACTTGTTTCAGCAAATAGCAATACACTGTGTAACACTAATACAGTCACACCAGATCAGCGACTGTTGTTTAGCACTTGTCAAACAACAGCATAGGTAAGTCAGTTTTGCTTACCTCACTGAGGAGTAATGCATACCTGTCACTGTTCCTGATTTCACAGAATGTCACTGATTTTGCCTCATAATTTTGCTTTGTCCCCCCATAAAAAAAGTTTAATTTGCTGGTAAATCATTCAAGATTACAGACAGTTAATAAATTCAGTCATGAAAGTTTCATACTTCTTATTGTCCAAAAACTACGTTGATGCAAAATATGTTATTCTGTTCAATTTAAAATCTTACTGCAATTCACTTAAAAAAGTGTTTAAAGTTTTGAATAGTTTTCTGTTATTTTTGGCTTGCCCAGAATTATTCAGTAATGAAGTTGAGTTATAGTGTCTGGTCTCCTACCAGTATTTATAAAACTTCTGTAAGGAGAAAACCATCCCTCAAGACTGAAAGGATCAGCTCTTCTTAAAATCCAAGTTATGCACTGAGATCAGTCATTCCAGGCTGTTGATCTCTAGTGCTTACCTTGCATATGTTTATTTACTGATTATCATGTTTATTTTAATAGGGTTATATCACAGCCCTGGTTAAGATTAAGAGTGTAATCTGAAAATGAATTATTTTTTTCTTATTTTTCCCCAGCCAACAGCAGCTTTTATGGGCCCCTACACAGTCATGCATGATTAAGGGTCCCCCTCCTGCAGCCACAGGTATTACAGGTGCCTAAAGGTGGCTACGGCTATGGATAAAAAATAGTATACCTAATTAATATTAAGTAGCTAAATGGGTCCTATTAGAAAACTTATAAGAAAGTATTATTTTTCAGAAATGTTAGTATGTGCATATAAAATGCAAACAAATGGATTACATACAATGCAGAGTTGTATGTCAAATGAACACACACAGGACAGAGGTAAGAACAGATTCTATGCTTTTCTTGTACTAATATAACTTGAAACTGATGACTTGGTCTTTCTCTTGCCTAGCTCCTGGAATGTTCTATTATTATACTCAATCATATTTCATTTATTCTGAGACCATATATACTATTATTGCATTTCAATACTGCATACCAAGTCATACGTGACAGAATGTATTACCAGTTTCTGCTTCATATGCTGGTTTGACCCTCTTACAAAGTGCTGTTATTGTTAAGATTTCATTCAAAGTAATTGCTATTTCTCTTCTTGTTCTTTTTACTGTTGGTCTACATTGCATTTTTAGAAATGTTCTGGAAATGTCATAGAATTGTCTGTATCACACGACACAAAAATATTGTTTTATTATTATGTGTTGCAAATGTCTCTGCCTGTTATGTATTGTAGCTATCTGTGCCTAACTAGTACTGTAATATATTATGAACACCTTTTCCTTTTGGTCCAGGTTGTGAGCAAAAAACAGTCCCTGGACCAGATTACTTACCCAACGAACAAATGCAAAGTAAAAGTGAAAAATAAAATAAATACTCTTAAGGGTTTTACAGAAGCAGAGTTATGGGAAAAGGCTGAGGAAGGGCTGGGACTAAAAATGGGTTTCAAGCTACAAATCTAAGCTGAAAACTCAGCATATATGAATCTTTGTTTGCATTCGGCTGGTACTGTCTATGTCTTTTGAATTCATTAATGTATTTTATCTAAGGCCTTTTTTATCTGCTTCTGACAAAACATCATGCCCATCTTTTTTGGTCCCCATGGTGCAGCTTGATGGATGACAGACATGCTGTGAGCTGGCTGTAAACACTGAAACCTGGGATAAAGTTAAAACATAAAAAAAAAGTACTCCATAGCAAAATGCCTATGACAGTACATTCCATCTATCGTATACATGCTTCAACAGCGTAGCTAGGTTAACTGAAACTTCTCTATGGATTGCAAGTTGTACTGCGACTGACCCACAGACTGAATAGCTCTGTCACTGCAGATTTATTAAGCATTTAAGTGTATACTCTCTGGCATATTACTGTTTCAGTTCCTGCAGGAATGTTTCATAGACATTCACTTCATATTTGCAGCTGTGTGTGTGTGTGTGTGGGTATGTGTGTGTGTGTGTGTGTGTGTGTGTGTGTGTGTGTGTGGGTATGTGTGTATGTGTGTATGTGTGGGGTGTGTGTGTGTGTGTGTGTGTGTGTGTGTGTGTGTGTGTGTGTGTGTGTGTGTGTGTATGTGTGTGTGTATGTGTCTGTGTGTGTACGTGTGTGTGTGTGTGTGTGTGTGTGTGTGTGTGTGTGTGTGTGTGTGTGTGTGTGTGTGTGTGTGTGTGTGTGTGTGTGTGTGTGTGTGTATGTGTGTGTGTGTGTGTCTGTGTGTGTGTGTGTGTGTGTGTGTGTGTCTGTGTGCGCGTGTGTGTGTGTGTGTGTGTGTGTGTGTGTGTGTGTGTGTGTGTGTGTGTGTGTGTGTGTGTGTGTGTGTGTGTTTTGGAGGGTGGCATTAATTACTTCTTGCTTCAGAACCATTCCAATCTTTTATTCCAGGGGCTGACAAATGCATCTAAGGTCAGTATGGAAAGTACCTGACTACTGAATGATCAGGTAAAGTTCAGTAACCCTTAACTAAATGGGAGAGTATTCTTTCCAGCTGTTTCAAAAATAGTTATAAGCTTCTTACATAGGCATAAAGAAGCATTATTGGCATTCATGTATACTTTGTAAATCAAATCATGTAACAGTTCATTTACGTCATTTGTTCTGAAGTTTGCTGAACTTTAAAAAACTATGTACTAAGTAGTGGTTAAGTTCACATAACTTGTATAAAAGCAGCTTTTCTTTCCACTGCCTCAGAATGAAGGGTCACAAAGCTGAAAAATAAAATGTAATTAGTCACTTCTTCCAGCAACCTAACTACAGTATGTAGTCTAAAGAATCAAAGAAACAAATTTAGAATTTTTCCAGCATGCCTTGCCAAGAATTATATCATTCTGTGTTTTTTTTTCAGCAGACTGTTGCTGTGTACTCTTACGTCCATTCTGTTTTAGTTTTTAGAAAGTTAATATTTCTGTTATAAAATATTAATATACTCACTCGCCTTTTTACTTTGTTACCAAAGTCTGATATGAGACAAAGATTAACTCCTAACTTGTATGACTTCATCTGACCACTCTCTAGTAATCATATAATTAATACAGCACTTTGTTACCCCCTCCCACATTGTTGTAGAAGTTGCAGTTTGCTTTGCAACCCTGAGTTGCTAAGCTGTAAGAAGAATGCAAACTAAAGAGAATTGTAAGGCATGTTAAGTAAAATGACAGTGGCAGTTTCATCTGAATTGAGTAGATTTGTTCACACCCAAAAATTTCAGCTGCTGACTGAATTGTAAGGGAACGTTTCATATAACAGGTGTTTAGGATTTATACAACTGGCAACACCTGTGCAGGTTTTGACTGGGTTATCCAGTTTTCAAACATACATTCCAGCTATGGGGTCTTGTTTAGACCAATGGCATGCAGAAAACAAACAGTTGTCGACATACTTTCAAAACTAGAAAACAATTATGAGCATACTTGTCGAATTGGTTATTTCTGCTCATTCGTTTCACAAAAGTAAACATTCAAAGAAACAAATATGTCAATGTTGAATGAACAAACCTATTTAACATTTTTGTAGCTGTCAGTTCTACTCAATTTGCACCATGGTATTTATAATGATATGTGTTCCAGCTATTGTAATTGATTACTTCTAAACTGACAACTTGGAAATGGATGATAAACAGTGTTATACTAGATTCTTGCAAAAAGCTGACCAGATACATACCATAGGTTATGCATCTTGATGCAAAATACTTACTCTAAATTCCCAGCTCAGAATATCTCTAAAAATCCAGGTTACAGACTAGGGGACAAGTATAAAGTGGAAGTAAAACCAGCTAATACTGCTGAACAGTTAACTTTCTCTTCACCTTACATATATGCACATATACACAAACATAAATTCTGTAATACCACAAATGTTATTACCTAAGAAAAATAAAATTGCAAATATACTTGTTTTTCTAAGTTTTTCTTGATTTGCAACGTATTTTACTCAGTCTTGCACTCTTAACAAAAAGGTAGGTTTGCAAAGCCCCATTTCAGTAAGTGTTGTGATTTGACAAGCTAAGAAGTATTTTGCCTTCATATTAAAATCATGCAATTACTGTAACCTATGGAGTTCAGAAACTGGATATGAGGGAAGTGAACAATGCTCTGTATGGTTGTTCTATATCAAATCATAGGTCCATAGGTTGTTACTAGGCTACTGACCATAGGGCCTTTATAAGCCTAGTCATGTTATACCCTTGTTCGCTTATTGACCAAGTTTATGGTCTATATTTACAGCGCAAGTCTATGATCAGCACCAACTGCCCTTATCTAAGAGGGACATAGGTGACCCCCCAGGGTAAATGTACGGTCTCCCTTCCAGTTGTCTAAGTTACACTTAAATAGGGTCATTGAGGAGCTCTGTTTTATGTAAATTGGGAGTTTGTTCCAGAGCAGTGGCAATCTCTGGGACACATATCTGTCTCTCTAGCATGTCCTGTTAATGTCGCAGGCTAGGTTAAGATCCCTAAAGTGAGTGAATCTTGTCCCATTTGACTTGCGGATGTGCAGCATTTCCATTAAGGCAGGATCTAAGACTGCTCTGTAGGCCAGGCACAAGTCATCTCTTAGCAGTCTATAAGATACAGCTCAATGCCAAAAAGTGCATTGTCATCCCCTTTGGTAAAAACTCTGTACCCATGAACTACCACATAGGCGGCAGTCTACTTAACGCCAAATGTGTGATAAGAGACCTTGGGACCCAGGTGGACAGTAGTCTCTCCTTTGATAATCACATTGCCACAGTAGTCAGGAAATCCTTCTATGTGGCACACCTCATCACAAAAGGGTTCTCATCCAGGAAAAAAGAGGTCGTTGTTCCCCTCTACCTGACACTCAGTAGACCCATTATAGAGTGCAACGCCCCTTTTGTAATGTACCTCACAAGACATCTGCAGCAGCTGAAAAGGCCACAGAAGTATTTCACAAAGAGGATTACTGGCCTCAAACAGATGCCCTACACTGACCGTCTCAAAAAACTCCAGCTTTACTCCATAGCATATCGCCTACTCCGAGGTGATCTCTGCCTAACATATAAAGCTATGTCAAACCCAGAGCTGTTGGACATGCTTGTCACCACAATAAACAGGACTTGCTGGAGGGATAGATTCCTGTCCCAGAGACTTCCCATACTCTGGAACAAGCTACCTATCTATGTCAAGCAAAGTTCCTCATTAGCACTTGTCAAGAAAAATCTCAATGATGCCTGAGTGGGGAATTGTGTCAAAAACCTTGGCTAAGTCAAGATAGGCTGTATGTATTGTTTTGCATTCACCTGGGGCTTTGGTGACATTCTCAAAGAAGTCCACCTGGTTTACTAAGCATGATCTACCCTTAATGAAGCCAAATTAGGCCAGGTCAAGAGTTTGAAGGTCACCTATATCTTTGTTGATAAGGTCCATGATGATTCTCTCCATGGCCTTGCAGATAAAGCTGGTTAGCCTTATGGGTCTATAGTTCCCAGGGTCGGTTGATGGACCCCTTTGTACAAGGTTATTACTGTTGCTGTTTTTCACTCTGCTGGAGGCAAAGCCAGTACCTAGACTGTGGTTAAAGAGAGTCCCAAGTGGTTCTGCTAGGTCCTGTTTTAGACCATTTAGTAGGCAGCTTAGAATGTTATCCCGTCCCTTAAAGGCTATGTTTTTGGCCATGGAGAGTGCAGTTATGACTTGCTCTTTGGAGATACTAGGTAGAGGACTCATGACATGTATGGTTTGGGGTATGTCTGGTGGAGAGAGGGGGTGAAGTTTGCACCAAATCTGTTCTCTAGCAGATTGGCAATGTCCTCAGGGTCAGTATGAGTGATACCGTCCACTACTAGTTCAGCACAAAGCTGGGCCTTCCCTTTTAGATTTCTGACATAGCTAAAGAATGCCTTGTGATTTATCCTTAGCAAAGGATGCTAGTTTAGTTCATAATTGGATTTAGAGGACTTTAGAAGATATCTAATTTGCTTGTTCAAGCTATGGAGGGTGTCCTTCCTCTGCTGAGTCAGTTCCTCTAGTTCTTGGACATTCATTTCTTCCTCTTGTTGTATAGCCTATTTATGCTTGATGTACACCAGCGTGGCTTTTTTATTTGTGAGGACCTTGTTTTGATCTGTTCAGGTTCAGCTGAGTCTATACATTTCTATAGGTGTTTGTACAGGGCATTTGTGTACACCTCTGTATAGGAATCACTGTTGACTGTGGTAGCAGGGGGTTTGAAACTATTTATGCCATCGTTTAGGAGGCTATAGTTTACTTTGGAGAAATTTTTCATCTCCTTTTTGCTCTTAGAGGGGCCAGGTATGATCATTACTTCAAACAAGACTGATATATGATCAGATCTTACCAGGGAGGACAACAAACAGAGGGTAGCGCAGTGAGTATTAAGTGTAGGACATCCAAGCCCCTTGTGGGGGTGCAGACTATCTGTTCCAGAGCATTTGTGTTAACAAAGTCCAGGAACCTTAGGGCAAGTGTGTTTGTGCTCATATATGACTCTCAGTTGATGGAAGGATAGTTGAAATCACCCATGACCAAGCTGTTTGGTTGTATAGTCAGTGACTGAAGTAGGTCCGGGTAGGTAGAGTGGTTCTCTTGGTTTATGGTGGAGGACCTATAGTTAATAATGATATATTAGGGGGGGGTTTACTTACAGTTAGTTGGACTTGGAGTAGCTTTAGGGAGTTGTACTGTTTGACCAGTCTTGAGGTGTATTTGTCTTTAATGAGGATGGACACACCTCCGCCTTTGGTTCTTTCACACTCATTTTGAGGTCTGAACGTGTGGAAGGCATTGTAGCCTTGCATGGCCAGGGTGCTCTCTGTGGCCCTGAACCATGTCTCTGTAACTGCACAGACACTGACAAGGCAAGGAGTGCTTCCAATGAGTGCAGTTTCCAATTTAGACTCTTAGCATTATGCAGCATAACCTTGAGTATGTCTTCAGTGGATTTTTTTACATCAGAACTTTTGTTGTTATGACATTACCTAGAAAAGGGGGTCTATATTAGAACATTGAAGTTTCAAAACTTCGAATGTTGCAATATCAACCCCTATTCAGCGAAAGCTGAAAACATCGAACATACAGTACAGCAAATTTTTTTCCTAGAGAAAAAATTTGCTGTTCCAAAACACATACATACAACACAAGCACACCAAACAAACAGCAATCCACACACATACAACTAAAATCTTACACCTAACCCTACACTAAACTATACACACACCATTAACTATCCACTTACCTTAACCCAAACCCTAACCCTAAGTCCTTCACTATCGCACACTCACCTCACCCACGCCCTAATCCTAACTCACCTACCCCACCCTAACCCTCACGTCCACACAATCGCACACTTACCTGACCCACGCCCTAACCCTAACTCACCTAACCCACCTTAACCCTCACATCCACACAATCACGCACATACCTAACTCACACCCTAACCCTAACTAACCTAACCCGCACTCAATCGCACACTTACCTGAACCCGACCCGTAACTTTCCACCACAGCGCTGAAAATACTGAAGCAACAGAAACAGACAAATAAATTCTTTCCCTAGGAAAAAAATTGTTTTTCTGTTGCTTCGATATTTTCAGCTTTCACTGAATAGGGGTCGATATTAGAACATTCGAAGTTTTGAAACTTCGATGTTCTAATATAGACCCTAAAAAAGGCACTATGGGGGAAGCAAGTACCTTTGCCAGTAATCAAAAGCCAAGAGGCGACAGGTGATGACCATCTCTGACAAAGCAGCATGGTCTGTCGATCATATCTTCCCAGGCTGACAGATACTGGATCCTCCTGGACTGGCACCAGAAGCTAAGCCAATTGTTGAATTTTTGTTTATATTGAGGCATCATCCTGGAAGAAGGTAGAATGCTGCTTAGGGCTAGGGACATACCTGCCTAGGACACATAATCTGAGAGCTCAGTCATGTCTCTCTTCATACAGTCCAGTGAGGTATATCTCAAGTCATTCACTCTAACATGGACTATGAAGGAGTCATAATGGTACTTGTTGAGAGACTTGAGTACGTGTGTGATCTGACAGATCCTGGTACCTGACAGACAGCTGACTGTGACCTTTGTGTCAAGCCTGGTGAGGGGGCCATCTGTATGTCTCACTATGGAGTCACCTAAGGCCAAGGCATTTGGTTTTGAGGTGCTTTGCCTTAGGGGCTTATTGGTTGATATACTGTTGTGTCTATTATTATGTGTAGTGGATTCTGTTGGTTCTGCAGTATATGCAGTAGGTTTATGCTTGGAAGGTCTCTGATCTTTAGGTAGGCTTCTAGCAAGTACATCCATGTATGTGGGTTTATGTGCTGTGAGCTTATGTGCAAGAGGTGAAGTGTGTGTGCTGACAACCTGTTTGATGTCTGGTTTGTTATTATGTGGGAAAATTGATTCCAAATTCATTGTATACCTACAATAGTTACATCTCCCCCATGTTGGATTTGTTTGTTTTAGAAGGAATTGGTTGTCAGTATACGTGAGGCAATTGCTACATTGCCTCAGGATGCCCATGTCAATCAGGCTGGCTGAAGAAATGGTGAGAAGCTGTCCATCCATTATGGCCGGTATATACTGTAGTAACTAGCGGGGAGTAGGCTAGATGGACCAGGTTTTGCTGTAAGATTAACAAAATGCAGCTATTCTATGGAGGCTAGGGGTAGAAAACTGCATCAATGCTTCACAATGTACAAATGAGTTGCTCTCAGGGCATGTTGTGCACAGTGAAGCAGGGGAGTTTAGGAGGGTTCCCTAGCAGATATCTATGGAAAATTGTCTTTCTAGGCATTTGCTCTATGCATGGCTATACACAGCTGTGCTGAAGATTGTGCAATGTGCAGCTATGTGCAAGCACAAGGCTCAAATACAAGTGAAGTTAAATATTTTAAAACAAAGTAACCAATGGGAAAGCCCAAGACTGAACCTTATTCCAGCGAACCTCAAATCAGATGGGTCCTCAGCTGTACGCGTCTGTCACAAGGGTTCAGGGAGGCCTTCATAATGTAAGATGGCTGGTTTTAGTGCTCAAGTGATACCAAACAGCCTAGCTTCAGCAAGTCTGAATCTAGCCTATGCTATAAAATGCAAAAGTACTAGAAATTCAAAGTACAGAAAATGAAGTCACAACAGCAAAAAAAACAGTTTAAATAAAGCAGTAATTCAGTAGCATACTGTTCTCAAATTGCAATGTAGGCTTTAAAAATAGCATAAGCAGTTCTAGCTGAAAAAAATAAATAATGTGAATTAAAAATATAAATTTTATTTTTTGTTCCTAAGGTTAGACACTTAAAATGAGAACCAATGAATGTACAGTAAGTTAAAAGTTAATTACAAATTCTGCAGTACCTTTAGTATAACAACCTGTGCCCAATTAAGCAGATCTCATCTGAAGTGTAAAACCAGAATGATACTCTCTTATAGATGCAATATCTCTCTTAAATCCATGAAGGAAGCATAACTATAGATTGACACTGTTAAGGAAATGTATAAGTGGGTTTATTACAAACACTCACATACTATATGCTGGTAATACACCAGCTTGTTGCCACTTGAATAGACAAGTGTTTGAACTTCCACTACCTTGATTTTCTATAAATACTTAGCTCCGATAGTCCTACCAGAACCCCTAACTCTAAGCTTGAAACTCTCTTCCTACTCCCTAAACCCAAAATGCTCCTCCTGCTCCCTAACCCAAAGAATACTTTCTCACTCCCTAACACTAATAGGCCCTGCCTGCTACTTAAACCTACCCCTCCCTCTTCATAACCCTAAGACATGATCCCTAACTCTAACACTCCCTACTTACTTCCTAAACCTAAAATCCCCCTCCTACTCCCTAAACCTAAAACTCCCTTCTTCACAGGTGCCTTAATCCACATTCTCACCCCTTCACACTCCGTCACCATGGCTACTTAACTTACCTTATTGGAACTAGAATAATCTGTTCAGGTAAAGTACAGCAGCTGCCTTCCTGGGCTTGTATTTGAGTTTAAGCAAGTTTAAGCGCAAGTAGCAGCCAACTAAAGAACAAAATGCTTGAGTCCCCGAGTTTGAGACTGGGATTCACACACTTCGGAGTTGAGCACTTATAGAACATCCTGCATAAGTACGTACAAAAATAACCATGAATCAGTCAGGTTTGTTATTAGAATAGTAAAAAAGGCATTAATCCTCTACATGGCAGAGTGTACACAGCACACGGGGGTCTATATTATATTCTGAAGAGGCATTCCACTGAATGCCTCCTCATTGACCCTTAAAATGTGAACTGTCATAACAGCGAATGGCCACATCAGCAAGTTTTTTCCCTGGGAAAGAAATCACTTGCCCTAAAAACAAGCACACTGTGCCCCCAACCCCCTTAACTAAATATACAAACTCCAAGATTGCACTACAGTGGGGAAAATGGCAAATTAACAAGTATGGCCAAGCGATTTCTTTTCCAGGAAAGAAATTGCTTATGTGGCCATTCGCTGTAATGACAGTTCGTGTTTTAATGGTCGATGAAGAGATGTTCGATGGAATGCCTCTTTGAGGACATAATATAGACCCACACAGGGACCTCTGAATACCAAGAGCCAATCTATGGATGAAAAATATCACTTTACAAAAATTATACATTTTAAACATTATGTTTTAATTGAACACATATTAAATGGGGCACAGATCAGACTGTGTGGCCCACACTGCAGTTCTTTTAAGGCTTCATTCCCATAAGGAGGACTAAGGATGCTGACATTAACGTTTAGTATAATATGAAGAAAGAAAATAAACTGGAAAATGTTGAATGAGAGGTTGCATAAAAAGTAAGGTTTTGAATGTGACGACAGCTTCTTTTTCTAATCAGACAAAATTAATGTAGCTATATTGTTAAGGTATTGGGAATTTTTTTAATGCTGAATTTTAGCACTGCATGGGGTTATAACAGTTTAAAGGAGATTATACAAACTACATTTTTAAAGGTCTACACTAGATAGCTGGGAAAAATGCATTGACATTTTTAATTACAACTTTACAAACAATAGCTAATAGGGAAGCATCATTCAGATTAAAAATAATTAAAAGCATATTGTAACAAATTAACATCTAGTTAAAAAGGAAGTGTAAAGCAAGAGAAATAACATGCACATAATCAAAAGAAGTATTTCCATCAACTGTAGCAGGTAAGACTATGTTGAACACTCACAAAAAACATTAACCAGTGTTAGATTTAGGGGCTGGCACTAGGGCATGCACCTTTTATTAGCACTATCCTAGATATGCTGCACATTCACAAGCTTCCTGCTTCTGATATTCTGAGATATCAGTTTGGACATCACTACCCATGATCGAGCCAATCAATGAGATAGCCAAAAGATGCAGAAACCCCATGAGATATAAACAAAATGGAAAAGAGTGCATCTGTGTTCTTTGCTAGCTGCATGCAGTAGCAGCAGTGGGAATCGTAGTTAGAAAAAGACACAGGAATGGAATGCTTGACCACCATGGAGGGAGATCAGAAGCAACCTAAAGAATGCAGCAACAGTAGGATTTCTGGTATATATACTCAATAATGACTTGAGGAAGTAGAACGAATTCTGTGGTCAGTTTGCAACTTAGACAGTCTGCAGCTCTCACAGATACTTTTTTAACTCAAGCACATAACTAGAAATAATTTGGTACACTTTTTTTATAAAGGAATTTCAAACACTTGCAGCATTCTTCTACTTTTGGCTTTTCCCAGTTAGGGGACACCACAGCATATCACCTGTCTGCTCATGATTGGCAGTGGAGTTTTATGGTGTCGAGTTGCCAGCCTGGCGACAACCTTCCATGGAAGGCACACTCACCCCTAGGGCCAATTTAGAGTATCCAATCCACCTACAGCATGTCTTTGGGATGTGGGAGGAAACCGGAGTACCTGGAGGAAACCCACGTGACCACAGGGAGGACATGCAGACTCTGCACAGAAGGCACCCCAGCTGAGGATCGAACTGGTGAACCTCTTGCTGTGAGGTGACAATGCTAACCACTGCACCACTGCAGCTGCCCAAACACTCACATCATTCTCTATAGCTTTATTCTAGTTGTGTTTCCATTTATTTATTTCATCATAGTGATCATGGTGGGGATAAGTCAAACAATATTATTGTGGCTATTATTTCTTCCACTTCCTGGTGATTGCATATTGCAGATGATCAGTTGAAGTGGCTATCTGTTTAGGGGTCAGTCTGCGGGTGAAACCAAGGTGCAGTAATTATTTAATGATTTGGTAGGGGATGGAGACAATGTATATGTCAAAGCAACATGTTTAGATACATTGTGGTCATTTCTTTCAATTTCCTCACAATCACAAATTACCAGCAGTAGTCCAAAGATCATCCAAAAATGAAAAGTCAATGAAGCAAAAAAATCCAGATGATCACCACGGCTTAAAACAGGTTTATTTAGACAAGCGCTTTCATGTAGAACAAGTCACGCTTTCTCAAGTCTTCAATAAAACAGTAAAAATCCCTACACATTTTATATCAAAAAGCATCATCAATTAATCAATTAAATACATCATTAAAATAAATCCAACCCTTAAAATACATCAATTAAGTCTTCCGCTAATGTTACATCTTATTTAAGTGAGCGAGCTTCTAGCTCAGGTTTAATGCAGACGTAGTTGTTCAGCCCAGGGTATACATGAGCTTGCAGCTTTAATATCCACTTTAATTCAATTCTTTCAATTAAGTTGTTTAAGTCTCTTGTCATTATTAACATTTTGTAAAACTCTAAACTTAAAATTACGTGAAGGGAATTCCATTGTATGTTTAGCTAGAGCATTTAATTTGTTCTTATTTCTTACATCATACATATGCTGATAGATTCTGTCCCTGAGCCGTTTCTGTATTTTTCTTGTATAGAAACATGTACATCCTGAGCACTCTGCCATGTATATTAAGCTAGTTGTTCTACAAGTAGCATAGACTCTAGGCAGAAATGTTGTTTTCTTTCGACTTTTCCAGGTTAGGGGTCGCCACAGCGAAACTCCGGTCTGCTAATGATTGGCAGTCGATTTTTTTATGGTGCCGAGGTGCCAGCCCAATGCCCAACCTTCAATGAAGGCATGCCCATTCACACATGTCTTTTGAATGCCACTTAACCATGGGGAGGACATGCAGACTCCACACAGAAGGCGCTCCAGCCAAGAATCGAACAGGAGAACCTCTTGCTGTGAGAGAATCTAGGCTGAAATATGAAGGACAAAATAGGGTGTTTAAATTCCTGTACAGAAGAGTACAGAAGAAACATATTGACACATTTTGCACTTATTGCAAGGATATGTTCCAAGCTTCAGTGGATCAGCCGATCATTACAAAGTAACTGTTTTAAATTGCTGTTGTTGTTATATGCAAAACTGGGTACTCTACCTATAACATTTTCTGTTTCCTTATCTGTTATCAGGAAATGTCAACTGTTCTTAATTGCATCCCAAACCTTGCTAGAATCACTAGCATACTTGGTAACAAAACATACTTTACCATTATGCTTGAGGTTCCTTTTTACAGTTGCATTCATTGCTGGCTTTACAATGACAGAATTAATTCCTTTACTGTTAGCAGCAGTTTCATTCTTTACAGTTTGAAACACAGTTTTATCATATCCCCTCTCCAAAAATAGTTGCACCAAGTAGTTAACTTCTTTCTCTTTATCAGTTTGCACATTGCATATGTTGCTAGCTCTAATTAATTGCCTTTTGATAATATTTGGGAATATGTGCTTGGGATGCATGCTGTTACGAACTAAGAGACCAATTTTGCAACAGGCTTTTCTAAAGTGCCTGGTGTTGATTTTATCCAAACTGTCTATACACAGAGACATCTAAAAAGTCTATTTCTATGAGTAAGAAAGATGTTGTAAATCTCAAAATGTCCGTTGTAGATTCCAAGTACTTAATGAAATCCAACAATAGTGATGGCTCCCCCTCCCACAGCATAAAGGTGTCATCAACAAAACGTCTATACATCTTAATGTATTTACTGTACACACTGTTGAATAGATACTGTTTGTCCCAATAGTAAACTACCATGTTCGCATATGAGTTTGCACAAGGGGTGCCCATGGCAACCCCCCATTTTTGTAAATATATATTGCTATCATATACAAATATATTGTTAGATAATATTAAATCTAATAATGTGCAAATCAACATGCTTTCATTTGTATCACTGTTCCCCATTTCTTTCAGTTCACTTCTTATTGCCTGAACCCCATACTCATTGGGTATACAAGTGAACAGACTTTGTACATCAAGGGTGACCATATAGCAACTACTTAACCCTGATGTTTCATTTAATCCCCTCAGGTCTCTCAAAAAATGGGATGTATCTTTCAAAATGGTGGGAATCTGCCTTACTATAGGTCCTAATTTACTCTCCACATATATTGAAAGGGGCTCTGTAGCCCAGCCCCCTCCATCTACAATTGGTCTTAATGGTGGTCTGTCCAAACATTTATGTATTTTGGGTAACCCTTTGATGTAAGGTATTCTAGGGTAATCAACTGTGAATAACCTATATAGATGCTCATCTGTTTGTCTGCACAAATCATATAAACATTCATTAATATTTTTAACAATTTTCAAATGCTGAACATGTGTTATTGGGACATATGTATCTGTGACACTCAACATTTCCTTCATAGAATGAACATAATCGCCACTATTCAAAACAACAACAGCCCCTCCTTTGTCTGAAGGTCTTATGCCTAGGGCTTGATTGTTCTGCAGAGAGTGCAGGGCATGCCTCTCATTTTGTGTGAGATTATAAAAAGATTCTCTATTACTAGTATAGAAACTATTATAAATTTCATTTTCACAGGCTCTAATAAAAGATTCTGCATGGTTAGGCATGGCAGGTGTAAAAACTTATTTTTACAAAATCTAGTACTGCTCTGTCTGTCATCATTTAAAAAAAAACAATTTAAGTGCCACATTTCTACCAAATACTCTTAAATCAGTCAGCAATTCACTTTCTTCAGTACATCCCGAAGATATGAAAGTCAGACCCCTGTTTAACACAGCTTTTTCAGCTTCAGATAGACTACAGTCCAACAAATTAATTACAAGTTCATTCACTGCCTTTGTCTCCTGTTCAGAGTTGTTCACTCTTCCTTATTCTTCTTCCTCGGCTCATTGAATGCTGCTGTTGTCTCTGCACATTCTGCTTTGTTGGTAATGGTAAAAAATGATCAAGAGTTGGTGGAATAAGCTGCTTAGGTCTTGCTCCCTGTAATACCTGATTATTGGCTTGCTAGTTAGGCAATGGAGTTATACTGATTTCAGAGAGTGTTTGGGACACATTAATTCATTGAGATGTAACATTCTGACACTCCTCCTGCATTTTGGTAAGCAGAACTGGTGAAGGCACGTATGTTGTACTTGATGTAGGTGCTCCTACATCCTCCACTCTACCATAATTATTATTAGGGCTTGTAAAATTAGAAATATTTTGTGGCCATGTAAACAAATGACCAAGGCTAAAGTTCATAAAGTCTCTTTGTAGTTTACGTTGTTTAGTTTGCCTTAGTCTATTCTCATACAGTGCAACATTTGAATACATGTTATTCAAAGCACTAGTATAGGTCTCCCCTTCAAACTGCTCTACAATGTCACATTATTTTTGTTGTATACTAGTTCTTAGGCCCAGCTCAAATGGATCAAAATAATCTATAAGCAGCTGCATGTATTTTCTGCTCAGTTCCAAGTTCAATCGCTGTCACTGCTTCAATAATTCAGGGTGGGTTTCACCATAAGTAGGCATACATAAAACCCTCATACCCCTTGGAACCACATTAAAGTAAAAATGTCATTCTCTAAATCTTTTACCTTCTGCATGAACAACTGATATCCATCTGGTCTGCTGTGCTCACTAGTTCCAGGATTCCCTTCAAAACTCAATGGTTAAAAGTGCATTATCTCCTCTGGTTAAAATATTCTCTCATTTAGACTGCATTTCATTCACCTTTGGAACATAGTCTAGCTCAATAGATGTATTATCAGCCATGTGGCTCTGCTGTTACAAAATCAGCCAAGATGCACAAACACAAATTACCAGCAGTAGTCGAAAGATCATCCAAAAATGAAAAGTCAATGAAGCAAAAAAATCCAGATGATCACCACGGCTTAAAACAGGTTTATTTAGATAAGTGCTTTCACGTAGAACAAGCCACACTTTCTCAAGTCTGCAATAAAACATTAAAAATCCCTACACATTTTATATCAAAAAGCACCATCAGTTAATCAATTAAATACATCATTAAAATAAATTCACCCTTAAAATACATCAATTAAGTCTTCAGATAGTATTGCATCTTATTTAAGTGAGCGAGCTTCTAGCTCGGGTTTAATGCAGACATAGTTGTTCAGCCCAGGGTATACATGAGCTTGCAGCTTTAATATCCACTTTAATTCAATTCTTTCAATTGAATTGTTTAAATTATCCCCTTTCTTGTCATTATTAACATTTTGTAGGACTCCAAACCTAAAATTATGTGAAGGGATTTCCATTGTTTGATTCAAATTCCTCACAATCTAACAGTTAAAGCAAAAGATGATTATCTTTTGGAGGTAGTTTGAGAACTGAGCAACACATTGAAATACATCAATGGCTTTATTTCTTTCACTTGCATCATATTTCAACCTCAGAGCATATGTACACAGAAGATAATTATCTCCTGGAAGCGAAGATTTAGGAGCTATACTATTACATGATCAATATTTAATTATAACTTGTCAGAAGGGCAGAATATGCATTGATGAGCAACAAGCTGGAATACATTACTATCAATATAATTTATTTCCCTTTCCTAACAACCAAAGCTGAGAAGTATGCACAAAACTCTTTTGTGTGCAGGGTTGAGGACTCAAGTTATCTGTGGAAGCAGACATCAGTGGTGAATGATTTGACATGCCTTGTGATTACAGTAATACAGACCGAGCAGCAGTTGAAATACATTACTGTGGCAATTTTTTAAACTTACATCATGATCCACTCTGAGAGCAGGTATACTCAGAAGATGGCTGTCTTTTGGAGTAAGAATGAATTTATTTATTTATTTATTTATTTATTTATTTATTTATTTAACATTTGTTGACCAGGTTAGTCCAACTGAGCCAAAACCCGAGGAGAAAAGCTCCACAATTAAGTATGACATGTACAATAACAAAACTTAGATACACAATAATGATAGAAATTAATTAACATAATAACAACCACATGATTAAATGATTAAATCATAGAAAGCAATTCCATTCTAACATCAATAACATCAGTCTGCATAATCACTTCAGAGGGTAAGTACCAAGGTTACTTTAGTAGGACTCAAGTACAATCACTGTATTCGATGTGTTAACAGTCATACTGGTAGAGTATAAAGCTTGACTTTGATAGTTCTAAGTCAATGTACAATTTATGAGAAAAGATAGAAGAAAAAAAGGGGGTTAGGTGAGAGGGAGATGAATAGTAGTGGGAGGTCAGTCAAGGAGGGTATTTACAGTGACAGATCCACGTATTGTTTAGAAAGGTTTTAGTAGCAGTTTTAAATTGATGTCACTGATTGATATTTTTAATATCCAATCAAAGTTTATTCCATGACTGGGCCAGGGAGTAGCTGTAAAGGTTTTGGCCTATTTTAGTTTTGGGCTTGTAGATTGAAAATATATTGTTCAGAGCTATGGAGGGACTTTTGTGGGGAGTAGGAGGAGACAAGAGAGGCAATGCTGGTATAGTAGAAAGGCAGATACAAAACAGAGTATTATTTGAAGCGCAGAGACAAACAAATGGTGGAGAAGTTCTAGCTAGTTTAACATTTTAATAGACAGTAGTGCGAGTGGTAGAAATGATCAGCAACTTTTAAATTTTAAAATTTAGGAGATATGTTGCTACATGATTTTTGTTTGTTTGTTTATTTTTATTTCCATTTTTAACAGGAGTAAATCATTGATCCAGACAGTCATGATCTAACAGGAAAAGTGTAAGTGTAAGCAAGAGGTGTTTTTTGTCAGACTCAGTTTAGGAGCACTTAATCCTTTACACTAACTACCAGACTAGGGATGTGATATGACTTGCTGGGGTCATAGTTTATGTATCTATGGGCCACAAGTCTACCTACATTACTGGGTTAATTACCTGTTTCACTTTTTTCACAAGCAAACCTCTGAGGTTTACACAGAAAAGTGTTCATCATTTCAATAAGGTTGAAGAGGAATGCTGTCTGTGAAAGCACAGACCAGTTCACTGTGACGTGATCTGCATAAAGGTAACAACTGGAAATACATTACTTTATTTATTTCTTTATTTTTCCTCATTCCTCAAAGTCTAAAATGAAAGGAACACACAAAAGGTGACAATCTTTTGGGGGTAGGGTTGAAGAGGGATGGTATCTGTGAAAGTAAAGGACATTTATATGATCACTGTTGAATGATTCGATATGGCATGTCTGAGGTTGGTATATGTGTATGTGAACATCCATGTAAAATGCTTTACGTTAGTCTTTATTTTATTTTCCTCAGAATCAAATCAATGGTACACACAGAAGGTGGCTATCCTTGAGGTTAGGGATGAAACTGACTATGAAGCCACAGGACATTTACGTGACTGACTGATTTGATAATACTTGTCAGTGACTGTATATGTGTCTATGAGTAACAAGTTTAAATACATTATTATGGTAATTTTTGTTTTGGCTGTCTTCACAGTCAAATGTGAAAGCTGTACACAAGAGGTCACTGTGTTTGGGAGAAGGTAAGGGTAAGGATGCACAGCATCTGTGAAAATGCAGGAATGTTACACAATCACAAATGAATGATTAGATGTCAGGGAAGTTTTGTGTACATCTATGTCTGGTCATTTAAAATATGTTATTGTGGTGATTATTTCCTTTCACTCATAATCCAAATTCAAGATTGCTCAGAAGGGGGTCATCTTGTGAGGACAGAGATAAATAAGAATGTTATGCTTCTAGGTTATTAAAATGTATATGCTAGCTATATGGATTTTGACTACAACTGACTTAAGTGAAAAGGCATCTCTCCTAGGTATGTCCTGAATCATCTGGTAGTGTCTGCAAATGTACTTTGCACCGGACAATATAGTAGTTATCTACTTCAGCTACCATTGCTGCACCACCATTACATGCAAGATAATATATCTTTTTATTTTGTATTCACTCCTACTTTCCAAAGCTCAACTTATAGCCCACTTTCCAAACCGCATTTGAGGCCTGGTTTCCAGACCATCTCCTACCTTCTACAAAACCCTGAATCCCTCACTGTTATTATAATTCAATATAGAATCTAAAAGAATCAGACTTATTCACTTCATAAGTGAGTCCAGGATACAGACTGAGAATGATACAATGCCTGAATAGTTTGATGGGTCTACAGGAATCCTTACTCTGTAGTTTGCCTGATTATACATTACTTTAGGTGTTAAATTTCATATCTTTGAGGTCTTTTCATCTGGTTGCTGTAATGCTGTCCCCCAATGTTACAAGCTAGGAGAACCATTGTTTCACTGACTCTCTGTGAGTCTATAAAACAGGGAGTAACAGGGATCACTAAGATCTGGTATGGCTTGAAGCTGCCTCTTAATAGACCCAGAGTGAGTTGAGCTATATGAGTCCTTTTCTTCAACATCCAGAGACAGTCCCAAAATGTATGCACAGAGTCAGCAGTATCATTCTGGCTGCTACTGTATCCTGCATTGAGAAGTTAACCCAACTGCAAACTGTTCATAGGGGTCCAGTGTCCATCAAGAACAAAAAGCAAATGATTTTTGTGAAAAACTTAACTTCCAGATGTCTGACATGTAATGGGTCACAAACCATAAACTGACTTCAAATGGCATAATTTTTCTTATTGGCTATTAATTTTAAGCTGAATAGATTCAATGTCAGCTAGATCATAACAAAGTAATAATGGGAGATTCTGAGGTCTCATTGGAGTTTTATGTGGAAAACATAATGTGTTGGTTCTCAAATGTTGGGGTTTAATCCTTCTCAAGTAGAATCTACACCATTGAATGTTTCAGTACTTCCCTTAATCAAAGTTACCTTCAGAAGTTTCTCTTCTATGACCCATAATACTGTATGTGGCCATATGTCACTACAAACTATCTCACCCTAATTGTGTCACAAGTCAAGTATGTTATTACTTTAAGTTCCTATTCACCTCCTCACACTTTCTCATTGCTATTCCAATTAACCTTGAGAATTTCCCTATCACCACCAAAGCCATGAAACAGTCTAACACATAACATATTTCTTTATTTTAAAGGTAAGTTCTTTTCTTACCAATAAGAGTGAAAGCAAATGATGCTGCCTAATAAGTGAGATGGACTTTGTTCTTTTTCCAAGGTATAGAAAAACTCATATGGGTCCTAAACAGATGCTGCAGGATAAAAGTCTGTACATATACTACTAACATTTACAGCTCACAACTGCATTCCCATATGAAAATCAACAGGTAGTTTCCAGATTACCTTCAGCCAGATATAGGAAGGTAACCTTGGAATACATCTAGCCATGCAAATGATGTTTCCTCAGTCTTTCATTCTTATGACACTGATCTTAACCAATCAGTGAGCTTGAGATTAGTCAATCTTATTATTATCAAGGGTTGAAGATAATGAGCAGATTTTACCGTACAACATACCATTCTATACTGATTGATGAAATTATTCTTTATTTGTTCATATACCCTGGGTCATTACCTTGGTTGGGAAGGACTATTATTAAGGACATTTTCAGGGACCCTGGAGTATCTGTATTCTGTTGCATAATCATTTAAATCAATGGATCCTTGAACAATTTATATTCCTCAGCCAGCATTCAGTTTGACCCAGGTGATTTCCTACAAGGGACTTGTTAGGAGACCTAATGTACTTGCAATTCAGTTATAGGATATTGTAACAGAATCATCTGCTGTTCCTTTAACTGGGAATTGATTCTTCTAAAAGTCTGACAGGTTGAAATTGTGGGCAGCTGAAAAGGATTTAGGAGCATGGGTAAAGTCTGTCATAAAAATTAGCAAAGGCTTTATTAGTATCCATGGGGTAAACAGTGGCTGCCTTACCATGTCCCTAAACTTAACTGTCCCCACCACTTGTTTAATCTAACAAAAAAAAAAACAGCCAGGAGTGTTGCCTATTACCCGAGCCTACATGGCTGATGTCTCTGGGGAATGTTCAGCTAGTTCATGCTTAAACCCTGACTAACTACTACCTGCGGTTAGCAGAAACCCTGTCTAATCATATGCTGACAGAGTCCGTACTCTTAAGGGACCTAGTCCTAATATGAATGTCTTAAATATTGTTACCTTAGCGAAGTCAAACTTGTTGTCTGCACGATTGCACCTTACTGATGAATTTATTTATATATATGTACGTTTGTGCCTTACTGATTAATGTATTTTACATGTATTTCCAAATGCCTCTAATGTCTTTATGTAACTGTACTTTTCAAACTGGAGCTTTGCTCCCCGGGCCTCTGCTGAAAATGGACATATATCCAGTCAGACTTTCCCGGTAAACAAATGTAAAATAAATAAAATGAAATAAATAAATAGTTATTCAGATAGCTCCTTGTTCAAAGAAGCTAATGCCCTAGTAACTGGTGACTCCTTCCTTATAAGGTTTGACAAGGACAGATGATAGCTCTTTTTCCAGTGCCAAGATGCATGACATTACTGGGCTTTTCAGTCCCTTACATCATACAAATATAGATATGTCCTAGTGGCAATCCACATAGCCAAGAATTACTTGCAGCATTTAACCCAGGCAGACACACAGAAAGACATGTTGGATCTTACCCTACATGTGTTAAATGCAGGCAAGACTCTGGTCCTATGTAGAATCCCACCTTCACCCAGAATGATGTCTAAATATAAACACAATATAATTAGCTTCAATAACTAGCTAAACAGTTGGGGTCATTCTAAGGGGGGAGCAGTATGTATCATCCTGGAATGAGATGGAACACAGACCAGTTCAACTTACTGACCAGAATGCCCTCTGACCCTTAATGCATTTTTTATTTTTTATTTATTTATTTATTTATTTAACATTTGTTAACTGGGAAAGTCTGACTTGGAACAAAGCCAATTTTCAGCAGAGGCCCGGGGAGAAAGGCTCCAGACTTTTGGCCAAGTTCAGCTATGTACATATCAATGTTGCTGACATTGTCAGAGTTAATCCAAACTCTAACCATATCAGTGTAGCACTCCCAAATGCAGAAGTCTAAATAATAAGTAGCCCAATCTTGAGGCCTCTTCCAACTTTACCACATCTATGCCTATGTAATAATTGAGTTTTGGTTTCACTAAATAATAATAATCCCTTCATAGCTGGAGTTTAATGGTGAATAGGGGTGATTTGGGTAACTGTTACTGGCACTCATCTCCAAATAAACCCATGGCCAGTGCAGGAGCTGGACAACTAAATCACCCCTATTTTAATCACTACTAAACCCAGTTACTGGTGGGAACTGTTGTTTGGGGATTGGAAGGCTGTCAGTGGATACAAATTCCTCATACTCTAGTGTCATTTAAAATGGTTGTGCAAAGCAGGTATGCCAGCTGGAGTGTTATACTATGGATATTGTGTGGGGTGTGAAACAAACATGCCCATTTTTTATCACAATTAAAACTGTGTGGTATAACACCATAGGCAAAGTGCCTATAACTGCTGGATGAGGGTGTCAGCCACTTCTGGATGAAAAGCTCACTTGTCATCTGCTCATTTAAACAACCATCAATCTCAGTTTCCAGGACTAGTATGCATTTGTTTGAAGAAAGGTGGAGTATTTACTGTAGCTACTGAGTGTTTGTGTAAAACAAACTTGAAATACATTACTGTGGTCATTATTCTTATCAGTATCAGATTTCTGAGGTGTTGGATAGTGGGTTATCTGAAGATGAAAGTAAGTTAACCACTTGTTATTTTCTCATTTTAAACAGACATTAATCTGTTTTCACAGGACTAATATATATTTGTGTGAAGCAAGTTGGAATTATCTACTGTGGCTACTGAAACTTGAAATGTGTTATTGTGGCTATATTCATTATTATTAGTACTAGCAGTAGTAGTAGTAGTAGTAGCAACAGTAGTAGTAGTATTTCTAGAAATCAGACACCTGACATGCATAAAGTCAACAATATAGCTTTAACTGCTAGGTGCAAAGGCTGTCTGTGGATGAAAATGACTGACCTTGCTGTCATTATCATATCAATCATTTCTCTGGCTCTGCTGAAGAATTGTGCATCTGTGTAGAGCAAGTTGAAATACTTTACTTTGGCCATGCTTTTGCCTAGTCAGACATGTGAGGTGTGCAGTTAACAATGTGGCAGTAATTAACAGAAACATATATTAGCAGGTTATAATAATAGAACTTTGAGTGCTATTTTATCATTTGAATGTTATGAAATCAGTAAGTCTGCTATACTTGAATACTAAATTTTGTTTCATTTCTTACTAGAAAATATGCAAGACCACTCATATTTAAAATGCAGTCAAACAAATTTGGCTTTAATAAGCAATACAAATAATTTAAAACAATGTGCTAGATAGGTATACTTTAGAAACAAGTAGGAAGGTGAATCAAAGAAAATGTACATTCATGTGTGGTTCTTAAAAAGTGAGGGAAGGGTCAGTGGTTTGAAAACCTCTCAGGGCCCAAGCTACACTTTATCCACCAATGCTTGGGTTTAGCACTTACCATGCATTCAGGTATTTGAGTAACTGCAGGGGCATTTTCATATTTGTCAGAGATCATATCACTTCTAGGCAGACTCCCTCAGACCTGCAAATCAAAATTCTTGAGATTCAACGTTCAACTAACAAAACAAATTATCAGTCCATGGCATGCTATAGGACATTTCCTATATCCCCAGAACACTTTGGCTGTGAGTTGTATGAGTAAATTATACTCCTCTGCATAAATGTATATAGCTGTAGACCCAAATGTAATTAGAAATGTAAAAACAAATCACAATGGTGATTTATTGATATAAAAAAAATCTAAGTCATATAATAAATCTAAAGCTGCCAGTATTAAAGAGTGTACCAAAAAGAGCAGCAAGGAACTAAAAAAAGATTAACAAGAAGGTGAAAGCTAAGCATTAATTGGAAATAAGATCAGAAGCCAAGGCTAACTATAAACCTTCTTCAGTTACATTAGGAAACTGAGAAATAACACCCAGTATTGCTCTGAACTAACCCTAAATAGCATTATTCACACAGACTCTAAAGTTACAGCTAACTTACTTGCAGACAGAGTTAGTCATCCCGTTACCCCAGAAAGTCATTGTAATCCATGAGCCCATAATTCTGTATGCATACAATGGAGCAGGTCCTCACTGTGTACTCATAAACTAAAAACACCACTTCCATGGTCCCAGACTGTTTACCAGGATGTCTAATTATTGGTGCCAAACATGTCTTTGCTGAAACCCTTCAGCACTCATTTAACTTGAAGTTATCCACAGAGGATATCCCAGTGGTATGGAAAACAGCTACTGTAACACCCCATTCATGAGAAGGGTGTTACAGCAGACAACAGGAGCCTTTGACCCATCAGTTTAACTAGCCTAATTTTTAAGTACAGGGACTGTATTATCTCTGAATTCATAAACTAAGATATTCAAAAGCTTATACAACTGAACCCACAACAGTTTGGTTTTTGTCAAGGGTAGGTCACGCTTATTTGATTACATTTCTTTCAGATGGTGACAGAGGCAGTTGATAGTGGTCATTCTGTCCATACAGCATATTTGGACCTAGCCAAGAACTTCAACACTATGCCCCACACTGGCATTGTAAATAAGCTAATAGACCTGAGGGTAGATCTTTATGTGGTTGGATGTATTGCAAACTGACTTAAAGATAGAACCCTTGTAATTAGGATGGCAGACCCCACTAAAGAAAGCAAGAAAGCAACTAGCAGAGTTGCTCAGAGGCTCATTACTGGCACTTCTCCTTTTTGGCACACATCTCTTTCTCATCCACACTGTAAGCTAGACATTAGTGTTAGTGCCCCTCTTGATATAAAGTCACTTCAGCAGAACTAACCCTTACAACCTAGTGGTGTACAGAAAAAGGGTATTAAACTAAATGCTAAAAATTGCAGTATTGTTATGTTTGTCGAACGGCTCTATACCACAAGTTATAATACAATCAGTACTCTACTAACAGTAATGGTGGTCTGGGACCTTGGCATCTGAGTATATAACTCACTTTACTTCAATTGTCATGTAGCAAGAGTAGACAGAGAATCCTTTTATCTAACCCAACTAAGTTCTAAAGATATCTCAACCAGGTGACAAGAATTTATCATCCCTCTGTACTTATCCCTAATTAGACAGCTTATAGAGTACAATACCCCATTTGTCATCTACCCAGCCAAATGGAATGTACAGCTAAAAAGACCTTAAAGGTACTTAACTAAAAAAATATTGGTGTAAAAACTCTTAGGCACCAAGGCAGGCTTGTAGCTCTATCACTATGCTCTCTTAGAGGTTCATGTGTCATCGAAGACCCTAGCACATTGATCTCTTGTACCTTCACCAGACACTCAACTCCAATGGCACTAAGATTAAGAGTTTACACCTCCATCAGCACATAAATAAAATAAGTTGGTGGGATAGCTTTATTATCCAGTAGTTGTCTCCTCTTTGGAACAAACTGCCGTTACAAGTTAAGCAGAGTGACACCGTTGCTTCCTTCAAGAAGACTCTATAAATTCATCTCTGACTTGGCATGCTCTATGTTCTTGGAAGAAGCAGAGGAGTAAGTTTTGAATTTGGGTATCGGAAAGGAGATGCAGGACATCTCTAATTTTTGTACATTGTTTGGACACAGTAGGAATGCATCTTCTCCAGCTGTTGGTGATCGGTTCCATTCTTCTGCCTAAGTAATGCCTTAGCTACAGAGTACTAGTCATAACCTCTGCTCTAAGACTTTCCATCTTGTTATGTCTAACAGTCATACCGGGATTCATCACTAAATACTTTGAAATTGCTTCAGTCAAATAAAACTGGTTTTCAGGACCTTTAAGATGAACAGGTTCTACTGTCAAACTTATGGCAGAGTGACTAGCTAGGAGGGGGGAATAATAAATATCATGGTCTGATAGCTGGCATGGATCCAGTTTGGTTCTATCTACCTCCATAAGCAGCAAACTAGCCAAGGCCAGCAAGTACTCCGCTCTGCTTCTGCAGAGGATGAGAAAGGAGTAGGAAAGGTATAACCAGCCTCTTAGCGATACAATACCCAGAACACATCCAACATCTTGTAGTACCCCACTTGCTCTCTTAGTATCTTTTGCACCCCATATTACTTTTGGATTTACAGGTGGGCTTGTCCCATATGGAACTGCACAATATTAAAAGCTCTACCAATTATCACAGACTGTTTCCCACAGTAATCGGAACAAACGGACGAAATAAGGAAGCAAATAGACAAGATTCTGTCAGGTACTGTAGCAGAATTCTCATAAGTGACCCGCTACTAGGAAGACTTCTCCTGTCAACTACTGTTCCTCTCCATGATTTCTGTAATCCACCTAAGTTCACCCTAATGTACTCTGTACCAAAATTAGAATTCCCCATTTAGAAGACTGACTAAAAGTGCATATATGGAAACCCCTCCAAGCGAAACCTATTGTGTTTCCATGCTACCTAGCGTGTCTCCTGCAAAAAGTGCTATATCTCATTTCTGTTGTATTATGAATTTATAAGCTGCATATTGATGCAACCCCACTTTACCAAGCAACCAGTACCCAGATGTATCAGTCAATGGACTATGTGTAAGGTTGGTCTGGACTAAAACATTTCTTTGCCCGTACGTTCTATACGTTATATGCATAAAATAGCCTCTTACAGCTTCACACACAAGAAAGAAAATAGGAGTTGTTGGCCTTGAAGTGAGAAGCTGAACGATATCAGACTGAAAAGAAGTAATATCAAACAGCATGAATAATAATACAGTCATACAGCTTGCAGTTTGTAAGCATTCTAACCACACCTTAACTGGGTACCCCAGCACTTTGGATTGAACAGTCCCCTTACCATAAACCCACAGGTACTTCTAAGGGAATGAACCACCCTTAGAGAAAAATTGTTGAAGGTCTGTGTTCAGCCCTTAAAGCCAAACTTGTCCTATAGTCATTAAGGTAAGGTAGGATGAGTCTTGAGTTCCTATAGGTTTCAAGACCTCCTTTTAGCTGCCTTGAAAATCTTCATCGTCATCACCATCATCATCATCACCATCATCTTCATCGTCATCACCATCACCATGATCATCACCATCATCGCCATCATTATCATCATCACCGTCATCGTCGTCATCACTATCATCATCATCATCGGCGGTGGCATCATCACCATCATCATCGTTGTCGTCATCACCATCATCATCATTATCATCATCATCACCATCAACCTGAACCTATTTTTTCTCAACTTTTACATGGGGTCAGAGGGGCGTGTCAGTTGTTGCCATCTTTCTCAGTTCAGTGCCTCTCTCCTACTTTATTTGTTAGTCATGCCTGACTGTCATAGGTCTTGTGTTGTCTCCCAGAGTCTTCGCTGATTCGTTTGTGCTTCGGGTCTTCATTCAATCTATCACTTCAAAGGGAATAAAACCATTGGTTAAAGTTCTTCCATTTAGTAGATTATGTGTTCTGAGATTTCAGTTGGGTAGGTGCTCCCTTTCTGCAACACAGATGTTTGATCCATGTGAAGACCATTCACCTTATGGTCAGCTCCACAGAGTAGTCTGGGTAAAAATGGACTGGGCAGCATTGCAGGTTAATAGTTTCCTTATGCAGGCTTTAATCAGTATCAGCACTCTGAAGAAAATTTCCCAAGGTGCTGTGTTAGTTCATACAGTGGCCTTAGTGGTGACTTTGACCTTTCTGTTATTAGTGAGTCAAAGTATAAATTCAAAACCAGATACAAGCATTCATACAACAAGCCTATCTTATTCTGACCTTTCATTCTTTCAGACCTACTAGCTACAAGCAGACCTCTCAAATGTCCCTATTTTGGAGGAAAGTTCCTATTTTCAGGCCTGATTTAGTATGTTAAAAAACACTCGACCATTTCACCACACAAATGTTAGATAAGAAATATAACCAATACAGCAAGAAGCAGGACCACACAAAAAAAAAGTTTGAATTTTTACTCCACCACTGGTACCTCGGCAAACAACCCACATTTATACACAAGTTCAAACCCCAATCAATTCAATAAATTAAATTAATTAAACAGTTAAATAATATATTCCACTTTTTACATTTTTAAAGTGCTACAAACACATTTACTAAAGAGCAACCATCATGAACATTAGACATGATTAACTTTTTAAATTTTATCAGCTTTTAAATAACCTACTTAATATAATTAATTATAATAATAAATTCAATACATTTTACTTGTCCTTTAAATATTTATAAAAAAAAAAACATTTAAGTACAAAATTTAAATGCAATCAAATAAGCTATTATTTCACACATTTTTATAAATTTACCTCAAGATTAAGACCTCTGGGAAATAATGTTCCATAATTAAGAATGAACTTACTTTCTAATTCATTCAGCCTTTTCACAATATCACCCCCTCTAGATGAAACAGGTTGTGCCAAAATACTAAAGAAAAAAGAACAAATACTGCCCCCAGGAATGTTCACAAAATGCTCAGTCACTGGACTCTTCCTGTTCCTATTATTGATGTCCCTCAAATGCTCCATGATCCTGACCTTCACCGGCCTCTTAGTTTGACCAATGTACCATTTTACATTGGTACAACCACATCCTACAATATAAACCACCCCACAAGAGCTGCAACCAAAATAACCCCTATAGGTGAATATTTTTCCATTAATACATGTCAATGAAACATACACAAGCTGGAGAAATCACTTTATGAAAAACACAGCAAAAATACAGCAAAGCTTTCAGGCATAAAAACCCTTCTTCAGTGCATTACAATTCATTAATAAAGAACATGCTGAATTTATAGAGGGTCATCATCACAAGACCAGCAGCCCAATGGTCATATGACATACACATAAAAAACAAATAGTTAAAAATCCATGTTAATACATTATTACTTAAACCTAATACATTGTAAATATTAAAGAACAAACTAACAGCATCATTAAGTGCTGGTAGTTAAAATGCCTATCTTACTATTACTTTAGCTTAGTTTGTTGTAAATATTTAAGGACAGGTTTTAAAGTAACAACATCATTAAGTCCTGGTAATCGATCTGCCTCTAGTCTAAGGATCCATTCATACTCCTTTAATTCAAGCATATTATTAATATCTCCTCCTCGTGTTGTTGTACCAACCGTGCAAATAACCCTAAAGAAAAATTTGTGCTGACTACCATTTTCTAATATGTGTTTATATAATGCATTAGTGGCTACTGCCCTTCTAATTTCTGATCTATGCTCAACTATTCTATCCTTAAGCTTTCTTATAGTTTTTCCTATATAGAAAGACGAGCATTGGGAGCAGGTAGCCATATATATACAACAGATGTAGTATTACATGTAGCTTTTAAACTGAAGGTATACAATTTATTTGTTACTGGATGTTTAAACTGATGGCTAGTATGATCAAAAATATCACAACAACAAAAACAATTAAAACATTTATAAGTACCCGGTTTATCAACTATAGAAGTAGAAATAAGGTTTAAATCCTTATAGCATAGTTTTTGTTTAAGAGTTTTCATATTTCCAAAAGAGAAATATGGTTTATCATCTAAAACTTTTTTAACATTCATGCAAGCCATTAAAATCAACCAATTTTTCTGTATAATATCCTTAATCAAATGTGTTTTTGCATTGAACGAAGTGACAAACTTAATTTTTGTAGCAGATTGTCTTGTTTCAGGTATTCTAATGCCTTCTATATAGATGGGTCTAAGTGTAGTATTTCTGTCAGCTATAGTTTTATTTTTGAGTTGTAACAATAATTTACTGTTATAACCACTGGATGCCAGTTCCTTAAACATAACTTCAAGCTGTAAGTTAAAATTAATATCCTCTGTATTTAATTTACTTACTCTACCAAACTGTGAAATTACCACACTTCTAAAAACGTATGGTGCGTGCATACTATGAAAATGTAGATACCTCTCCGAGTGTACTTCCTTCTGATGTACACTAGTATGAAAACAGTCCTGTTTCCTATATAACATTAAATCTAAAAAGACTATTTTTTCATTTGAACTTTCCATCTTAAATTTTTAAAATTCAGTAGTACTATTCAAATATTGTAAAAATTCATTTAGTTCAACCTGTGTACCTTTCCATAGCATAAAGCAGTCATCTACAAAACGTTGGTAGAATACAACTTTATCAGCAAACTGGTTACCATCATTAAATATAAATTTTTGTTCCCAAACATATAAAACTAAATTGGCGTAGGTATTCGGCAGATGTAGATGTTTGTAGATATAGTTGTTTATTGAACAAGAATATATTATTCGTTAAAATTATATCAAGCAAACTACATATATTCTCTACCTTACGTGATGTTAGAGGTGATTGTGTCATTAAAAACTCTCTAATGCTGTCAATCCCATAGCCATTAGGTATTACTGTAAAAAGTGATGCTATATCTAATGTTACAAATAGTATGTCACTCTTCACTATATCCTTTGCTAATGGAGTATGATACCATTCTCTTAACTTTGATAGAAAATCAGTTGTATCTTTTATAACTGTACTACAATAATTCAAAAATGGATGAAGTTGTTGCTGTAGATAAATAGATATTGGCTCGGTGATCCAACCACCCCCTGACACTATAGGTCTCATGGGGGGCTCACTTATAGATTTATGTATTTTGGGAACGCCATAAAGGCATGGTATAACAGGGCATGGAACAGTGAAGAAGTTAAACAGGTCTATATCAATATCATTCTGTATTTGTAAATCATATATTGCCATATTAATACTACTGATACACTTCTTAACATCACCAATATTAATGCTTCTAAAAGTTGTATCATCATTAAGCAAAGACTGTACTGAATCTACAAATTTAGTCTTATTCATGAGTACAATGGCATTTCCTTTGTCTGCTGACTTTATAATAATGTCTTGATTACTGATTAAAGATTTAAGTGCCTTATGTTCTAGATATGTTAAATTAAAGTTTTTAGGTATCTGTGAATTTTTATACAACTTCCTAATTTCTAATTCACATATATCATTAAAAGCAGTTAACACTGGTACATTGCTAGGAATAAATGTACTACATCTTTTACACAGGGCTCCAACATTGCAGGTGTTACCAAAAAGCATTTTCAATGTTACTGTTCTAACAAATAGCTTAAGGTCAGTCAATATATGCACAACATCATCATTAGCCGTTGGAATAAAGTTTAGTCCCTTTTGCAGTAATGAGTAATGTGATTCATTTAACTCAAAGTCAGATAAATTCAAGATACCTTGTTTTATTTTCGGACTTGTTTGCTCAGTCCTAAAGGGCTCTCATTTTTCCTCTTCACTGGGGTTGGGACCCTATGTGTTGTTGTTCTCATCTTAGATGTACTTCGTTCGACGACTGCTTCAGCTTGAGTAAGCTGAAAGCGCGCTAAATTTAGTGTTGTTTGTTGTAACCTTCCACGCTGTTGAACTCCATTCTCCTTTCTATCAAGTGGGCGTTTCTCTGCTTCCGTACATCGGTGTCGCCATAATCGTACCCTCTGATTGGCCAGTATTTACAGCTGTAACTGTTGTTTCTCATAGCTTGAAACTACTGGGTGTATCTTCAAAAGTATCAAGCGTATCGAGATGTATTCTTGTATTCTTTTTATAATTAGCCCCATTATTAACAGAGCCCTGTGCAAATGGTTTAGGCCAAGAGAAGATTTGGCCTAAAGAAAAATCATTAATGTCACGTAACAGTTTTTTCTTCTTGGATTCCCCGAGGCATTTATCCAAGGCGCATACTCTATTAAATAACTGCTCATACAAGATTTTATTGCTTTGAAATGCTTCTAACGCATGTATTTCATTGTCAAGGTTACTTAATTCTTTTTTCAGATCTACTTCTATTTCAGAAAAAAAGTCATTCATTAAAGTCATGTAGTCAAGGCTCAGCTTTATGTTAACTCATTAGATCTGAGTGACGCCGCCAGGTGCATCTGCAGTTAACTCCTACTGACGCCTCTAGGTGTCAAATATTGTTTGTTCATATCTGCATCAATAATTTGAAAACAATGCTATGTACAAGGTTTTAAAAGATTTTATCTTAAAGTTTACACAATGGTAAACTCAACTACATTAATATTTGACCTCTGTCTAGTGCAGGTAAATAGATATTAACTGTTGTTTTTATGGTATTCATTTATATAGATATAATTTTCACTTTTTTCTAAATATCTCAACCAAGTAGCACAGACAGAACTCCTTAGCCTCATATGAAACTCTCAGCTACGTGAATAAAATGCTGCTGACAGTATGTGTTTAACTTGAGTGGTTGCTGAGATATTGTAAGATGTTTGCAAAATATTACAAGTATAATAGTTACTGTGTTTACTGTGACTTATAAAATTTGGTTTAAGACCTAGAACCTAAAGAATACTACCACTATAAAAACAGTTTGTACTGCAGAGTTTGCCATTTATACTTCTTTCATAACACCTGTGGTTCCACAGATATGAACATTTGTTTGAAATGCGAGGACATAATTTGATTCTGCCCTCCTGAGCTCCATTGGAGTGAATGAGTTAAGCTGCTGCCAGCGTTTTAGTAGAATTGGATATACATTCCCATATGAAGGCATCTTTAGTATCCTGAGGCCTCTTGGGACAATTCCTCTGTCTAAGTAGGCTGAAAAACTAAAATGCTGCCATTGCAGACGTTTAAAAGTACATAATTTCTTTTCAAAATATTGTGGCTTCTTCACTAATTCAGTTGTACACTCAATATTTTTAGGAGCATTACCTTTCACATTAGGATTTTCCATGATGGCAAGTTGTAGCAATGGGTTAGTCTCATTACTTATAAGAGACTTTATTGAAAGGTTTGTAGTTGTTGCTTCCCATATCATAATGATAAGCAAGGCCTGTTTGTAGTTGTTGCCCCATGATACAATGATAAAAAGGCAAAAAAGACTGAAGATATCCCCAGGAACAAAGTTATAAAAAGAAAGATGTGTCAAAGTAGTAGTCAATGAAACATACACAAGCGGTTGAAATATGATGAAAAACACAGCAAAATTCAAACCCTTCTTCAGTGCATTACAATTCATTAATAAAGAACATGCTGAATTTATAGAGGGTCATCTCAAGACCACCCAGCAGCCCAATGGTCATAACACATACATAAAAACAAATAGTTAAAAATCCATGTTAATACATTATTACTTAAACCTAATACATTGTAAATATTAAAGAACAAACTAACAGCATCATTAAGTGCTGGTAGTTAAAATGCCTATCTTACTATTACTTTAGCTTAGTTTGTTGTAAATATTTAAGGACAGGTTTTAAGTAAAAACAACATCATTAAGTCCTGGTAATCGATCTGCCTCTAGTCTAAGGATCCATTCATACTTCTTTAATTCAAGCATATTATTAATATCTCCTCCTCGTGTTGTTGTACCAACAAATAACCCTAAAGAAAAATTTGTGCTGACTACCATTTTCTAATATGTGTTTATATAATGCATTAGTGGCTACTGCCCTTCTAATTTCTGATCTATGCTCAACTATTCTATCCTTAAGCTTTCTTATAGTTTTTCCTATATAGAAAGACGATTATTGGGAGGTAGTAATATATATAATACACATGTGTAGTATATTATGTAGCTTTTTTTTAAAGTATACAATACATTTTTTATTTGTTGGATGTTTAAACTAAAATATCACAACAACAAAAACAATTAAAACATTTATAAGTACGGGTTTATCAACTATAGAAAGTAGAAATAAGGTTTAAATTTTGTTTAAGAGTTTTCATATTTCTAAAAGAAATATGGTCTATCATCTACTAAGAGTTTTATATTTCTAAAAAGAGAAATATGGTCTATCACTTTTTAACATTCATATCCTTAATCAAATGTGGCAGATTGTCTTTTTCAGGTATTCTAATGCCTTCTATATAGAAAATTACCACACTTCATGAAACTATTCATAGTACTATTTTGTTCTTTATTAATTTTCATAAAGTGATTTCTCCAGCTTGTGTATGTTTCATTGACTGCTACTTCTTTGGACACGTCTTTCCATTAATACATGTGCCAGAAATAATTCTAATATGGCTACATACTTTACAGCGTTTACAAGCAAAAACACCAATAGATGCTTCAGGAACACTTATTATAGGCATATTCACCAATTCCTTTAAATTGGCATAACGCCCATATGAAAATTTCACATGTTTGGGAAACAAGTTTCCCACTACCACATCTTCACAAATGATGTACCAAAAATCCAGAATTGCTTTTTTTCATTACTTCTGAAAAACCAGAATACCGATAAACAAAGAACAGCACTTTGTCATCAAAAGCATTAGTATCCAAATGCGCATTAATAACAAATTTGTTCCTTTTCTCACCTACATTCCTACACCTTCTCCCAAATGCCTCATCATAAGCCTGACATAAGTGTTCCACCTTATATCCACATTTTAAAAGCTATCCCTTGCTTCAAACACAAACTTCTTTTTAAATTTTTCCTCAGAAGTATTCCGAATGATTTGCTGGAATTCACCCAAAGGTAAAGATTTCACCAAATGAAGGGGGTGCATGCTATCCGCATACAAGAAATTGTTAACTGATGTATTTTTCCTGAAAGGCTTATACTGAATTCCGTTACTATTATTCACATAAAGTACTACATCAAGAAACTGAATACAAGATTCACCTTTTAACATAGAACATTTCAAACCATGACTGTTTTGATTTAACTCCTTAAATAATTAATCAAATTCACTAACATCACCCCTCCACAAAAAATAAGATCATCTATAAAGCGTTTGTAAACCAAAACATTTTTCCTGAAAAATTCAGAACAATAAATGAATGTTTTTTCAAAGTACCCCATATACAAAATAGCATAAGTATCCCCCATAGCTGTACCCTTATGCTGTAAGAATACCTCACTCTCAAACTTGAAATAATTATGAGTTAAGCAAAATTCAAGCAACCTAGTTACAAAAGCAATTTTAGGCCCATCACCCATAATATTCCAAATGGCTTCAAGACCCCATTTTGTCTGAATGTTAGTGTAAAGTGAATTTACATCCACAACCACCCAGTAAAAATCATCTTGCCATTCCACTACACTAACCAACTTACACAGTTCCTCAGTATTAGTAACATGTGCAGGCACTTTAAGTATTTCTTCAACAAAGAATCAAAAAAATAAACCTACATTTTGTAAGTATGACCCTACCCCTGAGATAATGGGCCGCCAGGTGGGTCAACTATGTCTTTATGTATCTTAGGCAAGTCATAACAAATCGGGTCATAAGGTTTTTCACCAAACAGCTTCCTAATATTCTCCCTAGTACAAACATCTTCCTAATATTCTCCCTAGTAAGGAAGCTCAAACACTCCCCTCTTTCCAAAAGCTCCAACAGCTGTGAATTGTATTCATTCAGTGGATTACAATTTAATTTGATATAATCTTCCCCCAACATCTAATAAATCATATATCATTTTCTTATACTTTTGTCTACTCATAAGGACCCAATTACCCCCTTATCTGCTTGCCTAAACACATAATCATTTAAATTTCCTCTCAACTCATTTAAACATTCCCACTCACTTTTAGTAATATTATACATTTTTTTTTGCCCTTAACAAATATTTGGTAGTCATGTTCAATTCTTCTCAAGAGCATTTGCTCGAAAAGAATTACAGCAGAGGAGAGCTTGGGTGGCATAAAACTGCTGATAATAGATAAATGGGGTACCAACAATTTCTCATACCCTGTGGAAAAACCCTCAGTATTCAAGTTAACATCAGAACAATTTTATTCCTGTATAGGATCATCGTCATTAAACACAAGCAAGTCAAAAACATTTTCTTCATCTGTAGGAACATCATAGATTGAAGCATTCAAGAGCGGATCATCCTCATCTAACCCATCCCCATCAGTTAAAACATTCTTACTTTTATCAAAATATACAATTAGATGCAATTTTCTGCAGAATTTTTTCACCTCCATAAGTGTATCAGCCAATGATGGCACTAGGCACAAACTTTGTGCCTTTCATTAACAACAAAATGGCTAAATCACTAACCTGCATATCTGATAAATTAATAATTTTTAAAACATTTGATTCTTCAGATACACAGTCACTTACATCAGGAAAAACAGGATAATATGAGTCCAAAACAGGATGACATGAGTCCAAAACAAAACTGGCTGCAACTTTAGAACAAATTAATTTCCGTTGAAATTTGTTTGCTGTACCCGAGAATGAAGAACGTAGTGTTCTTCATTCTCGGGTACAGCAAACAAATTTCAACGGTCCTTTTTCATTTTTATAGCGACCCTTTTATAGCGAGACTTTCCCTGCTGCTGAACAGAAACCCCAGCAGCATTTTTTTCATCATCTTGCACTTGCAGAGAGTCAGAAAATGTCTCACCTTCTATAGTTTCAAACGAAAATTGTGTACTTAAATTTTTTTTGTAAATATTTAAAGGACAAGTAAAATGTATTGAATTTATTATTATAATTAATTATATTAAGTAGGTTATTTAAAAGCTGATAAAATTTAAAAAGTTAGTCATGTCTAATGCTCATGATGGGTGCTCTTTAGTAAACATGTTTGTAGCACTTTAAAAATGTAAAAAGTGGAATATATTATTTCATTGTTTAATTAATTTAATTTATTGAATTGATTGGGGTTTGAACCTGTGTATAAATGTGGGTTGTTTGACACTGTGTTTTATCCATTGAAGGTGAATGGCCGAGGTACCAGTGGTGGACTAAAAATTCAAACTTCTTTTTTGTGTGGTCCTGCTTCTTGCTGTATAGGTTATATTTCTGATTTAGTATGTCCCTGTTTTTGGAGGCATGCCCCTATTTACAGGCTTGATTTACCTCATGAACACAATTTTATGAATCCCCTCATCACGTATAATTTCTGAAGCCATCTAGTACACAAAAAGCACATTATATGACCAACATACAACTTGTATCAATAATTTAAAAAAAGATGACACATATCTTGCATCTCCCTTTTTTCGGATGCAAAAATAAATGACCTTGTGAGGTAGAATTTTTGTGATGCAGTTTATTAAAGTCTACAGATTTTACAGTCTCTTTGATAATGTGCTCATATTTTTCCCACTGTCTGTTTTTAAACTGTTTCTGAGTAACACTATCGTACATTCTTACTGTAAGCAAAAATAGTTATGTACTATTTGGTATTCAAATTTTTTCTTAACTAGATGTCCAGATTTTTTGCTTGGTGTCTTGTTTTTCACTGCCCTTTGTTCCTGTTTTCAATGCCTGCGGGTTGAGAGATACGGCTGCAAGCTATATTTTATTCACAATACTCCAAACCATAAGCCTTTTGCTAGAGCAATTATCTCGTTGGGTGATGTTTTCCTTCATGAGGTTATGTGGTTTAGTTTATTATAGCAATAACCCACGCCTGGGTGTGGGTAATGTTAAATTTACCCACGGTTGGCGTCCACCAAACAAAGCCAACCGTGGGTAAATTTAGCATTACCCACACCCAGAAGTGGGTTATTGCTATTATACCATGACATTATTTAAGAAAAGAAACTTTTACTTTTCTTAAATAATAGCATAGTATAATGCCTGTTTGCTGCCCTTCCGCAGATGTCTGGCATCCGCGGCAGTTCTGATGTACTGCGCGCCTGTGCAGTACATCAGAGCTGTGGGCAAAAGCAACGGAGAAAGCAAGATCTCAGTTGCTTTTTTTTAGTGTTTCGCTATGTTAAATGAGTTTAACATAGCGAGACAGTTTTAAAATAAGCAACGGAGATGTCCGTTGCTTATTTTAAAACTGTCTCGCTATGTTAAACTCATTTAACATAGCTTAAACACTAAAAGCAACGGAGATCTTGCTTTCTCCGTTGCTTTTTTTTAAAACCTGTCTCGCTATGTTAAATGGGTTTAACATAGTGAGACAGCTTTAAAATAAGCAACGGAGATCTCCATTGCTTATTTTAAAGCTGTCTCGCTATGTTAAACCCATTTAACATAGCGAGACAGTGTTTTAAAAAAACGAGTTATACTAATGGAAAAAAGTCCGGGCGACCGGACCTGTTTCCATTAGTATAACTCGATTTACAACGGGCACGCTGGCCAATCAGCGTGCACGTTTTGGGGGGGTCATGGTATAATATTATATTTACCAGGTAGTTGAACTGAACTACTGGAAGACACTTTTTGCTCAGTTACATAAAATAGCAAAAATGTACATGCAATCACAATAATAAAAAGTACTATAAATGTGCAAAAATAGTAGCAGACAAATCTTGGCAGAACTTTAAGTAAAGGGGTTAAGTAGAACTGCTCTGTGTAGTAGGTGCACAAATGAATACAGTTCTACAGGGTTGTAAGAGCACAGATGAAAAAAAGAAGGGATTGTTTACTCAATAAATGAGGTTTTAGCAGCCTACTTTTCAATGTCTGCTTTAATACTGAAAGTGAAAGCCTGTGCATTAATCCTTGCTGTGTCTGTCAATGTTTGAGCTATGAAGGCAGCATATTCTTTTAATTTTACAACACAGGAAGTTCAGAGATTGCAAAATCATAGACTGGCAGACAGTCCTGTTTTTTGCTCAGTTATGCAATGTGGTTTGGCATTCTGCAGAATAAGCTTATTAGGGAACAGGCAGAGACAGTTACAACACAGCCTAATACACATCCTGTCTCATCTATGAATACCAGATACAAGATAATTTTGCAGTTGTGCTTATTGACAGTGTGGATTTTTCCTCACTAGGCACAGATCCCCAGAATCACCCTGCCAGTAATATGATCACTCTCTCAGCCCCTACAAAAATATAAATAAAGAGATGGCACTAAATTTTGAAGAAAGAAAGCAGACTGGAGAATACTTGTACTAGAGTCATGTAATAGCAAGCGTCAGGAAAGAGACTGAATTTGTTGGACGGAAGCAGATTTCAAGCCTATGAAGCTACATTAAAGTGCATCTTCCAGCTTCCTGGTGTTCTGGCCATTAGTGTGATTGGTGAAGGTTATGAATCCATACAAGCCATTTATTAATAAAATTAAACCATAAACACTATTAGGATCAAAAGCAGCATATGTATTTGTTTAAAATAGACATATTTGGTTGAAAAGCTTCCCTTCTTTGTATTAGTAAAGAAGTTCAGCAGAAGTGCTTTAGTGCTTTCCTCACTCTATTTTTTTATGTAGAAACCATAGATGGAATACTGTTACGAGCTCATAGGCTATAATTGAATGAAGAGACATCATGATGGGCTGCATACCATATACAGTATACCAAAAGGAATTTTTGACTTTCTTGTGTCCATTTGCTAAAACTATCTAGTTTAGATTGAAAAGTCTACATATTTTTTATTGCGATTTGACAAATGAGTGAATGAGCTGGTCTGGGGGTGTTAAGTATAAGCTACTTGGAAATTAAAACTAGAAATTTTTGTTTTAGGAAATATTGGCTACATATGACACTGTTATATTTTGAATTAACAGAAACCATTGCATTGTTTGGACTACATGAACATAGTAAAAACGATGAAGAGAGAATCTACAGACCCATCAGTCTAACAGGTAAAATATGTATGGCCAGGAAATGCATCATAATAGACTTCTTAAATACCAACATTAAAATCCTTATTGCTCTGGGATCATATGAATTTGGCTTTGTCATGGGTAGGTCAGACCTATGAAATCTTTGAAAAAGTCACAGGAACTGTGGATGGAGGCCACACCATCCACACAGCATACTTTGATATGGTCAAAGCATTTTAACTCTACTGCCCATGCAGTGCTGTAAATAATTTCAAAGACAGAAAATACTGTTGTGAAATTGGTAACAAAATAACTGTCTGACAGAACATATACACATAGTTAAAGTAACAGGAGTCACCTCAGAAAGCAAAAAAAAAGTGACTGGTGATGTATCAAGGGTTCCATGGTGGGACCCTTCCACTTTAGTGTGCATTTCTCTAATCTTCAAACTACAAAACCAGACCCTTTAGCTAATTAAGTTTGCTAATGGCTATATGCTGGGCATTGCAGTTTGCTCAAATTCTGATACCACCATACTACAGAAAGAACCAGACCATGCAAATCACTGGTGTGAACATCATAGCTTCATATTAAATGCAAGAATGCATAGTACTAGTACATTTGGTAAATGCAGCTTTTCTGCTACTTACAGTATAGGCAACACCCTCTTCAGAAGGATTCAGTCGTCAGAAATCACAGTACCTTTTTAAAAAACATTCATCCTTTGATCACTCTGTCTCAGTACTGATGAGGAAGTCCTTCAGTCTCGCCCAACTAATATCCAAAGACACCTCATCTAAGGCTAAATAAGTTATCGTACCTCCATATGTAGCTCTCATCAGTCCTCAGAGGTTCCTGAAACAAAAAAAGAGAATCACTGGTTTAAAGACCCTGAACTACCAAGACACGCTCACATCTCTACCCTGGTATTCTGTCTCTTGTAGTCTCCTATGTGGCAAAGAAAGGCTCATCACCCTCCATCTCTTATTCCTCCACAAAATGAATGACCCCTCAAATGCCTGTAAAGAGGATTTAGACCTCTATCAACAAATATTTAGAACCAATTGGTGGGATAAATTCACATCCCAATGTTTATCCATCTCAGGAATAAATTACCTATACATATTAAATAGAATATTCAATAATAATTATCCATAAATTCTACCACAGCAAAAAGAGTTTCTGTCCTCCTGGAAGTAGGAGGTACCCCTTGAAGGTGAGTGCTGGGGTTCCCCTTCAGAAGACTTGACTTTTCAGAAAGTCAGACCTCATATGGTCAAGACCATATGATCAAATCTCTGAAAAGTCGAAGCTTTTATATGGAGATTGCAGTACAGTGGGAACTGGAGAATTTACCCTTTTCCACACTGTAGTGTAATCTCAAAGTTGGTATATATAATATGCAGGGGGGTGCATCCCCTACATGGGTGGTGCAGGGGATCTTGCACCACTGTAAAATGTATATTTTTGTTGTTTTGTATCGTTTGACATTTTTGAAAAGTCGATCATGTGATCTCAACCATATGACGTTTAACTTTCTTAAAAATTGATGTTCTAACACAGATCCAGGGGCTACCTATGCAGAAATAGTTGTGGAACTGCTTCTGCCTTCTCTTCTCTGTAATACTATGATTTTTATTGCATGTCATATTGTGAATATACAATTTAAAGGACAACTCCCCCACACGTCAGTTTTTTTTTTTTTTTTTATCTTCAAGTTTAGTCCGGCCCTAAGAATGCTATAAAAGCAAAGTATAGTTCCTCCCTATATTTCTATAGCTTGTTGCACCATGTTTTAGCTTTTTGTGAATCTTCACAGTATTTCTTTCTGGTATTTATCACCGCATAATACAAATTTCATAAAACCATCAAGTTCAAAGACATCAACAATTCAATGAAAACTTAAATCTGATTAAACAATTATTTAATTAATAAACCTATCTAATTTAAGGACATGCATAGAAAATCAAAAAACGTCTAATATTGTAAAAACCACTATTATTTACATACATAGACCCTACGATTTTTAAAAAAAAAACATTTAATATTAACAACATCATTCATGCCTGTTACCTAAAAATTTAAAAAAAATTCCATAAGTTAATATTTTATTTAAATCATTAACAAAAAATAAACAAATAAATGAAGTTCATTTTATGTCTTGCGGAGTCTTTTGCTTAGGGTTTTAGAAGCTCTATCATTCAACCCATCCCCTATCAGCTTTCAAAGTATTAATCAAATCAGTCTCCTTAATTAGTAGATTTAGTATTACCCCCTCTTATTGCAAAATTATCTCTTTGGATTTGTATAGAAGTATGATTTTCAAAAGCGTTATATGTTTTGCTAAGCATTGTTTTAAAGTGTTTCTCTGTGGTAATCGCTTCCATTCTTTTCCCTTAAGTTTGGAGTTTTTGAATAGAAATCGAGCATCTTGTTATTTAGCATTTTACAAGGAATCAGGTGAGACAACTCATCTCCTTGATGGAGAGATAGGGATCAAGGAGTTAAACCCTAAATGTATAATAAATGAACAGAAGTTTTCAGCCACCGTTAAGATTATGTGACAGTGTTCTTCATAAACCTAAATGTCTGGGGTCACAAAGCATCGCTTTAGTTCTCTTTCCAGGTAGTTGACTGCTTTTATAAGGAGGGCTACTGTGACTTTTATACAAGGATCTGAAGAAGTGTAAGGGAAATACACTCATCAAAATGTTATAAAGCACATTTGGTTAAATTTACTAAGGTCTTAATAGCTGGAATCCCCTACTTACAGAACTTTCATTATATCTACCTCACAACTACCCAAAAATCCTGCCTACAACCCTGGATTTTACTTGAGTTAAGTGTCATTCAGTACAATTTTCTCTTCCAGAAGTAAGGTTATTTTCTTGGGTAAGGCGAATCTTGACTGGATTATGTCCCAGAAGAAAATTTTCTGTTACTGTAATTTATGGCAAAAAGTATTTAAAGAAACTCAGGATCTCTTTTTTTAAAATCATTGATTACCTTTCCCGGATTCTCAACACATTTATTGAACGACTACATCAGTTTTGGATCATGGATCAGATTTTTTGAGCCTTAAACGCTTACAAACACAGGGTATCATTCCATTGCCTCCAATATTATTACAGCAGTTTAGCCTTCTTAATAGCCAAATCAAGGCAAGGCATCCAATTCACCAAATGGATTCTGAATGAATTACAAGTTTTGCAACTACTAATTGACTTTACCTCCTGAGGAGGATTGGTTAACAATAATTTAAAGCAGTTCTCTTTTATGTTTAGTAAATTTTCGGATAAGGTGGTTGCACATTTTTGAAACTTCTAGACCGTGCCTCCATATAACTAAACCTTTACAAGAAAAAACAAAGCAAGGGATATTAATGATTTAAATTGGGCAATGTATTCTTATGCCCATACAGGGCAGGATTCCTCAGTCTCAGATGCATAGGGATCCTTTTACCCATCTCCAGGAAAGTAAAGGAACTACACACTTTAATTTTATCAACGATGTTACAAGTAATAGTGTAACAAACGACATGAATGTGGGTGTTGAATTGAATGGACATAACAGCATTACTCCTGTGGAGATGGACTCTGCCCAAGTTTGTACTGGGGGGGTCACCATCAGTAATGATGCATGTATTTTGGAAGAAATACCACCTGTCGCTGGGACTACCACAGACAATTGCAAGGACTCTGTGGATGTTATTCATATTGTACATCCCAGTACATGTACTAGAAACAACTTATATCCTGAAGTACATGTGGTTAAGAATAGACCTGTTTCTACAAAAGAAGGATCAGAGCCTGTTGTTAAACCTAAGAAAACTACTACTTTGACTGATTCCAGCAAGCTCTCAAGTTTGGATTTGACTTTTCCTCTGCCAGCTGCATGGAGAAAGGTCTTCACAGACCTCGCTCCATGAGCAGAGGCAGACAGAAGAGGAAATTATCAGGGGATTTTATGCCCCATCAGACTTTAAAGAGAATGTGGAACAACAAGCATTAATTTATAATTTGTCCCACATTACTCTAACAGATGATGATATCAGTTTATTAAACAAAGGTTTGAATTTTATTCCTAAAAGCCAGAGCAAATTGACTGATACAATGGTGGACTTAAAACTTTTTTGTAGGAATGTAATGCTTAGATTCATTTATAATGATTCTGAGAAAGAATCAGCACAGAGCAGGAAGTTTGCTTTTAAGAATTTAAGTGATTTTGTACCAACTCACCACCCATTAGTTGAAGCATTCCTTAAGTTAACAGAGGAGGAATTGTATAGTTACTATAATACTCAACTGGGACCCCCAAAACAGAAGAGGTGGGATAACTTGAGCTTTCAGGAATGTCAGTGTCTGAGGAAATTGCAGAATCATCCTACCATTATAATTAGACCAGCTGATAAAGGTGGGAAAGTTGTAGTATTGGATATGTCATTTTATACGGAGGCTATGTCCTCCATGTTACAGGACAGGTTCTATGAACCTACTTCCATGGAACAGGTTCACTCTGTTGTCAGATATATTCATGACACGCTTTATGATATTCTTAGAAGTAATTTAATAAATAAGGAGCTATATGGATACCTTATGATTTATACACCCACTATACCGATTATACAAGGTCTCCCAAGGTACACAAAATATGAAGAACCCACCCATGAGACCCATAGTTTCTGGCGTGGTTGGGTAACTGAACACCTTTCAGTTTTTGTGGAGAAACATCTGAGATGTGTATTGAATGACAATGTTACAGTCTTGAAGGATTCCAACAATTGTTGATTTATGAGTTTGACACTATAGAACTTAGTTGTACTTTGTGACTTTTGACATTCAATCCCTATTCTGAATCTAATATGTGGTAGCTGTTTCAGAGAAGGAGCTATCTTGTAGCAGCACATCTGAAAAGGAGCCACAACTGCTGGTAGGTACTGATGTTCCCTTGGACACGGTGAATGCAAGGATGGAGTGTTAAGCCAGATCATAATTAGCATGTGCATTTTGTGTAAGTGATCCATGTGCTGCATAGCTTACATGACCTAAAGGTTATGCAAGTAGTTCGTATAAGGCACATTCGTGACTGCCTCTCAGCATGCTGACTTGTACAAGCACCGTGTTGTTAACTTTGAGGTGTAAATGCAGCAGATAAATCAAACTGAATACATTCATTTTGTCACTATTTGAATTAATGTAAATGAATCCTAAGAATCCTAGGTGGAAGGTCAATACAACATATGCTGAGTTTAGTAAAAACTTGAGAGGACATCAGGTAGCATAAAAGGAAATGTTAGACTGCAAGTACCTGTGAGACACGAATGCACTTGAATAACAGTAAGAGTGACAAGAAATAAACTCACAAGAGCTCACCATAGTGCAAACAGTGCCATACAGAGGAGCTATACCTGTGAAAGCAGATTTAAGTTGCGTGACCTTGAACTGTATAAAGTAGGTAACTGAGAAAAACAATACTAAGTAAAACAAGCACCTGTTTCTTAAATATGGAGTATTTCCAGTAATACAGAAAAGGAAAATCCATAAAAATAGCTCCTATTCCTTCTTAGATCTTAAATGGATCTCAGAAGCATTTAAAGTTTCTGCACATTCTTGTAGCTTTAATAATTTAATGCAATCTGACAGATTTGGTGCGCTTTTCCAAGGAAGAGTGGGCAAATATTGCCAAGTCAAGATGTGCCATGCTGATAAACTCCTATCCAAGAAGACTGAATGCTGTAATTAAATCAAAAGGTGCTTCAACAAAGTATTAGTTTAAGGGTGTGCACACTTATGCAACCAGCTTATTGTATGTTTTTTATTTTTTATATTTTTCCCCTACAGATTTCTTTGTTTTTCAATTGAATTGTACAGGTTATAGGTCATATTAAAGGTGGGAAAAGTTTTGCAATTATTTATTGTGATCTCATTTTTTTATATCACAAAAGCCTGGCATTTTAATAGGGGTGTGTAAACATTTTATATCCACTGTATGTCCGGTAGCCTGGTGGAGACCCAGACAGATCTCATACCTGAAGCTAGGCTCGTGTGGTAGCTGTTTCAGAGAAGGAGCTATCTTGTAGCAGCACATCTGAAAGTGAGCCACAACTGCTGGTAGGTACTGATGTTCCCTTGGACATGGTGAATGCAAGGATGGAGGTGAGTGATAGTACCCAGACTGACAGTGAGGCACAACTGTCAGAAGTTACTAGGCTTCCTGTGAAATGGGAGTTAGCGTTTGAGAATATTCCTGCAGATGTCCTGATACAGAATGACTGTGATGATGCAGCGCCTTGTGTGCATGCAGTGACGCATAGTCAGGCTTGGAGACAGGCATCTATGTCTGGTAGTCTGGGGTAGACCCAGACAGATCTCATTCCTGAAGCTGGGATTGGTGTGTTGGTTGTTTCAGAGAAGGAGCTATCTTGTAGCAGTAAATGGCAAAGGATAAGTCCCCACTAATAAACATGTCTCAGAACAAAGTAGAAGCAAGGCAAAGAGATACTGAGTACACCACCATGATTAAAATATTCCATCTTTAATAAACAAATTAAAAAACTCACTAAAACTGTCATAAAAGTTTAAAACCAATTGAAGCATCAAATGATGAGCGCTTTCGGCAAGATTGCCTTCTTCAGATCATAACTTCCTGTGCTTCATTCCACATCCTTAAACAAAGATTCACCAATCAGGTTAATTCCTTCATTATTAGTTCTCCTACCACAGACTGTCAATCACTTGCCTGGAGGTAAGTAAGCCTCCATTTTTAGCCAATAGAAAGACTTTTCTGCTTCAGAATAGATTTCAATGGAACCATGGCATTTAAGCCTGGGGGGAGGTTGGCTCTTAAGTTGTTTAGCCACCCAATTTCATGAATATCTGTGTTATTGTGAACATCCCCAGCTCTATGTCCTATAAGCACACATTCTATAGCTTTAAAGCTAAAGTAATGGGTTGGGTTTGAGTTAATGTGAGATGCTAGTGCATTTTTCATATCCTTCTGTCAAATATCTCATAAATTACATAAAACCCTATCTTTCAAGCTTTAATCAGTTTTGCCTATGTAGAAACAAGGGCAAGCGCCTTCTGTGTGGAGTCTGCATGTCCTCCCCGTGGTCGAGTGACATTTAAAGGCATGCAGGTAGATGTGTGCATGAATGGGTGTGCCTTCTTTGAAGGCTGGGCATCGAGCTGGCAACTTGGCACTGTAAATATCTACTGCCAATAATTAGCGGACCGGAGTTACGCTGTAGCAACCATTAACAGGGAAAAGACATTTTTTTTAGAAACAAGGGCAAAGGTGACAGCATGCAAGTTATACAAGATGTTCACTGTTGCAAGTGGCTTTGACATTAAATATATAGCTCTTGTCTGTAACTGGATGGATAAAAGTATTACTATTATCTATGAATTGGCAGGCTTTACATCTTCCGCATTTGTGAGAACCTTGTCTCAAAATGTTGACGTTTTGCTGAGGAAAACCATCTTTAATACAAAGAAGTCTTTTGATATTTTTCTTGTTTTTGAACGTAAACCTCAGTCTTTTTCCCATGATGCTTTTTATTTTATCATCTTCAGTCAAGATAGGCCAGAACCTTTTAATGACATCACATACCTTTGTTGTCAGTTGCCAGTTGTGCTGTGCAGTGTCCCAAAAAGGACTCACCAGGAATTGTAACCATGCCTTTTCTCTGTTGTAGTAATTCAGTTTAGATCAGGACAGTGTTCTTTAGTCAGATAGGAAATTATAACTAATCAGTCAGATCAGTTGGAGTTTTTCTAAATGTTGGATTTCTATCCTTCAGTATTGATTTCATTTTCTTGGTGCTTGAGTACTGTGTGTTTATTGGAAATGACTGTTTTATACTTTTAATCATTTTGCTCATTATTATATTTTTATTAAATAAAGTAAAGTAAAATCCACTGCTCAGCAAGCAAACGCTGTAGTTCCGTGAGGTCGATATAATGTAAGTCACAAAGGAAGCGGAGTACAGCAGAAGTAAGAACAAAACTCCAAATTTAATTCCAAGAATATGCACTTATAACATACGGATGAACGCTTTCACCATTACAGCTTCTTCAGATCCTTGTATAAAAGTCACAGTAGACCTCCCCTTATATAAGCAGCTCAATTAATCAATTAAAACAATTTAAACAATTAAAAGCAATGCTGGAGAATTTAAAGAACTCTCCCATATATAAACATGTTAATGTAAAGTAAGACAAAAATATATAAAACTTGCATAGTGACCTAAAAACTTGTAAATAAACATTCTGATAAGTTAATATTGATAAAATACATAATCAAGAACATATACAAATAAATGATAGTTCATTTTATGTGCCTGCGTTGTCTCAGCTTAGGTTTTATAGAAGCTCTATCATTCAACCCATGCCCCCTATCAGCTTTCAAACGAATGATCCAGTCAGTCTCCTTAGATTCAGTAAGATTCATAGTATTACCACCCTCTTATTCACAACAATTATCTCTAGGACCCGAACAAGAAAGTATGATCATTGTCATTGGTGGTTATATGTTTTGCTAAGGCATTGTGTAAAGTGCCCTTTCTCATGTGGTAAATATGCTCTCTCATTCTATCCCTTAACGGCCGGTTAGTTTTACCAACATAGAAACTCGGGCATGCCTGACAAGTAGCTAAATACACCACATTAGGTGTCATACAATCTGCATCTGCCTTGATGGAGAAAATGGTGTGTAAATCCGGGTGTATAAACACCTCACTGCTATCAATAAATGAACAGAAGTTGCAGTGACCGCAGGGTTTAGTGTGACCAGTGTTCTTCATAATCCTATCATGTCTGGGGTGACAAAGCAATCGCTTTAGGTTGCTCTTATTCCGAAATAGAATTGAGCTGCTTATATAAGGGGAGGTCTACTGTGACTTTTATACAAGGATCTGAAGAAGCTGTAATGGTGAAAGCACTCATCCGTATGTTATAAGTGCACATTCTTGGAATTAAATTTGGAGTTTTGTTCTTACTTCTGCTGTACTCCGCTTCCTTTGTGAATTACATTATATCTACCTCACGGAACTACAACGTTTGCTTGCTGAGCAGTGGATTTTACTTTACTTTATTTTTTATTCAGTACATTTTTTCTGCTTGCCAGCAAGAGTAAGACTATTTTCTTGGGTAATGGCGAATCTTGAACTGGATTATGTCCCGAGAAGTGAAGACCATGGGACTGGAGCATTGCAGGCGCGCTTCCAACAGTATTTAAAAGAAACTGTCAGTGCATCTCTGTTTTTTGAGTCTACGCCGACCTCCGATGATGTCATGACGCCGACCTTGAATTCGGAAAGACTACATGCAGTTTTGGATAGCATGGAGAAGGATTTCATGAGGCTCAAACGCTTACAAACACAGCGGATACACTTCCAGTTCTGCCTCGAACAACATATTATTCCGCGAGGTTTAAGGGTTCTTAATATGCCAAATCAAGGCAAGGAACATCCAGATTTACTCGCGAAATGGCAACGCCTGAACATTGAGGTGAGTTACAAGTATTTGCAACTACTAATTGACTTTTTCCTCCCTGAGGAGGTTAGGTTAACAGATAATATTAAGCGCAAACAGCAGGAGCTGTTTAGTAACTTTTCGGATAAGGTGGTTGCACCATTGTTTGAGAACTTGCTAGATTGTGTGCTAGCGTATGAAAGAAACCTTTTACAGCAGAAAAAACACAAAGCCACCAGGGATATTAATGATTTTAAATTGGGCAATGTATTCTTATGGCCCAGAACAGGGCAGGATTCCTCTACAACGTCTCAGATGCATAGGGATCCTTCTAACACTATGCCTCCTAGGAAAGTAAAGGAATCTACACACTTTAATTTTATCAACGATGTTACAAGTAATAGTGTAACAAACGACATGAATGTGGGTGTTGAATTGAATGGACATAACAGCATTACTCCTGTGGAGATGGACTCTGCCCAAGTTTGTACTGGGGGGGGTCACCATCAGTAATGATGCATGTATTTTGGAAGAAATACCACCTGTCGCTGGGACTACCACAGACAATTGCAAGGACTCTGTGGATGTTATTCATATTGCACATCCCAGTACATGTACTAGAAACAACTTATATCCTGAAGTACATGTGGTTAAGAATAGACCTGTTTCTACAAAAGAAGGATCAGAGCCTGTTGTTAAACCTAAGAAAACTACTACTTTGACTGATTCCAGCAAGCTCTCAAGTTTGGATTTGACTTTTCCTCTGCCAGTGCGCATGGAGAAAGGTCTTCACAGACCTCGCTCCATGAGCAGGGGCAGACAGAAGAGAAAATTATCAGGGGATTTTATGCCCCATCAGACTTTAAAGAGAATGTGGAACAACAAGCATTAATTTATAATTTGTCCCACATTACTCTAACAGATGATGATATCAGTTTATTAAACAAAGGTTTGAATTTTATTCCTAAAAGCCAGAGCAAATTGACTGATACAATGGTGGACTTAAAACTTTTTATAGGAATGTAATGCTTAGATTCATTTATAATGATTCTGAGAAAGAATCAGCACAGAGCAGGAAGTTTGCTTTTAAGAATTTAAGTGATTTTGTACCAACTCACCACCCATTAGTTGAAGCATTCCTTAAGTTAACAGAGGAGGAATTGTATAGTTACTATAATACTCAACTGGGACCCCAAAACAGAAGAGGTGGGATAACTTGAGCTTTCAGGAATGTCAGTGTCTGAGGAAATTGCAGAATCATCCTACCATTATAATTAGACCAGCTGATAAAGGTGGGAAAGTTGTAGTATTGGATATGTCATTTTATACGGAGGCTATGTCCTCCATGTTACAGGACAGGTTCTATGAACCTACTTCCATGGAACAGGTTCACTCTGTTGTCAGATATATTCATGACACGCTTTATGATATTCTTAGAAGTAATTTAATAAATAAGGAGCTATATGGATACCTTATGATTTATACACCCACTATACCGATTATACAAGGTCTCCCCAAGGTACACAAAAATATGAAGAACCCACCCATGAGACCCATAGTTTCTGGCCGTGGTTGGGTAACTGAACACCTTTCAGTTTTTGTGGAGAAACATCTGAGATGTGTATTGAATGACAATGTTACAGTCTTGAAGGATTCCAAGCAATTTTTGATTGATCTGTATGAATGTATTGGACACCATGATAGAATCTCTAGTTGTACTTTTGTGACTTTTGACATTCAATCCCTATTTACTGTAATACCTAATGATATAGGACTTGATTATGTGTTGAATTATCTGAAAGCACACAGTACTTACACTGCAGTATTGATAGACCTCATGGTTAATTTTTTAGAACTGGTCTTGGAGAACAACTTATTCATGTTCCAAGACCAGATCTATAAACAGCGTGATGGCGTAGCTATGGGCACTCCTTGTGCAAATAGCTACGCCAACATGTTCCTTGCATGTTTGGAGGAACATGTTTTATTTAAGAATGCACTTTTCTGTGAACATGTGGTGTTCTACAGAAGGTTTGTTGATGACCTTTTTGTTCTTTGGAATGGAACATCAGAACAGCTGGAATCAATGCTATCCATTATGAATGATTTAACTACATTCCTTACTTTTACCATGAACTATTCCACACATAGAATTGATTTTTTAGACCTATATATTGAGAGATTAACAGATGATATGATAAATATGGGGGTCTATCGCAAGGCATGTTACTGCAATTCCTTGTTATTAAGGTCTAGTATGCACCCACAATTTGTTTTAAGAATATAATGAAAGGACAGGCCATTAGAGCCTCAAGATTGAACCCCACTGAACAGGGATTTATCTCAGAATTAGACAATCTGAGAAATAGATTACTGACCTGGGGATACAAGGATAATGAGATTATACCATACATGGAGGAAGCATACATGTCACGCACCACTTCAGGTGCACCATACTTTGGACCCAGGGTCCAAGATCAAACCGTTGGAGATCATATGTTAAATAGATCTATTAAATTTTCTACTCTGTATACTTCTGATCAATATCAGTTAAAGGAAATTATTAGCAAACATTGGGATATTCTCCTGGTTGATGATGACTTGAAACGCATAGTGGGGGAGACACCAAGTTTCCTATTTCGAATAACAGCAACCTAAAGCGATTGCTTTGTCACCCCAGACATGATAGGATTATGAAGAACACTGGTCACACTAAACCCTGTGGTCACTGCAACTTCTGTTCATTTATTGATAGCAGTGAGGTGTTTATACACCCGGATTTACACACCATTTTCTCCATCAAGGCAGATGCAGATTGTATGACACCTAATGTGGTGTATTTAGCTACTTGTCAGGCATGCCCGAAGTTTCTATGTTGGTAAAACTAACCGGCCGTTAAGGGATAGAATGAGAGAGCATATTTACCACATGAGAAAGGGCACTTTACACAATGCCTTAGCAAAACATATAACCACCAATGACAATGATCATACTTTCTTGTTCCGGGTCCTAGAGATAATTGTTGTGAATAAGAGGGTGGTAATACTATGAATCTTATTGAATCTAAGGAGACTGACTGGATCATTCGTTTGAAAGCTGATAGGGGGCATGGGTTGAATGATAGAGCTTCTATAAAACCTAAGCTGAGACAACGCAGGCACATAAAATGAACTATCATTTATTTGTATATGTTCTTGATTATGTATTTTATCAATATTAACTTATCAGAATGTTTATTTACATGTTTTTAGGTCACTATGCAAGTTTTATATATTTTGTCTTACTTTACATTAACATGTTTATATATGGGAGAGTTCTTTAAATTCTCCAGCATTGCTTTTAATTGTTTAAATTGTTTTAATTGATTAATTGAGCTGCTTATATAAGGGGAGGTCTACTGTGACTTTTATACAAGGATCTGAAGAAGCTGTAATGGTGAAAGGGCTCATCCGTATGTTATAAGTGCACATTCTTGGAATTAAATTTGGAGTTTTGTTCTTACTTCTGCTGTACTCCGCTTCCTTTGTGACTTACATTATATTTTTATTAACTTACATTGTGGCTGGTCAATCAGTGTTTTCTTTAGTGATTTGAGAGTGCTTATACTTGCCTTGATAACTTCCCGGGCCACTCCAAAAGTCTTGCTGCTTAGGTCATTTGCTATCATTGACTTTAATATCTAATATTTATAATTGGACACCCATTTAAAATGGCATTTAGACTCTCTGATTTGTGGCAGTGCATTACCGTATTATTTTGGGGAGGGAATCCAGCTGGAAATCTGTGTCAGACTTTCCCAGAAGTGTTTGAATGTATGAGATTTAATTTATTTAAGTATAAATGTATCCAAGATCTTAAACTGGGACACATTGTTCTATAGTGTGTAATAGGAGTTACATTAGGGGTGGACAGGGGTTTACAATCCAGTCCCAGGTTATAGAGTGTGTTTCTGTTGTGCTGTTAGAGGAAAGTTGTGAAATATTACTCCTGTTTAAGTGACAGTCTCACATTGGAGTCAGTAGTGAGGATTGAAACTCCTTAGTTACTGACCCAGGATAGTGGGAGACGTCACATTATTTGGTGGCAGTATAGTGAGATATTAACTGGACATCAAGACTGCCTATGTCATAAGTCATAATTTAATAAAGCTGTTTCTTGTTTAAAAAAAAAGAAAATGATTTACGTTTATCCAACCAACTCCAACTCCTACCCAGCAGTTATAACCACAATGTTTGATGATAATGTAATATTATTTAATCTCCACAGTCTTCACATTAAAGTATTTTGATTCAGGTTGATCCATACAAATTACAAAGCCAGAGAAATATTGCCAGAAATATCTGGCTGATCACTGACAGCATCACTGTGAAAATATGACACATCACATCGCACCCCTTCTCTTATCTTAGCTGTTGATACAAATCACAAAGCCGTAAATATTGCTTAAAATATCAGGCTGATCACTGCCTGCATTACTGTAAAAATTGTAATAACACTTCTAACACTTATACCACACCATTTTCCTCCACGTTGTCCAGAACTCTGCAGAATGTCCCTGTTTCTGTCCCTCATACTTCCCACATTGTACAAAGAAGGAAAAAAACTCTTTTAGGCACCTTCGTACCTACATTTGAACATTTTGAGATGTGTATTCCTGTGACCTTAAAATGTTTAAGGTGACTGTGACTTGAATGTCAAGTCACCTGGAACAAAGAAGCATTGCTCTACAAAATGAATAAATAAATAAATGGGGAAAATGCACACCTAGGCAGTTGCCTAGTTACTGATGTGTAAGGCTTGCCCTGATTATGAGAGTAAAGGTTCTATACTTTCTTGCAGCTCAAAAGGATATGTCCCATAATCACTTAAAGCTTCTCATTTTCTCATAACTTAAAGTGATATGCCCCAGAAGAATTTAAAGGTTTTGAACCTTCTTGTTGGTTAAATGGATCTTCTCAGTAAACAGTGAAATGTAATGTTTCTTCATTCAGCTTAAATAGATCTGCTCCATATGCATTTAAAGTTTTCACACCTTCTTGCAGATTAAAGGGATCATTGCCTGCTAGAATATAAAATGTCATGGGCTCTCTTGCAGCTAAAAGCGATTGGCACCCATTTGCAATTTAAAATGTTCTGTACCCCAATAAATATAAAAAGCATACAGTAAGCGTTTTCAGTTAAAAGATCTATTTTGTTTGTAAAAGGAAATAATAAGATGGTATACAGGTGAGAATGAAAAATTGTGGGTTTACCTGTGTCAGAGCTTATCACGTCAGCACAAGTTATGTTTCATCAGTTTTTTTAAACTGAAAACTATAACTTGAAACTGCAATAAAAAGGAAAAAAAAGGTCTGGCAGGTAGTAAGTCCCCTCTACCATGTTTCCCAAATGTACATATACCAGTTCTATGGTTACACATCAGCGGGGAATGGACAAATTTCCTAAACATGTGCAGAGAAGTGTCACACAAACAGTGTTCCTACTGCAAAATGAAATCTTAAGAAAAAAAGATATGAGCAGGAAGAAAACCGACCAGTTGTGATTCAGCAGTTAGATCCTGATAGTCTAGCCATCACAGAAGGGTAGAATGACAATTCCAAAAGGTAATGCTTGACATAGCTCACATGCAAATGCAGAAGAATGGCAAAGAAGTACGCATGTGCCAATTATCTGCATTCAAAAATTACAAACTATCTGAATTATTCTGTCATAATATAGAAGGCAAAACCCATTTAGTGAGATATTGTATATTCTGCATCTCATCAAGAAGGTATCAAAGAAAAAAATATTAACTTTCAATGACCTGTATGAACTGCACAATAAAAGGGAGCTTTCATTGAAAAATAAAAAATATATATACTGAAGTTTGTGGGAAATTACTGGCTTTATGTGTGAAATCTGCTAGAGATGTTTTTTGTAAACTTTTCTGTTTTTGACTGGAATTGCATTGGAGAAAGTAGAAACTAAATCATGATATAGTAGGACTGCAAATTAAAAAAAATACTGCTTTAGAAAACTAAGAACCAGTGGCCCTTAATTGTGCATTGGTTGCTAGACTGGAACAGTTAAAAGCAGCTATATTTTGAGAAACAATGACTGTCATAAGCAGATCTGGTTAATTCCTAAAGATATGCTGTCATTGGCCCCAGCATAAGAAAAGGCCACATAAAAATGCTTCAGATCAGAACAAATGTTATGGAACAGAAGAGATACAGGTATCTCTTTCAAATTAAACATTGCCCTTCTAGTTGTCTGAACCAAGGTATTTGAGAATAGTCTTTCAGAAGGAAGAAACTTGTAATATATTTTTATCTATGTCTTTATGTACTTCTAACTAATTTTCCTAAATAATGTGAGCAAATGATATCTCAAAGTTAATAGATTGTAATAGTGTCACCATACTGTAGACTGGATGTGAAAATAGGACCACTAATGAGGAATAAAATCTTTAAAGACTATTGAGTAATGGGGGATGAAGCAGCATATAGAAATGTATTGTCTGTTGTACCATAAAATGAGTTAGGACAGCATACTTCTCAGCAGGCCATTGTGAATAGGAACAAAGGCCCTTGAAAAGTAGGCAAAAATCTGGACATCTAAGTATCAAAATAATTGAATAACAAAAAGCACATAACTGGGATACTACTCAGAAACACATATAAAAACAGAGAGTGACAAAAATGATGGAAAACTATAAGCACATTATCAAAGACTCAGTGTAAAATTTGTAGATTTTATTGAACTCTCTTGCAAAATTCTACCATGCAAAGCCATTTCTTTTTGTTTCAGAAAAAGAGAGATGTTAGATTTGTGCCCTTTTTAAAATTATTTTTGTAGTATGATTTTCTGCATACTAGACAGCTACAAAAATCATCTGCAATGACGGGGATTCTGAAAATTGTGTGAAGGGGTAAATCAAGCTTACCCTACATGAGTTTTATCAATCCTTTTTTGAGACGAACCAAAAAAATAGCTAAAAACATAAACACTAATATGTACTAGAACATATAAAAAGAGAGTCTGTAGAGTGCATATCTGCTTTTCAGCAATATCATTTACATGTAAATTCAGTATGGCTTTAGAAGTAAAAGAAGAATAACGTTTTCTACCCTTACAGAGTAGATCATAAAATGCCTCATTAGCCTGCAGTATAGGACACCGGACATGTTTACTGAATGAAAAATGCTAAAGAGCAGAAGAGAACTATCTGTTAATATTTCTTGTTATATTTGGTTACTAACTGTCATGCCTTTGATCCTGAAGTATTTTCCCTCATGTTGCCCAGCCTCCTGTCAGCTGTATTGCCTCCTTCCCCATATTTGTGCCCATTGTACATTTCCTGCTTTCATTCCATTACTGGCTTTTTTTATTCTTTTTTCAATGCATCTTACTTCAAGAATTTACTGTGCCTGACAGAATTAAATTCTACCCAGGTACCTCATCCTAGCACTCCTCCCCTTTTACTTATTGATTGTTTCCAGTTCTGTCAGAGGAACTGTCGCGCGTCTTGTGTATATTCAATAAGATGATGAAGCTGAGTGTTCATTTAAGTAGTTTATTACATATAAACACATCAGGATGGAGAACAGTAACATAAAACTTAAACTACCTACCTACTACACACATGCATGCTTACACTCTGGCTGCTCACTCAAAATGGCACTCTTGCTTGCACGTGCTCAGTACTTATATGCATTTGCTCACTGACTGGAATGGCTCTTAAAGGTACAATACACACTCTGATCTACATCCTCCCTCTTTGGATATTCTGTCCTGCAATGAAAATGACAATCAAATAAGCATGCAAATTATACAGATACATACAAACAATAACAATCATGTCCAGGTTGCCATGTATTTGGGATTAGGTCTTGAGATACGCCCTGACCTTGTAATGTAATAATTAGAATTGGATTTAGCAACAGGGACAGTCACTGAGGAATAGTTTCAGGAACAAGAACTGACTTTGAAATGTTATCTGGAACAGAAACACTGGACAAATCACTCTGAGGATTAGAGTCTTTGTTACAAGCAAAATGTTGCAACACTAGCTTGGACACCAGTAGTAAATGTTTCCAGTTCCGCCTGAATTCCATGCCATGTGACTCAATGATGTATGATTTTGGTTCTTCACACCAATTCAATCAAATCCTTTTGCTGTCTGCATCCTCACAATCTCTCATTCTTTTAATGGATTCAGAAACTTTCTGGTTTTATCATAGTAGGACTTTTGAGACAAACACTTCTTTAGGAGTCAAAATTTACTTTTTGTTGTTTTTAGCACTTGGAACCAACAAATCCTTACTGATTTGCAGTCTGGCTCTCGTTTGTCTTGACATTAACCTCTGGGCAGGTGAACCAAGACGATTGTTGCAAGCCAAAACCAAAAACAAGGTGATCAAAGTGCTGTAGTGGAAAACTAAGAAACAAAGAAAAAAAAGCACTGGATACCATGTCTCCTCCCAATGTCACACAATTTATTGAAGCACCAAACAGGGAAGTACAAAGTCAGCACAAACAAGAAAACATTAACACTCCTATAATATCCACACGTTTTCATCCAAAAACTTCATCAGATGTAAAAACTGATGGTTTACATCTTGTAGCATACATTTTTTAGCACATTTTTAGCTTGTTTTTGAATTTATTAATTTATTAATTTATTCATTGCTTATGTTCATCTGATCAGTTGTTAGAGAATTTAAATTAATCTCGTCTGTTACAGTTTTTACATCTAATGAAGTTTTTGGATGAAAACGTGTGGATGTTTTCTTGTTTGTGCTGACTTTGTGCTTCCCTGTTTAGTGCTTCAATAAATTGTGTGACATTGGGAGGAGACATGGTATCCAGTGCTTTTTTTTTCTTTCTAAGATTGTTGCAAGGTATATTTCTGAGATTAGCCAGATTTAGAATAATATCAGTATTAACATGTTGAGACTTTTCCAACAGCTGTTTTGCACTTTGAACTGCATGTTCAGCAAGGCCGTTCAATTGTGGGTATTCAGGACTACTCGTAATATGACAAAGTTCCATGTTTTAGCAAATCTTTCAAACTTGTAAACTGTGCACCATTGTCAGAAATGACTTTGTGCGGACTACTATGGACAGAAAAATGTCTCTTAAACTTCGTAATGACACTATTGGATGTCAGATTAGGAAGCAGGTCAATATGGTACCATTTTGAATAAGAGTCTACTAACACCAAGTAATGTTGACCATTCCATTCGCAAATATCTGTAACTACTGTCAACCAAAATAGTTCAGGAATTTGGCTTAGCTGAAGTGGTTCTTTTTGTGATGCGGTTTAGTACTATTACAAACAGAACAAAATGAAAGTTCTTTCTCAATATCTTTTGACATAGAAGACCAAAATATTATTCCTCTCACCCTCTTGTTGGTAGAATCAGTTCCAGGGTGGCCACGATGCAAGATTTTAATATAGTCTTGTTGCAAGGATCTTGGGGCAATCACTTTTGGACCTTTCATGATGATGGCATCTTCCATCAAAATCTCATTGCTCTAAAGAAAATACTGCTGCATGTCTGGTGGTAAACAAGATTGCTTTGATGGCCATTCTCGACTGATAAAATGATTGAGCTAGTTTACCATCAAAATGTCAAACATACATCAATGAATGTGTATATTGTTAACACCTTTACTTGAAATCCATAATGCCAAATTTTCAGAATGTTGCAAAAACACCGAACGTCAACATTCTGACCACTCTACACCTAAAAACAAGTGCTATCATGGGTTGAAAAGGGGGTAAGATTTTGTGGTTCAGAATATAGGTGTTCGACTTTTTCAACAGTTGCATTCGGAGTTCAGATTAATGGTGCCATCAATGTGCGATCAGCATTTTGATAGTAAAATGGTTGAGCCACTGGAGAACTGGATCTGAAGCTGTGTGAGTTCTGAGCTCATCAAGATGTGTAGAAGAAAAATTTCTCACTTCCATGACTTCAAAATCAGGTTTCTCATTTTCATGCTGTTCAGTGTTTTTTTGGGGTGATCTGGATAAGGTATCAGCAAGATAAAGATTGCCTTTTGTGTAAACTACATGAAAATTGTAGTTTTGCAATTTCAACATCATGCATTGCAATCTCGCAGGAGCTGTGCGCATAAGCTTTTTCAAAATAGTGACCAAAGGCTGGTGGTCTGTCTCAATTTGAATAGGTTGGCCATAAATATAATCATGGAACTTTGAACATGCGAACACAATTACCAAGAGCTCTTTCTCTTTCTGAGCATACTGCATCTCACTTTGGTTTAAAGTTCTAAATGCATAGGTTACGGGTCTGCCCTCTTGAAGAATTACTGCACCAAGACCAAATTCTGAAGCATCACAAGAAAGTTACAGGTTTGTTATCATCATAATATCTTAAAGTGGGTGGAGTGTCAATTTTCTGTTTCAGGACATCACATGCTTTTGTTGTTGTTCTGCCCAGAACCAAGTTACATCTTTGCATGTCAGCTCTCTTAGCAGTGCTGAAAGTTCACTCAAATCTGGAATGAACTTGCCCAAATAATTGACCTTGCCAAGAAAATGTTGTAAGGAGGTGACATTGTCTGGAGCTGGCATCTCAAGAATTGCAGTTTGCTTGGAAGGATCTGATCATAAGCCTGAAATGGTAAACAAATGACCCACATACGTAACTTCTCATAGCCTGAACTTGCATTTCTGAGGAATCAACTTAAGATTCACTTCATGAGCATATTCCAGAACTTTCCTGAGGTTTGTATTATGCTCAACTTCACAATTGCCTCCTACAAGAATATCAACTATTATAGCATATGGATAGCCAGAAAAGATGTGTTCCATTGCACATTGAAAGACTTCACTACCAGAATTTATCCCAAATGGCATTCTCAAAAATCCGTACCTTCCAAATGGTGTACGTTAGCAATGAAGATTTATGGTTAAACAAAATTTGCCAAAATGAACTATTTTGCATCTAAGACAGAAAAAAACAGTGGCGTTTGACATAAGAGCAGCAACTTCTTCAAATGTATACATTGTATGATGAGGTCGTTTTAGTCCTTTGTTCAAATTTCTTGGATCAGTACATATTCTAATATCATCTGAGCTTTTCTTATGAGCTACCACCATGGAGGATACTCATTCAGTTGGCTCTTCTATTGGACAAATTACTCCTAGATGCACCATTCTGGCTCGCTCAGCTTTGACTCTGCCCTGCAGGGCTACCAGAACTTTCCATGCTGGTCTGATAACTTGGCTTACCTCGTGGTATAACTTCATGGAGTACACAACTGGGAGTTTGCCTAACTTGTCTTCAAACAGATAAGCATAGTCAAAAAAATTGTTTGTGCGAAATTCTCATTATTACAAGTGCTTACATGGTGGACATCTGCATTAAATGAAAGCAGTCCCATTTTCAAACTGTCTTTGAGGTCTAACGATGACTGTACATGCCTCTTGACTATGTAAAATTGCAAGTCATAGCTGTTCCCAGCAGAGTAACATGAAAGCACTACAGAGCCTTCGGTTTGAATTTCTTCAGCACCATAAGAAACAAGCTTCACACACTTTGCCAGATCAAGCTTCTCACTGGCTCTTACTCTGGCAAACATTTCTGCTGACATAACATTGCACTTTGAACCAGTATCAGCTTTGAGCTCTACAGGTCTCCCATTAATCAGAACAGTACAAAATACTTCATTCTTTGCCCACAAATCTACTGCATTGACTGTTACATCAAGCACTGACAGACCATCAACATAAAAATAGGGTTGCAGCTTTCCAGTTGATCAACTTGCCTCTTTAAGTGCTCTATTTTAATAAAAAAATGTGCCCCTTTTGATTTACAGAACCTTGTGAAATGATTCCACTTTTTAGATGTGTGGTGCTGCTGACAGAAAAGCTAAGCACTTTTCCCTTTCAGGTTCATGGCTACCTCCACAATTACAACAGTTGACTTTGAGACTTGCCACAGGTTTTGCTGACTCACCACTCTGCTTCACTAAGCATGCTCCAGATTTTACTGGAACTGCCCTGGAATTTACTAGAAAGGCTCAGGGTGGGGCCACACTCTTGGGCTTTTATCTTTTAGCCATGTGCTGCATGCTATCAACATTAGCACTGGAAGGCACTGCAAGCATGCTTTTCTCATTTGTAAGCATATTTGTGTGCTTTTCTGTGAACACATATATCTGACAAATCTCTATGGCCTTATTCAAAGTTAAATCACTGTCTTGAAGCAAAATCTTTCTCAGTGCATCATCTTTAATACCGCACACAAGCCTGTCTTTTATCAACTCATCTCTTAAATCACCAGATCTGCACATTTTTGCCTTATTTCTCAAGTCAGTTGTATATACTGCAAAAGTTTCACCAGGCTTTTGATCTCTTGTGTAAAATATGTGCCTTTCCATTGTAATATTCATTTGGAGATTACACATTTCTCAAAATTTATGTTTTAAGCGCTCAGGATCTTTCCACATTTCAGCCTGTACCACAATATGGTGGTCTTCCCCCTCCCCTGCCTACACAGCTGGGGCATACACAAATTAATGCTCCCTTTCAATGGCTTCTGAACCAGCTAAATTAAGCAGAATAAATGTCTTTGTATGTGCATCATTATCAGAAAAAGCAGCCTGAATGAAAATAGCATACTCTTGTTCAGACACATTCCAGTTTTCAGCAACATTATTATGAAATACAAGTGGAGCAGGTCCACAAAATCCTTCTGCCATGCCAACAAAATGCTTTTGTAATTATGTTCAAATGCACACACACATATACCCGGTACTCAAAAAAATATTCAACTGCACCATAGTCCCTTCAAAAATGACTGTAATTTGCAAAATAACTGTACTGAAATACTGCACAAACTTGCAAACACTTTGTACACCTCGGATATCTCAAATAGATTTAGTTAATATGAAATGGAAGCGCATAGCAAAAAATATGATCGTTTTCTCTTTTTTATATACTTTATGCAATTCGGAAGTTATTTCACCACTTTTGTAAGCATTTTGAGTATTGTTTACCAATATATCATAATTTTGAACATTTTGTTTAATTAGAAAGTCATTTTTAATGTTTTGAATGCTTCATTTTATATTTGTTGAGTAAAAATCATTTAAATGAGTTTCAGTACCTGGATTTGTCTTTCTGTCAATGGCTTAAGAAATATGGGAAAACTATAACAGGTGATACTAGACATTTATAAGCTATTACCTTACAAATTATTAAACTTATTTTAAAATGTTTATTTATTGGAATAGAAACAAGAAGATATTCCACCATCATGGCAATACTGCCTAGTTTCCCCTATTTTAAAACAAGATAAGTAACCAGAAAAAAATGTGCTTTATACAGACCTGTCTCATTTTTTCAATATCAGTTATAAACTTTTCAAGTTAATTATTTCAACTAGATTAAAATCTATATTACATTTATTAATTAATAAAGATCATACTGGTTTTATTGTGACTAGGAAAACTTACAATACTATTAAAAGATTAATAATTAAAGAATTTAGGAATGTAAATAAAACTAACCAAGCTATTTTAAGTCTTGACTTGGAAAAGACTTTTGATTCTGTCAGTTGAAATTATTTGTTTAAAGCGATGGAAATTTGGGTCTATATTAGACTACCGAAAGTACACAAACACGAATCCCTAAAGGCCGACACATAAACAGCAAACTGCAAGTACACCAAATGTCAATAAGCGCGAAATTCAAATTATCGAATTGCCATAGTTGTCCACACCATGTTTAGTAAGGTAAAACGTCAGTAGGAGATTCCCTTATCTGATAGCTCACTAACGTAAATGTGTGATAGTTACTGACCTTAGGGTTAGAGTGCGGGTTAAGGTAAGTGCATATATAGTTATTTATTTTGTTTGGGTAGGCAGTGCGCAGATTGGATATTTTGAATTTCACGCTTACAGATGTTCGGTGTTGTTGCGGTTCGCTGTTTATGTGTCGGCCTTTCGTTATTCACATATGTGAGATTTCGGCATTCTAATATAGACCCTGGAAATTTATAGATTTCATTTACAAATTGTTACAATGGTAAAGAATCTAATTTTTTAGTCTAAGGCATATGTTAAAATAGGCTCATGTGTTTCAACTGGTCTTGAAATTATAAAAGGTGTAAAACAAGGTTGTCCTCTTTCTCCTTTACTATTTAATCTTGTTATTGAACCTTTTACAGAGTCTATTAGGAATATCAATAATATTGATAGTCTTAAAATTAAAAGGTTTTATGAATCTAAAATTTAGCATTTTGCTGATGACATTTTGCTAACAATTGATATAAACAAATCTATTTTAGAAATCTGCAGGGCTGTTAACATGTTTAAAGATGTTTTTAAAGTGAAATGTAATAGTACAAAAACAGATATTCTCTTAACTAGAATTTAATCGATTCTCAACTTAGTTATTATAACTTGTCACTAGCTAAAAATCATATTCAGTGTTTAGGTATTTTTTTCAATAACCTTGATTATGTATTAATAAAAATTTCAAATTTTTAATGGAAAAGATATGTGTTTTAATCTATAAATGGAGTATTGTTTTTTCATTTGAAGAACTCTTACTAATCACAATTATCTTGCTACAAAAATTTTATTAAATTATCCAAGCTATATCTTTAGCACAGATATGAAAATAATTAATATAATAAATTATTTATTAAAATTTCCTGACACCCTTTAAGACCAGGAATTGCCCTTACAAATCATATTGGACTTTTGAATAAATGGGGGGATTGGATTTCCAAATATTCATAACTATTTTCAATCCTACTTTGCCAGCTTGTCACTAACATATAACTCATATATGGCATGAAGAAAATTAATTCATGAATATATTTGGGATAATTCCAATTTGAAAACCAATCTTTCTCTTCAGACATTTTAAATAATACAATGTTATGGGTAGTGAAAATGATTTTAATAAGCCTTCAACTATACCTACAAGCTCTAATTACATTAATCTAATTAGAAAGTCTTTTAAGAAATTTGTAAACAATAATATATCTCTGAAAAGCTTTTTTTCCCCGCTATACTTCTTATATTGTACTGTTACTCTACTGATGGATGAAGATTGAACAATTGGTTTTCAGTTGCCCTAGGTTTAACCAGCAGAGTTCCTCCATAGGAAATCACTGCAGATGAGTTGTGCCAGAAACTATCCTCTTTAGGGGGAATTTATTCCTTTTTCAAGTTGTTGTAACTGTGGCATTGGTATATATAATTTCAGGAGTATGCAAGTCTTGCCCACTCATCAGAGATGCAGGGTGTCTTTCCTCCTGAAAAAACACTTTAAAATGTATTTTACAAAGGGATTTTTTTCAGAGAATACATTTAACTTTCATCCACTCAAAGTGGAAACAGCATTTTATCAATAATTTCCAAGAAGTGGAATTTAGTTAATGTTAGATTTGAAATCTCATAATCTTATATTTTGGTCAAATTTATAGAGGCTTCAAATATTTTATTAATTGATTTTATTATTACAATTATAATCTATTACCCATTAATAGTTTAACAATTTTGGAATTTGAAATGTATTTAGAAAGGAAAACATTTGATGCCAGGCACCATAAATATAATTATCCAGACGTTTTTGATAACGGCTTAATCATTAATAGGTGGGGTGACATAAAACAACTTCTTTCAAAAATAAATAAATTAACTTTAAATTTAGATATTGAATTTATCAGTAAATTCTGGATTTATATTGTTCAATACAATATTAAGGATGTTGGTAATGATAATTCAATAAATTTAATTTTAAGTTAAGTAAGATTTACTTCCTTAACTAATTTCTAGAGATTTTTTTATTTGGAAATATTTATATCAAATATTTATTGTTCCTTATAATTTGTCTTATTTCAATAAATCTAGTAGGTCCATGTGCTGGAGATGTAAAAGATATATAAAGACCTTTTGGCATCACATATTAATAGTTGTGAAAAAATAGTAAATATTTGGAGGATCTTCAGAAATGTTTGAAAGTGAGATAGATTGAACTGTGAAGTTTTTTTGATACCAAATGCTCCAATTCTAGCTTGTATTGGTAAAGACCAATATTCTATTTTATGGACCTTACTTGCTATTTAAAGAAAATTAACTAAGAACTGGGAAAGTGAACTTGTTTCTAACTTTATTGCTTTTTAAATTTAGCCACTGGTACTTGTCAAAGAGAAATACATGCTATTACAATGAGAGTGAATAATAGTAAGTCAATGATTAATCACTGGAAGAATGTATTAACGTTGTTAGATAAATACAAAAATTAGTCAGCTGTATCACTGTTAAATAAATGAGGCACTGTTTAATTTTAATCACTGTACATTTTGTAATTATTGTATTTTTTTTTTCTTCACTGGAAAATAATTCTTGAAAAAAAAAAAGAAAAACTATGAGGGGTAATAGAAAAGTATGTTAAACGCTAAATGGGCTTTACTATCTCCTTCAGCCATCAAGAAATGCAGTATAGTGTAATATCAAAAAGCCTTATTGACATAAAAATACTAGTGTTCATAGATGCATCTCTTTCTGCCATCAAGCAAGTATAGTGTAATGTAATGCAAAAAAGGTTTGTTATATCAAAAATTACTGCTGTCACAGATGCACCAAGGTATTAAGTATTATTATAAGCAATGATTAATATACAGGCATTAAGATCTTCTAATGACAAAATCAAAATGAAAACCTGATAACACAAGAAAGAACCATAGAATAGATGGAGATTTTTATTAGTCCCTTACTACCAGCAAAAGGAGGTATTCATCTGTGATGGTACTAATGAGATTATCAAATGACTTTGAAGCAATAATCATCAACAAACACTCATGGAGAATTTCTTTGGATCCAGCTGATTTCACAAAAGAGATTTCTTAAATGTGTTAAGACTGATAAGGATACACTTTACAATGTGTTTGTGATTAAAATAAGTAACCTTCCTGGACTGAATAGAGATTTTTAGAACTCTGCAATTTACAGGCACTTGGTATTATAGATTACATGAACAGAACTCCTTTTTTTCTCAACTAATTTATTAAGGTTTAAAAATTAATCAATACATTTTGCATTAAATATATACAATATAAATTAGATATGCGGTAGTGTTGTCGCCTCACAGCAAGACGTTGTCCCGTTCGATTCTCAGCTAGAGCGTCTTCTATGTGGAGGCATACGTGAATGGGTGTGCCTTCGTTGAAGGTTGTGCATCAGGGCTGGTAACTCGGCATGTAAAAGTCCACTACCAAACATTAGCGGACCGGAGTTCCCATAAGACCCCATAAGCCGAAAGACACAACAACAAGATAATTAAACTAATGAGAAAAGAATATCAAAGCATAACAAAAATAACTACTTACAAAGTACCTACTGTACATTAAAAAAATCGAAATATTCATGAAATAGTCTTTGTTGCTGACATATTTGTTTATTATTTAGCAATTATTTAAATTTTTATCCAGGAACTGTAAGAAGTGGCAATTCTAGTTGTTCTCTTCTTGATTATTAGAAGTTCTAATTGACAAATGTTGGTCACAATACTTATAAACACTTTCAAAGTAGGAGTCAATTCATTTTTATAATTTCTGGTAATCACTTTTCTTGCGATTGATAAAATACTCCAAAGAAGTGAGTTGTTTATTTTCTTGACACAACTTGGTATTGGGGTATTGAATTAAATTAATGATTTAGTTAATCTAATTTAATCATTAAATAGAGCCTGTAAAAAGTATTAATATTATCTCAAAAAGGTTTAATAATTTTACAATCAAAAAACATTTGTTGACAATCTGCCTTAATATTCAACTTAAATCTCCAACATACAACTTTTTTTTTGAACATTATTTCCATTCTGTGTGGAGTAATGACAGTTCTATGCATACATTTCCAAGATACTAATCTCAATTTTAATGAAGAGGTAGTTTGTTTTGAGGATGATAATATACACTTCTTATTTTCTTCACTTGTGTAATAGTTATTTATAGATTTAAAATAATCCCAATAGCTCTCATTATAATATTTTGTAGTATTTTTCAACCACCTTATAGCTTTTAGATAGAAATCCTTTCTCTGATATATTTTGATACATTAAACCTATTAAGAGTTCAATACACTCCAATCAGCAGACATATATTCATCAAAATACAATAGCAAATAATAACCTTCTTTGGTTATTAAAGATTATATCTTAGATAATCAAAATCAATTAATGAATTCCTTCTATGTATCTATGACAATAACTACCTTCAGAAATTTTACTTACAAGAATCCAAAATTTAAAGCATGTTTTTCTATTGTTTCCTATAGCATATACTCAAATTAATATATGTACATTTAATCTAGCTACAAAGATTGTATTTAAGGAAAATGATTTGCTATATTGGTTTCAGTTAATGGATAACGAAAAGTTTCAAACTGTAGTATCTATAACAAAAAAAAAATCTAAGAAAAGAAATGTGGTTAGATATTCAAACAGTAGATATTCAGTAGGAAATAAAATTAGCTTAATGCAATCATCAGTAAAATGAACAGAAATCAAAGAGTCAGCCTTGAACATGATTAAACCTTCTGTGAAGAAAAAGGTTATTGCCCTACGTGTCTTTTAAACATTTATTTGGGGAAGGTTATCTAGTTACACAAGATTTAATCTTTTAAAATTAATGACAAGAGGAAAAATTGAGTTGCATATCATACCTAGATGAAATTTCATAACTTACCATGACAGCAAGGAGTATAAGTCTTAATTTCTGAAAAGTTTAAAGAATAATTTAGTTACTATCTTAAGTTTGCTTCTACCTGTTTTACAAAATCTTTGGATATATCTCACAATGCAGTAATAAACAAGGAGACCAGGTCATTTCCAAGACACCTTTGCAAATATGACACTGAAAAACCAACTGTGTGTGTCATTGAAAGGCAGTTAGCTAAAATGGGTTATATTTACTTAATACGTCATGAAATGAAGAACTGGAGCTATACACTGGCCAGTTGTTAATAACATTTATAAGTGGACAACTGCCATTTACTCTGTATTTTCATATTCTTCACATCTGTTCCATTGGGCATAGACCTATGTAATACTTGTACAGTCAGAAATAATTCAACCATTGTGTGAGATTGAAGATGTTCAGAATCAGTTATCTTCTCTGTGCAACTGTTTTGTGCTGGTTCATGTAGGCAGCACACACACACTCAGATTGATACAGAGGCACAGAAATACAGAGACTCAGAAAGACATGCACGACACAAAGACTCAGATACACAAACACACATACAATTGTGCCCAGAATACACATCTGAGAATGATGCTATGGTCCAAGCCTTCCAAGATAAACTCAGTTTATTGCCATTTTAGACATCATGGTCATAACTCCTTTTTGAATCTTTTAAACATAGCTTTTTTTGAAAACCTGATTTGTAGACCCAGTGATATTTTGAAGAGAAGCAACATTCTACAAAATGCTGATAGCCACTAACCTCAAGAATCATTTTTGTAACAAAAAAGATTTACACAGTACAAAGGGAAAAAAAAAACAAAATTCTTAGAAAATATGTTTGCATAAACTTTACATAACAAACACACTTGCTAAATTCAACATTTAAGCACTAGAGTAAAATACTGAAAACAGTAAACAAATTGTTTCAGAATTTCAGCAGTACCTGTAATAAATTAGAGCTCAAGAGGAGAATATCCTCTCTTTGGACTATTGACCTTCTACCTCTCTGAGTTCTTCCATTTCAAATTTCATTCTGTAAATTCACCTTTAACTCACAACCTAAATGTAGGAAATATGCAAAAGGAGAACAGTAATAACTCTTTAATATCCATCTTACTTTCTCATAAGGTACCTCACCATTCCTCTTATGAGATCTCTTAACACAGAGATGAAACAATCAATATATTTGTTACCATTCTGGGCAACAAAAAACAGTTTCAAACTAATTAGTGCAGATACCACCTATCAAAACAACCAGGTTCCATAACTTACTGTTACACTGAAATACAAGCCATCTTTATTACTTTTAACATTTGCTAACAAAACTTCAAGACATGTTGAAACCATAAAACATATATTTTAAAAGTCATATTTATGCAGAGTGCTTCATCTAACCAAACCACCATAATATAAAATAAAGAAAACATATAAAAACTTCATAATTATTATAAATCAGAAATATCTTAAGTTAATCACTTGCAATCCTATGTCCAAAATGTTGCTCTATGGCAACAAGTCAGCAAAAAATAAAACAAACACTCTAATACAACCCTCAACCACTCAAACTATACAAAAACATGACCTGATACAGCAATAAGATTTAAACATTGGTTGGTAATGGGCTTAGAGAATCAATAAACCTCATTGGAAACTCAGTGTTCCAAAAGGGTGAATTAATCCTGATACTGAAGAAGTGCACCTATTCATGGCATAAAAAATCTATGTGGCATGACTGAAATCTTTTACTGAAATCACCATTTCCTTTCTGCTTGTTAACAATGTTGTTGTGTCTTTCAGCTTTTCCTGGTTAGGGGTCACCACAGCGGAACTCCGGTCCGCTAATAATTGGCAGTAGATTTTTACGTGCCGAGTTGCCAGCTCTGACGCACAACCTTCAACAAAGGTACGCCCATTCACGCATGTCTCCACACAGAAGACACTTTAGCTGAGAATCGAACAAGACAGCGTCTTACTGTGAGGCGACAACGCTACCGCAGCACCACCACCACAGTATGACTCTTAAAAAAACACAGTTAGCTATCAACAAATAAATTAATAAAAACAGAACTAATGTAAGTAACTTCAACAGCACCAATTACAAGAACGTGTGTGTGTGTGTGTGTGTGTGTGTGTGTGTGTGTGTGTGTGTGTGTGTGTGCGTGTGTGTGTGTGTGTGTGTGTGTGTGTGTGTGTGTGTGTGTGTGTGTGTGTGTGTGTGTGTGTGCGTGTGTGTGTGTGTGTGTGTGTGTGTGTGTGTGTGTGTGTGTGTGTGTGTGTGTGTGTGTGTGTGTGTGTGTGTGTGTGTGTGTGTGTGTGTGTGTGTGTGTGTGTGTGTGTGTGTGTGTGTGTGTGTGTGTGTGTGTGTGTGTGTGTGTGTGTGTGTGTGTGTGTGTGTGTGTGTGTGTGTGTGTGTGTGTGTGTTTGTGTGTGTGTGTGTGTGTGTGTGTGTGTGTGTGTGTGTGTGTGTGTGTGTGTGTGTGTGTGTGTGTGTGTACATATACATATCTTGTAATGGTTTGCTCTGTATGCATCTGACAGCAATGAGCTGTATTACATTACGGCGTCTATTATTTACATATTCATTTACTCATACGAACACAATCAACAATCTGACTTTTCATAGTCAACAAAATTACTGTGTTGTGTGTGTGTGTGTGTGTGTGTGTGTGTGTGTGTGTGTGTGTGTGTGTGTGTGTGTGTGTGTGTGTGTGCAGGTGATTATATACATTTGATGGGAAAGATTGTGATATTTTGGACTGTGTGCCTTGACAGCAATGAGCTAAACTTTATTACTGTGGCAATTATTTATGTATTTATTCAGTTGATCAAAATGAGATATCGGAGGTGTAATAAAGTGACTGTAATTGTTGGGCACAATTGTGTGTGTGTGTGTGTGTGTGTGTGTGTGTGTGTGTGTGTGTGTGTGTGTGTGTGCTTGTGTATTTGAGTCTGTGTGTTGTGTATGTCTTTCTCTGTCTTTGTATTTCTGTGCCTCTCTATCAATCTGAGTGTGTGTGTGTGTGTGTGTGTGTGTGTGTGTGTGCGTGTGTGTGTGTGCAATGTTAAATACTCACACAACTTTTATTTTAGATGTGAAATGTTTCCTTCAACAATACTTACATATCCAAAACCAATTTTAGAACATTAAATTGAGAATCTATATCTACAGATATATAAATATCTATATAGATATAAAACAAATACAAAATATAAAAGATAGTTTAGTAGATATCACATTTTCTAAATGCAATAATATCCTCATGTGTAGGCATTACAAGAAAATAACAGAATTTCCAGCAATAGAGAAGACTAATACCATGAGTCAGAACTCAGTACACCCATGTGTGATCTATAATTTACCTGTAATGCCAACTTTGTCAGGATTTATAGCATGTTCATTGACAACATAATACTACATCGATGCTTCATGTGACCAGTTGCATACCTCTCCTAGTCCAAACAATTAAATAAATCCATATTCATTTAAAACATCTTTTATCCCAATCAAATGCATTGTCCTTCTAGGTCAAGGTCATAAGCTGTCACTTGTATCAGAACACAAATCAGACCAAAAAAGGAAAAAAACAAACTGCAGGTCTGCAGAGACTCTGACTGTAAACTCATGGATCAACCAAATGTACTTCAAAACAAAATAAAGTACTTCAAAAACATTTTACGATAAGCACTTTCACTTTATTAGTATAAACTTCTTCAGATAAGTTCATCCACATTGAAAAGCTGCTTATATAACCTGGTATTGTCACATGATCTCAAGTCTCCTGACCTCACACAATAGATTTAAAGTGACAACACCTTAGTTATATGCAAAACCAATATTAAATGGAAAATATAATTAAAAGCATTTTAAAAACCTTTTTGTGTGAAATTGTCTTAAGTCTTAAAATATCTTTTGCATAAATATCCCCCAGCATGACACAGATTTTATAAGACATTTTATAACACGTTCACAATGTTTATCTTTGCAGTGCTTTTATTTTTAATAAACAGATTGTGGAAATTTGTTCATTTAAGCCCAGCCACATTCTAGCATTTAAAGTTAATTGCCAGTAAAGTTCTCTTTTCTCCAATGATAGTGACCCGGGCCCTCACTGTTTATTGTTATTAACTTTCTTTAAAATAACAAACTTGAAACGATGCTCAGGGTGAGCTTTTAGATGTTTAAACAGAGTGTTATTTTCATTTTTAAACTTTAAATCATACATATGTTTATATATACAGTCTTTTAATCTCCTCTCATTCTTTCCAATATAAGATCCGGAACATTCTTGGCATAAAGCAGCATAAACAACTTCCTGTGTCTGACACTTTAGGGTACCATGAATGCGAGATACAGTTATTTATTTTTATTTATTACATTTGTTAACCGGGTAGCGTCTGACTGGGCCAGGAACCCGTTTTCAGCAGAGACCCGAGGAGAAAAGCTCCACTACAGTGAAATACAAACTTCCATACAAACCATAGTAATTTATATAATAAAACAAGTAATAACAGAGAAATTAAATATACAGAGAAAATATAGCATTGAGCTCAGGGACAAATTTCAAGAACAGGCATGGTTATAATCATACAACATATAAATATATGTATGAGTAGCAGAGAATATAATGTATGCAGCAAGCAAGAGTGGAACAGAGATGAGAAATTCTGTATAGAGAAGAAAAATAAGAAATTTAGTTGGAGATGAAGTGGTAACAAGGGCTGCCAGGAGCATCAGGAATAAAGGGAAGCTAGGTAGATGATGTGGGTAAAAGTAAAGGAAATGGGAAAGATTTAGTCTGGAGAGTGGCAAGATCACATTCAGTGAGTAGAAAGGTGATTTTTCAGGAGTAGCTTGAACTCATGGTGGTTAGAGTTTTTTGTTATGGTCTCAGGAAGAGTGTTCCAGAGTTTGGCTATTTTGTGAGAATAGAGTGAGTCACCATGATAGTTGTGGAAGTAGCTAACATTTAGCATAAGTTTGTTGGAAGATCTGAGAGATCTGAGATTTGTAGTAGGTTGGACTAAGTTGGCAAGGGCTAGGTGGTTGGACTAATTTGTTGGCTAAGGTAAGTTGATTGAGTGATAAATGGTTGGGAAGTTCTAGCCATTTTAGCTGTGAGAGAGCAGAGCAGTGGTGAGATCTGTGAGGATGGTTTGTGGCATATTTGGCTATTTTATTGTAGCATGATTCAAGGTTTTTGAGGTCTGTCTTTCTCAGATTTGTAAATATGAATGAACCGTACAGGAGGGTGGATAGGAGGTGTGAATAGGCCATGGATAGCCTGGCGTTGGGGGTTAGGTATGGTTTGGCCCTGTATAGGGTGCCAAGTTTGATATGGACTTTTTTGATTGTCAAAGCAATATGTTTATTGTATGTTATATTATTGTCAATAATGACTCCAAAAAGTTTAGTCTGGTTAGTAGGTATTATCAAAGTTCCATTTGAAGAGAAGATTGCGACGGGGAGAGAGAAAGTTTGTGTTTTTTGTTTCTGAAAACTATTATCTTAGTTTTGTTGGGGTTTAGTATTAGTTGGTGTTCCGAGAGGTATTTTTCAATGTCCTGAAAAGAAGTTTGCATTTTTAGTTGAAGTTCCTGGGGTGAGGTGGCTGAGCAGATAAGTGTAGCATCGTCTGCATACTGTACTATGGAGGCTTGTTGAGTAGCAGAACTAAGGTTGTTTGTGAATATGATGAAGAGAAGAGGACCGAGTATAGAACCTTGGGGTACACCTACTGAGATGAGAAGTAGGGGGGAAAGATAGTTATCCCATTTGGTAGCTTGTTGTTGATTGGAAAGATAGCTATGGAACCAGGTTAGGGATGATGAACTGAGGCCATAGGAAGACAGTTTATTAAGTAGTAGCTGGTGAGATATTGTGTCGAAAGCTTTGGACATATCCAGAAATATGGAAGAAACAAGCTGGTCATCATTCATGAGTTGATGAATGGTGTTAGTGAAGGTTAGTAGTACAGTGCTGGTACTATGTTTAGGTCTAAAGCCATGTTGAGAACTGGAAAGTAGATTATTAGTAAGGAAATAGTTAATGAGTTGGTAGTGTATGCATTTTTTAAGATTTTTGATAGGGGTGAAAAGATGGCTATGGGACGAAAGTTATTTAGTTCTTTGGAGGGTCCACCTTCATGGAGGGGGATGATGTGAGATATTTTCCATAGAAGTGGGACATATTTTTCTGTTATAGAGCAATTTATTATTATTTATTTATTTCCAGTTTGATAACCGAACCAATCCACTGGGCAGCCCGTTTCAGTGGAGGCGAGGAGAAAAACTCCAAAATATAATAATATACACATAATAACACAACACTAACTACTCTAACAGCATAACAAACAATTTCCAAATCCAAAAAAAACATAGTACATTTATACATATAAAATTAAATTTTTTATTTTTTTTTTGTTAGCATAGATTAGAGAGAAATATTGATCAAAATAGATATGGGGTAGGCAATTGAAGGAGTGGCAAGTTTTAGAAATTCAAAGTTTGTCTGAAGCAAGACAGCAAGGTTTAAGTTGTGTTGAGTGACTTTATGTAGTTAGTTTGGATGGGTGAGAAACTGAAAGGGTTGGGATTTTTCTGGGGGTGGGGTGGGGGCTGTAAGTGGCTGAGTTGGTTGGTTGTCTAGCAGGGAGGTGATGGTATTTATAAAGTGGGAGTTGAATTGAGTTGCAATAGGGTCCGAGCTGTTAGGGGTGACTGCATTATTACATAATATTTTATTTTAAAATGGTTACATTCTAGTATGTAGTTGCAAGAAGAGTTGGGCCTGTTGCTTTTCTATCTAGTACCAAAGACTTCAACAATGTTCTTTAAATTGTGACCCTTTTTATATACTATGTGTGGTTTGCGTCCAGATTTTCCAGGAATTCATTGTTGTCCCCCATAATCTGCCAATTCTTTTCAATGATGTTTTTAATTATGTAACTGTCAGTACTGAAAATTGTTATAAAGGAGTTCATAAAATTTTGGCGCTCAAAATTATTCAAAGCTGGAATATCACAATAACGTGAAGCAGCCGTTATGTTTTGTTTGTCTCCACTCGTGTCTACCTGTATTACTTTTCCCCCCAGTATCCAATAATGGGACATAGAATGTATTTTCTCTCTTGTTAATAACTTCATACATTACATTGTCTATAAACCTGTTAGGGTATTCTCTGTCCAAAACCATACTTATGATCTTCATGCATTCATCCAAAAATTCATCAAAAGGGAATGTCATGCAGGCAGCCCTCACAAACTGCCACTTTACAACTGCTTTACAAAGCGCTTCAAGCTTGTCCATTGTTTACATCAGAAGGGTTCTTCACTTTTATGTTTGTTTTTTCTGTTTTTATGACATCCACATGTTTTAAAGCTGTGGAATTACAACGCCACTTGACTTTTACAACAGCAAAGCTCTATATTTCATATATTGTGGATTCAACATGGTAAAAGCCTGTTATTGAAGCTGTTGTTTTGAAACTGTCTTTCTGCCATTTTGGTTGTTTAGCAGGTTTTAAATACTCAGATGAAATACTAATACTTGTGGTGCAACGCTCTTCCAATATTTACAAAAATTCATAAGGCATTTAGTAAGTGTCACATCAACATTATGCTAGCTAAGAAAATGGGCCCAAAAATTAAAAAATGTCAACTGGTCACATGACATTCCAAAGAAATGAACCATGACTTTTACACGCAGTGCACAGATAAAAACAAGTTTGCCTGTTTGTGGCATAAAATCCATATGCCATTTTGTCCCACCACCATTTTTTTTCAGCTCACGCAACGTTAAAGAAGAAAAACAAAAAAGAGCAGAAAAGTACAAACAGAAAACAGCTAAAACATTAACTTTAGCTGAATTCTGCTTCCATTTTTTATCTGTCTCCTGTTTGCACCTTTATACTGATCATTTTACCAGATGCCATGAGAGACGAGTGCACAGACTTCAATCACAATAGTGTAGTTTTCATGGATGAACCTCATTTACAAATATTCATTATTTTGGATTCCAGAACAGAAATATAATTAACTAATAAGTATATGTTTAAAGGAACCTTATATTAGTTAAACAGCAAATTGTTAGACTGCAAGGTAACATAAATGGATGGTTTACGCAGTAAACAGATATATATATCTTAGCAGTGTCAGTAGAGCAACAGTTAGCACAGTCTTCTTTGGCGCAGAAGGTTGTGGGTTCTTTCAGGGGCAATAGGTGCTGATATTAGTGTCTGCTTGAACCAGACACCCTTGGGAACATGGGTTGAACTTGACTAGGTTTGTAAGGGCCCTGAGGCCGTTAGCCTAATAACCTCATATGATCCTATGACCTGGTAATTAAGACCACAGGTCTGCAATCATAATAACCATTGCACTAGCCCCTAAGCACCCTCCCTTAACTTAGCCAGGGCACTAAGTAATGTAAAACCAAAACATAATTTGTTCTGTAAGCCTACCATTACAAAAACGTTCTTTGTAATCGAAGATGCCTGGATGATACCAACCACTTTGTAAATTAATCCATCCATCTATCCACAACCACTTTTACCATTTTTGCACATCAGGTTGGGACGTCACTGCAACAGTGACAATCAACTAGATCCAAGGTTCACACCACCAAGAAGCTATCCCCTGCTGGGGTTACTTTGTAAATTCATTCTTTCTATGAAAATGAGAGAGTGCTATAATAAGACAAGTGAAAATTAATGTCTGTCAGAGCTAACAGTTGGGTACTGGCTACCATTTTAGAATGCTCAGTCCTTATTTCATTTAGTAAATTACCATCAATTATTGAAGTGTTCCCATTCCTAGAGTACTAGGATGTGGTATGCTAAAACAAATGCCTGTTTGAGCTGACATTTGAACAATGACTGCCATTTTAAACTGAAATTTGAACAATGACTGCCATTTTAAACTAGCATTTGAACAATGACTGCCATTTTAAACTACTCATTCCTTACTTCTTTGGCTGAAATGCTATTAATTATCAGAGGGCTCCCATTCCATACATCGGGTGTCACAGTAAAGCAGTGAGTATCATTTCCACCTCAAAGCAAGATATTCTATGGTTTGATTCTCAGCTAGTGTGATTTCTGTGCTGAGCCTGCAAGTCCTCTCTGTATTCATGTTGGCTTTCCCTGTTACGCCAGTTTCCTTACATATCCTAACTATGTGTGGTAGATGAAGTGTCCATAAGTGCTCGTCTAATGTGTGTGGTACAGAAGAATTTTTTAGATATTTTTTCATTTTGCTTTTGTTTACTTTGTTTGTCCAACTAAGTTTAGTCAAAAAAAAAATTCAGTGGAGTCCTGGGGAGAAAGGCCTAAACAGATTATAAAAATTTTAAAACAGACATTCGGTAGTATGTATGAACAGCCATTAAATATTACACATTAACAATTACACATTTATTTATTTATTTATTTATTTATTTATTTATATTTTATTTATTACATTTGCTGACTGGGTATGCCTAACTGGGCCAGAGGCCCGTTTTCAGCAGACACCCAGGGAGAAAAAAACTCCACAATAATACAAAAAACAAACATAGTAACAGCAACATTAGTGCAATAGAATTATATACAGCATCAAGAGACAGTGCAAATGCAAGGTCCTGATAAATATGGAAGAACCAGGGAGAAAAAACTCCACTGTAGTACAAAACATACATCACATACATTTACTAATGAAATTACATGCATATGAAAAAAGATGCAACTATTATAGTATAAATTATGCTTATATATTAGCAAATGCTGAACATTAAGCATTTGAAGTGATGTATAAGTGGGTTTGTCAGATAGATACTAGATCATGTGATTAGGGCTTAGAAATTCAAAGAAATGGAGGTGAGGAAAGGAACTGGGTAGGTCAGAAAATGTTAATAAAGTAGTTAAGAGGTGGAATGTAAAGCAGGTCAAGAGACAATTTTATATATATATATATATATATGTGTGTGTGTGTGTGTGTGTGTGTGTGTGTGTGTGTATGTATGTCTATCATAAGATGAATATCGGCAGTATAGAATTGGGGGTGAGCAATGTCATAAAACAATGTCTGTAGCTGGAAGACATTAGTAAAACTATTCAATTATTGGTAAAGACATGTTGTGGAGCACATGATTCTGAATGAAGAGAAATGGTTTGACGATATGGCAAACTGAAGCCACCAGTGGCATTTATCCTGGAGATTGCAGGAGCAGATCCATTGATTTGATATGTGAAGTTTTAGTTGTGTTTTAAATGAGTTTGCATTATGAATAGATTGCAGCGGTAGTAAGATGTGGTTTCATAGTTTAGCTACACAATGTATTTTTAAATATAGAGTCTCCTGCAGTATTAGATGATTTGGTTACAGTGAATAGTGATTTTTCTTTGACGCTTAAAATTGTTTTGGGCAAGTAGTGTTGTATTAAGTCGTTAAGGGTTGGGCAACTTGCTGGCTTATAGATAGGTCTGTGCATTGTAGTTAGCTTTGAAAGAGATAGGTGATGTGGTAGTTCAGGTAACCAGTTTTATTGTCTGACATTTTAGCAGTACTTTGTTCTATTGTTATAGTTTATAGAAAATGTGGCTATTTTATTATAACATTGCTCAAGTTTGGACAGTTGTGAAACTTGAAGCCTAGTGAAATTGGGACAGCATAGAGGAGAAATGACTAATAGAGTAGAGGCTGTACTTCTGGTTATGTCAATGACGTAGGTTTTTACTCTCTATAATGTACATAGTTTTTGACAAGTTTTTTTTAACCAAGTGTGATACATGGTGGTCGAATTTCAAATGGTCATTTATGGTAACACCCAGCAATTTTGTATGATTTACGTTTTCTATCATGGTGTTAAAGGCAGAGACAATGGTGAATAGTGTTGTTTTGGTAGAGATGTGTATTGGAGTGAAGAGTAGTAATTTGTTTTGTTTTTTAGTATTTAGAAGTAGTACTAAATTATGTTGCCATGTTTCAATCAAGAAAAACAATTGTTTTATAAGGTCTTGGACTTTAGAGAGAGATTTGGCAGAGCATAATAATGTCAAAGCATCCAAGTATTGTAGAGTAGCATATTTTATAGCAGTGTAGAACTAATTAATAAATGTGCTGAAAACATATAGGCCTAGTCTGGATCCTTGTGGAATGCCAATACTTACTGTAGGAAGGTGGAGAAATTATTTTTCCACTAAACCTTTTTGTGAGTTTCTGGTGAGAGATTATCAATCCCTTTTGATAAATCTAGGAAAATAATGACAGCTAGGCTTCCAGCATTTCTCTTGGTGTTGACAGCATTAACAAAATTCATCAATGCAGTAGTTATGCTGTGATGAGGACGGAAGCCAGGTGGGGTTGAAGGCTGAAGCTAGCTGTCTATTAGATAGCTTAGAAGTTACATATGAATACATTTTTGATTGTTTTTAATAGGGGAGATAAAATAGCAATTGGTCTGTAGTTCGAAAGATCTGTATTGATTGCACCCTTGTGCACTGGAATAATGAATGATTTATTTCATAATGAGGGGACTTTATTTTTAGATATAGAGTGATATATCAGAATTAAACTGGATGTGGACTAGCCTCAGCTGCTATTTTAACATATCTGTGAAGTAGATTGTCAGGGGCAGTTGTAATGGGCTATAATATTTTGAAGTATTTTTTGATGGTATTACTGGGAAAGGATTGAAAGGAGAAATATTGAAGGGGGGTACTTGTTTGGGTAAAGACCTCAAGAGTTTTATTAGCCACCTGGTTGGTTAATGACTGTACTGTCTGTGTAAAATGGGTATTGAATTGGTTGGCATCATTTTATTTCTGTGTATTTTGTGCTGGCTGTATTGCTTGTCCTAGATTTAACAGTTTACTGACAGAGGCCTAGAACAGCTTTGGATTATTAGTGCAAATGTTTAGATTTCTCATCTTTGGTGAAAAGTTGTTTTGTTGGGTTTTAGGTTATCTATATGCTAGTAAAGTAATTTTTTTGTTTTTTCCAGACCTTCCATACTTCTTGTCTTTGTTTCATGAGTTGTTTAATTGCTAAGGTTAGCTATGGTGCAGGATTGGCTTTAACTCTTTTTATTCTGAGGAGGGCTATTGTGTATAGAACACCTAGGAAGATTTTGCTCAACTCAAAGTCAGCATCGTCTATGGGGAAAGTCTTTAGTGTGACTTCTAATGAAGGAGATCTAGTTTATTAATAAAAGTGTCATCACGAAATGTAGTAAATTCTCTTACCGGGCTGTAAGGATGTGTTTTGGGGCTGTTGCTTTGGTACCTTATGGTGTAGATTGATAGGTGACTGCTCAGACTTTCACAGAATGATATGTTATTTAGAGAGGATATTAGGATGCAAATGAGGGTTGATTGTCTAGCTAAAGCTTTATTATATCTAGTTGTTGTAGTTACAAGTTGGGTGAACTTGTACAGATGTATATTATTTTCAAACATTATGGTTTGCCAAGCTATATTAATATCACCTAATATTATGGATTCATGAGGGATTTTTGTGGAGGCCCAACAGGGAATATCTTTCAGAGTTTTAGTATTGTTACCTGGAGTTATTTATATACCAATGATTGCTATTGTCTTCTGAGTGTTTAGTTTTAGCATATTGAGTAGGATTTCTGAGTTAGAGAAAATTAGTAGGGTGTGTGGTTGGGGAGGTGGTAATATCAAGCGTGTTTTTGTGTTAACTGTCTAATCTGATAATGTTATAGTCTGGCAGTCTATTTCTATTCCCTGTTTATGTAGTAAACTCTGAAAATGGCATCAACTGCTCATAAGGTGACAATAGATGTAAGGAATGAATCAGTAACACTGGATAGACGGATTAATGAAAAAAATGAAATGTGTTAGATGCAGTAAGAAGTTTCATATAAACAGTGCTTGGTGGTTTGCCTTTTGGAGTGCAAGGTTCTATGTACACCAACCTTCATGTATAAGGACAAATCACGTGGATGACCAGCTAACATGTAGAAAAAAATCTCACACTGCTTATCGATCTTCATCTGGAGTAAATTCCACACTTATGCAACATGTGGTGAAATTATCATATCTCAATCTCCTTTCCAGGTCCAGAATCAAGTTTCTCATTTAAGTAGACACTAGTGTTCCCAGATAATATTTAACAGAATTATTGCATTTTTATTTGCTTGAAATGCATGTTCCCATTTTAGCAATTTTATCAGAGACGACCATGTGCTTAATGCAGAGAATGTTCAGTTTAATTTTCTTTAATGACATTAAACATTAGGTTAGTTTCACGATTTAAATCAGTGATGGATTGTAGCACAGTAAACACCTCTTTGATAAGCAAGTCTGGTTCCTGGCTGCTTGGTATGTAGAGTGAGTTGTCAACTTTGGAGCCTATTGTAAGAAGTTCAAAGCTGCTGCTCGTGATAACAGATTCAGTAAATTAAGGCTTTCTGTTTATTTTTTCCTGATAAAATTGTTGGCTGGTATCTTCTATTTAATATTTTTTGCTCTCTGGTAGAGAGGCGAGCAGGGAAGGTCTGACTGTTTAGCTTCCTAGATCCCTTTGCCATGCAGTAAAGTATTATCTCAACTGGATTGCTGGACAGCTGAAGGTGTACAGTTGAAGATGGTAACCAAGTAAGTCATTAGCTGCTGGACCTTGGTGGTTACAATGCAGTCATACTGAAGCCATCTTGGAAAAGCCAAGGCACTTGTTTTCATACATGCAAATAAACTGATAGTGCTGTGCTCGGCATGCATTTGGGCCCTCAGCATGCATTTGGCCCCTCTACACCAACTCAGCCCCAGTATCTTACTTATTCCTGATGACCCATTCTCACTAATTAAACCATGAAATCACACAACATGCACTTACACACACTCATGTAACAACTACCGTAGAAATCTTAGTTCTCTGAACCTAATCATCAGGTTTCCACATACAAAAATGAATTATATTTAAAAGATATTATCAAGCAGGTACGCCTGAGAAGTGTATATTAATTCTACTAACCCTACTGATATATTACCCATTTCAGGAAAAGAATACTCTTTACTTTGGTGTTAACCAGAATTTCTTCTCAGTAATAATGAATTGCAAATACTGTTCTCAGTAGACACTATATACATTCCTCCCAAACGCCATCAGTGTTTACTCTTTATCTATGCATTGCTTAATCCTGAAAATAAAAAAAATACCAGAAGTTTATTTAGCCATTTAATGTTCTGCTTAACATGTATAGCCTAACAAATAAAAACATTAACATGACAAGACTCCTTATTACCCCAGATACTCGTTCCCTGCTTATTTTTATCCCAAATAGCCAGAATACTCACAAGATATGCATACTAAGGCTTATCTTACACAGCTCAAGCAGTATTGTGACTGGATGAAATTCCTTCCTGTCATCATATGGTTCCTCCCTCCATCTTGGTGTGCACAGTTAATTCCACCATGGTTCTGATTAAAAGGCTACCAAATAGCACAGCATATCCCTTCACTAAGGAAACTGCTCTTGGAGGGTACGAAGAGTAAAACCCGACCAAATGACTAAACAACAAATCTTACCAAAACTCAGGTAAGAGAACGAAGAAAACAAAATTAAACTCAAATAAGACTCCATAAAATATGGATCAATTTCCCCTTCTAAGGCAAGTAGATGATATTGCCCAAAACCCAGGACCTAGGAGAAGATCCTGTCCATCAGAAGGGATTAAAAAATGAGCATCTTATTTTAGTCCCAAAATGGTTCATTATGGACAGATAGAAACAAATGGATTAAAAATGATCAGGGTGCCAGGCTGAAGTTTGAGATATTATTGATAAGCACAGTGAAATATGAACACTAATGTGTAATTCATGTATTTTCAACAAGAAGATCAAAATTGTACAAAACTGGATAATCTCAGAAAATTCTCGCCTCTTTGAGGTATACAGATCTCCCATTTAAAATACATACATAGTAGTGGTGTGGGGGATCTCAGAAAATTCTCGCTTCTTTGATGTATACAGATCTCCCATTCAAAATACATACATAGTAGTGGTGTGGAGGAGGTAAAACCTCCAAGATGGTAATGAACACAGAGAATAAATGCTTTAGCAGTATGTTTTCATTGTCATTTTCAGTGGCAGTGTTGCATATTAATGTTTCTAATTGCATGTTGACAATCACATCTTTACATTATTTTTGTCACAGAACCACTTACAACTGTCATGTCTATAGCATCTGCAAAAAAAGTAAAACTGTTGGTGGCATTCAGAGATCCAATATCTGATAGAAAGTTCACACTAAAATAATGAGGTTAGCATGCCAGGTCTCTACATGTTTAACCAAGGCAGGACCCATAAAGGAGCAATAAGTCTACCAAGAAACATCTACATTGCGTTCTATACAAAACTGATGCTCTTAGCATAGAAACAGGGATGTCCTAACCTGGCTGTGTGGCATAAAGGGATCATGCCTTAACAATAATTCAAACAACCGGAGACAGATTAGAGACTTAGGTTCTTGACGATCCAGTAGAAGATGATGGGAGTGACTGCCTTATGTTATCTCACCCATTCCGGGGAGAGGTAGGCAGTCTGGCCTTCTGCAAACCTAGAACTTTCTGGAGAAGAGGTGCATGGAGTGGAGCAGATGTGCTGGTGGCACACAAATTGTTCTGCCATACCGTATTCCATAGTAACCATCATGAGATATGTACGGAAATACACACTTCCAAATAGGAAGGCATAGAGTCTCTTATGTGTGCAAGCATGCACATCATCTACCAGAGGAGAAGTTTGGACCACATCAGAAAAAATATTGATGGCTACCTGAATTATAGCCTTCTCTGATCAAAGAGGGTAACAAATGGACCGATCAGTTATAGGAGGGCTGATAGATGCAGGCAGCAAGGGAATAAGACAATGTAACAATATAATAATTCTCATTGAAGGCATTATATTTAGCATTCATTTGTGGATTTAGAAATCATATAAACTGTTAGGGATATGCAATCCTTAAAACTAACCAGACGGTGCTGTGGCAACAGACTGACTTAGATAATGGAAAGTACTAAATCCCAAATCATCTGTGATAGTGATGCAGATTTAGATAATGGAAAGTACTAAATCCCAAATCATCTGTGATAGTGATGCATATTTAGACTGGGTAAGCCTCACAAATTCTTACACACATGACTCCATGCATCTGCAGGTCTTACTTATGCCTTTGCCAACACACATTGACAGAAAATGTATATTACATTGGGTATACTTGTAGTCTCAGTCAGTTCTGCACATGCCACCTTCTCTATCCAAATAAAAGAAACCCACATCAAAACACAGTACCTATGACTAAAAGGCACAAACACTTATAAATTACATAAAGCAATACATTCTATATATCAAGTGGCACATTTTGAACCAACTCCCATCCCTGGATGAGGCAGTCTGCTACTCTATCAATATAATCATGAAAATCTTGGATGAGGGTGTACCAAAAAGAAATTCTGATATTGAAGCATTCTGTTTAGTCATGGATATTAGACAAATTGACTGCACTCATGCTACAGGTGGGCAAAGCTTGGGTTAACCAGTTGTAAAAAAAATCCTAGGCATAATTAATTTACTATGGATACATGAGAAATGCCTGCAAAAACTGATTATAGACAATAAAAGGGGTTACATTGACTGTGACAAACTCAATGCATATCCTGAATTAATTCCATCATGGAAAAACAATACCTTTGATGTCAAGTCTGTTCTTAAATCCATGCAAGGCTTTTGATACTGTAAGTCACGCAGTCTATTACTTCCTAACTTATTAATTTCTTGAGTTAAACTTTACCAGGTTAACTGTTACCTTACTGCAGAAAATACCTAGTCATATGGGGACATGACTGCTACTCAGAATTTAAGAGAGGTAGTGGAGTCCCTCTGGGCTCAATTATAAGATTGCTACTTTTTAAATTATATTTTAATTTGTTGTTAAAACTATGCGAACTTCACAGTGGTACAGCCAAGAGGTGATATAACCTTTCTGCGGACAGATGAAAACTGACACATAGTTCAAAGATGGTACAGGCTGGTTTGTTTGTACTAGTAATATGGCTTTGTGAAATACACCTCTTACTAGATGCAAAAGAAAGCAATTGTAACATCCTTTGTAGCAACCACTACACAATACATGCACTCCTTATCTGTCTATGATAACAAACAACACTGGCAATGTTACTTATATAGCCAAACTCCAATATCTTGGAACAATTTTTGTTAAACTCTTCCCCTAGAAGTACAAATGAAGATAACTGTCAAAAAATGTAGTCAGTTTCTACAGTCAGGTACTACTTTATCCCTATTAGCAGACCTAAATTCATATTTTTTCTACCAGTTTCTAGGTTATTCCTTGATTGTATACACTGTACTAACATCTGGACTCATGGCTAAACTGGATCAAATTTATCAAGAATCTGTCAAATGTATCTACAACTGTGCATACCAGACCCACTATTGTACTCTTCTCTTTCTTCTTCTGTCTGTTAAGTAGTCATAATTTAAGCATAAACTGCATTATAGCCTGTTAAGTTATGCCCTCAGTATTTGCACTCCTTGCACATTCTCCCTCTGCCATTTTACCTTCAGAGATATTTCATACTTGCAAATCACCTCCTAATAAAAAGAACAAGAAACAGACACTTCTTTACTGACTTATTATTTAGGAACTCCGTAAGGGAAACTTGAAACAAGCTCTCTACCAGAAAAGTACTCTAGCAGCCTCTGTGCTTTCAAGAAGCACTCCACTCAGATGTTTCAGAGTTAGTGAAATATTCACTGGAATACTGCATCTGTTATCAAATCAGAGTTCTTTATTGCCTCTTTAGGCTTGGCATTTGATTGTACTCCTGGTCTAATTTAAAGGTATGTCTCACTGTACCTTGCAAATTATGATATTCTGCAAAACAGAACCTGCTTATAACATCTCTACATAGTTTCTCAACCACAACTTAAATTGTTTGCATTACCTCTGTTTGATGTGTATCTATAAATGTAAATAGTCAATTGCATTCAGTAAATATAAATAGTCAAATATACTAAAAGTCAAACAGTATACTATCGTCATTTTTTTCGATAACATTTTATACAACTGTGTTTATGCAATTTTGAGTTATTTTTGGTTGTGGTTTTCTTCTACAACCTCGACTGTAAAGGAACCACACCACAATGGGTATTTTGCTAAAACATAAAAAATAAATAATTGTATTATTATTACTGACATATGCAAATTCAGTTTCATTTAGATATATACAGAAATGGCTCTGATGCATTATATAACAAACAAAGTTATCTAGCTATAGAACACCAAGTTTCAGTTCTCAAAACTGTCAAACTTTCTAAGTGGTAGAAACTAGCTTGCTGGTGTCCATCTCCATGAGACCTTTGCTTTTAATCATTATGTAACAAAATTTAAAAGAATAAGTGTTTTCACATGTTGGAAGCTCCCCTACACTCCTCCCATGCATTGGATGCCTCCCACACACCTTCTATTACTTCTATGTAGCAACTCTATGATCAAACAATTATGAAAAAAATATAATTGCAACTCTAAATATAGGACTCTCCCTATTTCCATGATTGTGCAGACTTGAAACTTGGCAATTATGACACCTGGTTAGAGCAAATGAATTACCTATATCTCATAGACCCATGCTGTGATGCAGTAAATTGCTCATGAAAAGGGATGCAAGAGGAAATTTCGGAAAAAGATTTGGTAGCATACAATGCATACCAATCAGGCCATACAATTGATACCAATGGTACCATAGAGTTGATACCAATGGTACCATAGTGCGGTTACCAATGGTAACATAGTGCGGATACCAATGGTATCATAGTATTGATAACAATGGTACCATAGAGCTGATACCAGTGGTACCATAGAATTGATGCCAATGGTACCATAGTGTTATTACCGATGGTACATACTATGCAATGAGTGGTATGTCCTGGAATGCAGTCTTTTCAGTCTCAGCATAACAGGTACAAGAAATTTGTATTTATTTGTTTATTTAATTTGTTTGTTTGTTTGTTTGCTTGTTTGTTCTCCTCAACTCCCCAAAATAGCAAATACCAGAAAGTTTTATTAATTTGCTTGTTAATTTATTTATTTAACAATATGTTGTACTCCAAGACCACAGTACTATGACTAGGTTGTTTATCTTTGTGGAGGCACTAATGTTTTTACCATTGCTGTGTAATTGTGGAGATTGTATAAATATGCAAAGGAGGCTACCAAAAATGCTATTGTCTGTTGTCCCCTGTAGGTTCAGCTGGTGTGTTGTTTAATGATTAGTCCAATTTGCGAATGTTGGATTTGGCGTCAGCTTCTCTCAAGGGGCCAGCTTATGCCACAACATTAAAATTGTCGAGAAATATATTAACCTGGTTACGCAAGAGGTCTGTTTGAAAATCTGAAACTGCAGGCTACATTAATGCTGTAAACCTTCTATCTCCAAAATGTGAAGCAAATGGACAAAATGCACAACACATATTAATAGTCTCAACTAGGAAGCTCACAGCATGTTTAATAACCATAACTGTACTTTCATAATTACGAATGAGTTCATCAGGTGAATTAATATGACTCAGTATTATTTACCTGTGATATTAGTTAAAAAAATAATCTTAACAATTAATGTGTGATACATGTTTTCAATGCAGAACAGCTTGGAATATGGAAGTTTTAAGATTCAAAATGAGGAACATTCCTCATAAATAAAGAAAGCTGAGATAAACTTGAGAGTTATGAGCTGCACATGAGTGTATAGGTTGGAAAACATTTGAGAAAGCCTATAATTTCATGAAGTCAAAAAGGTTTACTGAAAGTATGAGTGCTAACCTCCTAGAATGAGTACTTTTATCCATTCTGACAGTTCATCTGCTTATAGCTGGCTTCAGCAACCATAACAGATTTAACACAAGAAATTAATAAGATAAGAATTAATAACCTGCCCAATTTATCACAGAACTTTAATGTGAATTACATCAAAGGAGAAGGCTGAATTCTATACCTCTCCTAATAATCATTCTGACACCATTCTTCATAACGTCCCTTATTTCTCAGATTTCCACTATATTTTCAAAAAGACCAGTGACATTCCAAATTTTATTTTATTTTTATTTATTTTTACATTTGATTAACAGGAAAGTCTGACTGGATGGAATGTCCATTTTCAGCAGAGGCCCGGGGAGAAAAGCTCCACAAAGAACAAAGAAAGAAATGATGTATAAAGTAAAGATAAAAGAGAAGGAAGATTACAAATAAAAAACAGCTCTACGTAAAGTAGAGTTTGTAGGATTTTTCTTTGGGGCAGAGCAAGAGCGGAGTCATTTAGTGGCAAGGTGGGTTTTTAGTGTTTGTTTAAATTTAGTTAATGTAGTGCTAGATGTGATGTAACTAAGTACAGTGTTCCAAATCCTACAATATAATGAGAGTAGGTGGACTCTCCAGCACAGTTTTGTGCTGTTGAGATTTGTATGAGGGGCTTATTGTTTGACCTCAGCATTTTGCCACAGGAATAGGGCAAGTCATGTAATGATGGAGTTTTTGCACAATGATAGAAGATTTTGTAAGCCATGTTAAGCTGAGACAAGTGTAGGAGATGGGGGAAGTTCTAACCAGTGTAGTTTCCTTAGGGCAGAGCAATGGTGTGATCTCATTTTAGAGTTTGCTGCATATCTAGCTATTTTATTATTGCATGTTTCCAGTTTTACCAGCTCAATTTTCCTGAGGTTAATAAATGCAGGTGATGCATATAAAAGAATTGAGACTTAACAATCTAATACTATGGGCTTAAGCATTGATGGTATACAGCTTGGCCCACAAGTGAATTTTCTGGATATTAGCTTAGATGGATTTACAACTAGTCTCCATAGGAAAGTTGATCATAGAAATGTATTTTTTTTATGGGAGTAGTTGTCACCCCAAACATTTGGTCAAGGTACTGCCTTACAATGAATTCTTACGAATTCATAGGCTATGTAGCCTTGATATGAGCTTTGACAGAGAGATAGCAGAAGATATGTTTATTAAAAGAGGCTATGAAGTTCAGTTGGTTAGGGAAGCTAAACAAAAAGTCATGGACATGAGGTGTTCTTCTAACCCCCAGGGATACTCTCATTATGCCCATGTCAGTGGGAAATATAAAGCTGGTACATGTGGAAACAAATCCACCAACACAGTCGGAAACAATGGGGACCAGAAGAAAGTTTTCTTAGTGGCAACCTATAATGTTATAACTGAGGAAATAGTTAAACAAGCACGTAGTTTGTGGCCCATGCTTCTAAGGGATAACATTTTGAACTCTATATTCCCTGACTTTGTGAGTATTGCATATAAAAGAGTTAGGAATGTGGCTGATATTCTGGTACATAACCAATTTTGTTTACCAGATGTTAATGTTAGTCAGACTTTAAACACTAATAAGTGCACTGTTCCATGTGATGGCGGTTCCATCTGTCATTATGTGGTGAGTTCTTTTCCCTGTATTAATGGTATTAAATTTACAGTTAGGTATGAATACAGTTGTAATACTTGAGTGGCTAGTGTATGTGCTGAGATGTGGATGCAATAAGTTCTACATAGGGGAAACTTATAGGAGTTTTAGGGTCCGGTTACAGGAACATATTAGGGACATAAAAAAAAATATATATAAATAAATAAATAAATAAATACAAAAACTAGAGAGTCCCCTTGGGAGCCATTTCATGACAGCACACAATTCTATTCCTGATTCTCTTAGGGGTTGTGTTCTGGAAAAATTACAAGTTGGTATAGGTGAATGTGTGTGCTTAAAAAATAAACTTTTAAAAAAAGAAACCGTCTTGATTTTAAAGTATGGTACTTTGGAGCCTCAGGGACTCAACAGTGAATGTAATTGGAAGTATGTGATTTAAATTGTATGCTTAATTGATTAATTGGCTTGTGCAATATGTTGTATTTAAGTAAAGAGTGTTTTGTAGTGTCTTTACTCTTGGAAGGCTGTGCAAGCTGAGATGCTGTTTCATTAAAATTGCTTACTTCTTGGATCGGTAGTCTTGGTGGTATTTTAAAATTTTATTTTTTGCTTTTTTAGTTGTGTTTGTTGCTTTTATGGCCACTGATCCTGCAAATAATGTGTCACGTCCCTTTAGGGATGACACCATTGATGGCAGCCAAAGGACTATTCAGCAGTTTGTTTTACAACTGGATGAGAGAGGGTTTAAAAATTTAGAAGCAGTTGGTACATCTAATGTGTCCGGTACTGGTAATTTGGCTAGTCTTGAAGCGACTGTTCAGGATCCGGCTATGGCTACTGCTTGGGAGCATTTTATGGGGGAACAAGAACGTCGTTTTGTGAACCCTTCTCAAACTTTGGGCTGTTCCACTGTGACTACTTTATCAGCAGAGGCTGGAAAATCTGTGCAGAAGGATGCTAGTACACATACCAACATTCTTTGTCTTCAGCAGTATGTACGGCTGAATATTACCCCGAGAGGTCTGCGAGCATACAAGGCACCTACAACCCCCTTTGAGGAGGGGAATGCTGAGGATATAGTCTTTCGAAAGAGATGGGTGCAGGCAGCTCACCAGTGTTCTACTGAACGGGTATGCATCCTAATTGAGAGGGATGAGTTAAAGAAGTGAAGGCTTAAAGAAGAAATCAGAATGGTGAGTGTTGAACTTGATAAACTTTTAACATCTGTTAAACTGACTAGTATGCTGGAAGAAAGTAACGGCAGAATTGTGGACTTGGAAGAATTACTAGTTGAGTGAAAAGCTACAAAATTAATCGAGACAGTAAGGATTATAGTCTTGGTAAAGCATTTCTTTGGAAAAGAAAAAATAACAGATCTCTTTCATCTAGTTTATTTTGTTGCTTCTGAGGAGGCAGATGTGATTGCTGGAGCTGAGGGGAATGTGAAACAGTTTCCAGCCTTGCCCAAAGCACAAAATTCGAAAGATATGCAGAACTACTTTCGGAATTCCAGTTCTGCCAGAACAGACTTTAACAACAGAAAACAGGGCCGCAATGAATGGGGCCAGCAAAAGATCTATAATAAGAAGGGACAGCATAACAAGAAAAAATGCTGGTATTAATGTATTTTGTGACAATTTACGTGTTAAATCTGTCCAAACATGAAATTTCTGATGTGGTTATATCTGTATTATGTCTTGGCCTTAAATTTATACCAACTGCTTTACCAAGAATACATGTACTTAAAAGTGAACTATTTCTTTCAGTAGAAAATTGCACTTGATGTATTACTTTGAACAAGAGGGAGGGGTTGTGCCTACTGTTATGAAAGTGGTGATGATGATTCTTTTCACTCATGTTTGCTATCTCAGGAAGATTTGTTTGAGAGTTACTTTAATGCTTATTGCCAATTGAACACTGATGTTATCTCTGTTAAAAGCTCTTTTATTCCACCTTTTCTAAACAGCACTTTGCAAGGATATTTTGCTACACTTAATTTTGAGGTTGAACAAATGTGGTCTTGCACAGAGAATAAGTCTAATATATGCTTTAACTTAACTAAGCAATGGCTAGCCCTGCTGGAATTTGGTAATGACAGAAGATGGGTGGTTAAACCATCTGACAAGGGCAACCAGATAGTAATCATGCACTTTACACAATATTTAGAGACGTGTTATAAACATTTGAACAATGTGGAAATTTATAGAAAATCAAGAGATCAAATGAGTTTGGACAATAGCTATTTTTGTGCTATTTGTGAGACATTGCCTGTTCCTATATAGTGTGCCTATTTTTTGTGTACTTTCTTAATTGATTGAGAGATATGGATGTCAAATCTCATATTAGTGTCAATGTCGACCCCTAGTAGTTTGGTATGTGGGGAGGGAGTGATAGTAGTGTTATTTCTGGATACTATCTGAAAATATTCTGTGTTTATAGTAGCTTTATTAGGATGGAATAGCGTGAGATTTGTCTTGTTGGGATTTAATAATAAGCAGGAATTTGTTAGCTAGGACTCTATTTTAAGGAAGGATGATTGAGTGAGTACCTGCAGTTCAGAAAGGGTACTGGCAGCACACAATACTGTAGAGTCATCAACATATTAAATAATTGTGGCAGAGGAGGCCACAGTACAGAGCTTGTTAGTAAGTATGGAGAAATGCAGGGGGCCAAGAATAGATCCTTGTGCGGATACCTAGGGTGACTGGTAGCAAAGGAGATAGACTTTGTTGCCAACGTACTGCTTGCTGTCTTCCAGTTAAGTAGCTCTGAAACCATGTCAGTGTGGAGTGTGATAAGGCTACATCAGAGAGTGCATGTAGAAGTTTGTTGTGATTCACCATATCAAAAGCTTTAGATAAGTCTAAAAAAGTGGAGGATACATACTTGCCATTATTTCTATGGTTGTTAACTGTGTTTTTAAATGACAAAAGTGCAGTGGTGGTACTATAGTATGTGGTCGGAAGCCATGTTGAGTGCTGGATAACAAGTTATTAGAATTTAAGTGATCCATGAGTTGCTTATGAATAATCTTTTCAAGTATTTTTGATAGAGGAGATAGAATTGCAATAGGGTGATAGACAATTCAGTAGAATGTCCACCCTTGTGGATTGCGGTGATGTGTGAAATCTTCCAAATGTTAGGAACATATTGTTCTAATATAGATCTGTTTATTAGAATGGAGACAGGGTATCCAATTACTTCAGCAGATAGTTTCAAGAATTCAGGTGGTAAGTGATCTGCAGCTAGAGAAGTGGGTTTTAGTTTTCTAAGAAGTTTTCTAATAGTATGTAGTGATGCTGGTTGAAGAGAGAAGCTGTGCTTATTTTGATGGAGTGTAGTTGTTTGTGATGTAATAGTAGGGCTGTGGCTATTAGAGAGTTGTAGAATAGTTTTGGTGAAATAGGTGTTAAACTGTGTTGCTATACAGTCAGAGCTGTTTTTTGTAGTGGAAGGGGTTGTACCAGCTTTACCAGGTCATAGAATGTTGTTAATACCTACCCATAATTTTTGTGGGTTATTGTGGTGTTTAGTTTGTGTATGAGAGTAATAATTTATTTTGTCCTGTTTTGTTTGTGTTTTTGCTTTGTTTCTTAGTTCACAATAAGGCTGCCTAGTAACTTGTGATTTAGTTTTTTGCCAGTGTAGCCATGCTTTATCTCTTGCTTTTAGTAGAGACCTGGAGTCATTGCTTAACCATGGGGCAAACTTTGATTTAACGCTAATAGTCTTGGGAGGGGCTTGCTCATCTAGGATAGATAGGAAGGTAGTAGTGAGGTAATCAGTGGCTTCATCTAGGGGTAATACTATAAGAGGGGACCAGTTGTAGTGTCTAAGTGTATAATGGAAAAGATCAAGGTTCATGTTTTTTTTGTTCCTTCTCTGCCGATATAGTGTCAGTTTAGTAGTACACAGCCATAGTCTTAGTAGGTATGTTGGAGGATGGTCACTAAGGCTGTCTGGGAGATATTTAATCTTAGCATTTTACAGCAATATGGCAGCATGCATGTAGACATTCCAGCAGACATAATGATTAACAGTCAGGTTATAAGGTATTTTATAAAACATATTGTATCTCCAGTCTATACAATGCATGTGTGTGGAAGAGAAACTAAAATCTCTAAGCAGAATATTGGACAGTACCAATTTAATTTCAAAATCCTCATAATGAGCAAGGGCTAGGGGTGGACTGAATGTATTACAGCTGTGATACTACAAAATGTATAGGGTTGTAGTAGAAAGAAAACTGTCATCATAATGGGGGTTTGGCCAGTTCTTGAATTTATGTCTGCCTAACTCAACAGTTCTGTACTTGGTCAAAAAATGAAGTATTTTTCTCTGGTTAATAGCAAACAAATGAAAGACGAGCAAGTTTAGTCTTCAGATGTAGGTTTGTTGCTTAATGGTGTTGAGTGATAAAAAAATGCTGTTTGAAAGGCTTTTCGTGGCCATAAAGGATATGAGATCAGTGACAGAAGCTTTTAATGAACATGACAAACCAGCAAATCTGCTACAGGAAAGAATAAAGAAAAAGAACAACTGCAATACATGAAAAACACACAAAAAGCTGTAAACTAAAATAGAAAATTTAAAGAACTTCTCCTGCAGACAAAGAGCTTTTTGGTGGGAATCCCAGAAACGATGCCTGAATTTGGTCTAATGGATGTTCTAAGAATGTTTTCAAGTTGGGCCTGTGAGAATGCACTGAGTGGGTCACTTGAGAACTGATTATTAGGTGTTAAAGCATGTGATACATTAATTTCAAATGAAAGACAATCAAGAACCAGTATGCATATGACAATAATCTGGATGGGTAGCATATCAATATAAATATTTAACACTTTCAAAGAAGTTCACTGTGATACAACTACCATGGACAGGCCTCTGGAAACTAGGATTATCACAATGTCAGGTCTATCCAGCAGCAGTAGATGTTTTCCAAATGGGGAAAGAGTTTTCCTTTCGTTTAACAGATGAAGTCAATAAATTCCTAGAAAAGTTAGATAATGGAAAACTATGATAAAATGTTAAGGTATGTTGAGTATGCTGTCCCAGAAATTGTCAGAAAATAGAATATAGTTTTCTCATCAAAGAATAAGGCTACAAAACCTTTAAATGGGGAAAACGAGATGGTGGACCTAAAGCTCACTGATGAAGTAGCAGTATACAACAGTGAACAGAAGATAAATACCAAAAAAGCACAAGGAAGGAGATTATAGTTTCACCACAACTTCCTTTAGAGATGGAATAATACATAAGAAGAAGATTCACGACCGTGTGACCATGAAAGAAGAAGATGACACAGCACAACTTAGTCTGAGATCTTTCACGCAGCTCTGATGACCTACCTTAGTACCAGTCTCCATGGAAATACCGGACTGCATCAATCTGCAATTTATAAGGGAAAGTCTGTGAGCACCAGGAGTCAGAGTTACATTTATCAGGTAGAACAGTGGCAAATGAGTTATCTACAGATGATCACAAACTTATGCAAGACAAGGGGACAAAAGTGTTGAAAGGAGTCTTGGACATCACAAATTTGAGAAGAGTGTTGGGGCTACAATGCACTGCAAAAAACAGTTACTGTTAGGTTACTTAATGCTTTGAGGATATTGAATCATGTAGCATACAAAAATGTGAGGCCCATATATTTATATGCAGGAGTGGCAAATACTGTTTAAGACACCATTGCAAGCAATATCTTATGGCAAAGCACAAGATCCAAACTGTCTTGTGAGTGGCACAAACCCCACCCTGCTAGGTAAAATTAAAGTCATAAAAATGATGATGGCTTCTGCTTTGTTTCACATACTATGGTATTTATCAGTTCCATATGATAACAAAAAACTGAAAACAATAAAAAAATTTATAGAAAGAGAAGTCGTGGGGGGGTAAAGTTGCAAGAGTAGTTTGAAGGGGAGATGGAGAGACAGAGGGTTATCCGACAAGCAGAGTAGCCTTCAATATGAGTCATTAAATGAGGGAGTTCAGTTCTGAGGAAGGGTGACAGGCAGACAATGCTGGAAATATAGTGATGGATGAAATACTTCAGAGGTTAGATACAGGAGTTCCAAAATGGCTACAAAATATGAGAAGCTGTGGAAATTAATCTATACAAGAAACAAAACTTATGAAATATGAACTGCAGTTCCGTGTAGCAACATGATTACATAGATAAAAAGAGAAAAACTGAAAATGTCGAGTTTTTAAAACCTTTGATGACATCTAAGAAAGTGTCAAACAGCATGAGAAATGTGAAATACCTAGTATTAAATGGGAATGGTTAAAAGAAATAAACAATAAGCAGGGTTAAAAATATTCCTCTGTAGGATAATGTATTATAGTTTGCAAAGAGAGGAATGAATAATATCTGTAAACATGAAAGAAAAAGGGAGAGAGCAGTCAGGAATGAATTAGAAATGAAAGGAAAATCTTGAGGACTTTTCAGCTCAGTGGCATTAAGAGATAAAGCCATAACTATAACCAAGGTGACCCAATTTTGAGTAGCAGTTTGGACACCTATTGGAACTGGTGGAGGGAGGGAGAGAAGTGGTTGGTGACTTACCCATCCTAGGGAAGGGGAGTGATGGTTTCCTTACTGAATGGGCAATTGCAGGGTAACTCTGGCCAGTCTCAGGAAGACATAGGCTTGTTGTTCCCAGACTAGTAACAGAAGCTCTAAGTTGAAGTATGCGTAGAAGAAGGCACGTGTCCAAGGGCATGGTGTGGAAGAGACCTGCAGTGATGCAGGTGCTCACACCAACCACCAGGGGGTGAGGCATGGCCAAAATAGTTGTGCTTTTACTTCCATGAAGCAAGTTTAAGAATGACAATGGAGTGACTGTGTTGTTCTGTCCAGAGTCACTGATTGGTCAGCACAGCTTCTGGCTGTGGTTGCAAGCCAGATTACACTGCACAGGACAACCACTCCCCTTCCCCACAACATGCATGTGAAAGGCAGAGTAGCAACAGAGGCACAAGCAACATTTGTGGCTGCTAAAATGATAGCTGGTGCTGATGGCTTTCACCCGTTAGGATATAAGAGGACTCCCACCACTAGGGAACAAATGGAGTCTAGTCCCAAGAGGGAGGCCTGATAGTCAATACAAATGAAGGCACAAACAACACAGAAAAAATTAAGAAGGACTTGATCCATGTATTGTAGAAATGGAAAATATTTGGGACCACTGTGGGACAAGGAAGTGACAGAAGTATCACAACAGCACAGCATAATGTAGTAGTTGTAATCCCAAATGAAATGTAGAAACAAACAGGAAAAGACAACAGAAATTGTTGGATATGTGGTCATCAAAAAGCAGGCATGTTTCTCATGTTATGGCAATATTCACTGGTCAAAAGCATGTAAAGAGCTGCAAAAAAGAATGGGAGAACATCTGTGAGCTATAATACCTAGACACATGAGGTTTTATGATGTGCTTGCCTAGGAAGAAATGTGTGGGCAGCAGGAAACTAGTAATTGGTGCTGACAGTAATGCTACAGCCAGGAACCTGTGACATTCAGTGATATAAACAAGTCAATCACCTTAAAGTTGTGGTATTATTAATTGTTAGTTTAATTGTTTTAATAGCTATAGGCTCATGGGTTCATAGGAGGTTACTAGGCTAATGGCCCTAAGGCCTTTACAAACCTAGCCATGTAGTACCCTTGTTCCTTAGTTGACAAAAGTTGAGCGAAATCTATATCAGCACTGTTGCTTGCCTGGTTAGGATAAAACAGATGAACATTTGTGGGTTCTGCTCAAGCATCTTTATTATGTACAACCACATCAGGATTGAAGCTTTGTAACTTTAACTTAGATAAACTTATAAACAAACTATCTCTCTCATACATGCTCACTCTCTGGCTGCTCTCTCAAAATGGCGCTGAAGCTAGCATGTACTTCTATTTATATGTACATGCTGTCCTTGGAAATGCTTCTTAAAGGTACAACACACACACTATACTACATCCTCCCTCTTTGAGAAATGAGTCATGCATTATTGATGACATTGATTGACATGCAGTTGATACAAATAATTCTTTGACATGCAATTATACAGAACTAAATACATACAGACAATTATGTCCAGGTTGCTGTGTATTTCACACTAGGTCTGGAAATATGACCAAATTGTGTGACATAGAAATTAGAACTAGGTCTAGCAACTGGGACTGTCTCTGCTGAATGTTCAACTTTAGGGACATCAGAAACATCATCAGGAATGGAAGTAGTTAAGACACGTTCTGCAACAGGAACATTGGATTGCACTGAGATCTAGAGTGTGTATCACAGGAACAATGCTGCAATATTGGTTCTGGTACAGGAAGAAGATGTCTGTGATTTCTCCTGTACACCACACCCTCAGATTCTACAAAGTAGGATCGCGGCTTGGCATATATACCTGTTACTTGACCAATCCGGTCAAAACCTTTCGCCGTTCGTATACTTACTCTCTCTCCTTCTGTCAATGGATGAAGAAATCTGCTTAATTTATCATAGCTAGACTTCTGGAAAGATTGCTTTCTGAATAGTTTGGCTTTGATAACTCTGTTGTTTTTAGCTTTAGGCCTCAACAAACTGGCACTGATAGGCAAGGTTGTTTTGGTTGCCTAGATAGAAGCCTCTGAGCAGGTGAGCCAATTATATCATCATGGGGTATGTTTCTGAGATTCAGTAAATTCAAAAAGACATCAGTATTATTATGCTTTGACTTCTCTAGTAATTGCTTTGCACTCTGTACTGCATGTTCAGCTAGCCTATTTGACTGAGGGTATTCTAGACTACTAGTAGCATGTACAAAGTCCCATTCTTTTGCAAACTTCTGAAACAACTGACTGGTAAATTGAGTACCATTGTCAGAAATAACTTTGTGTGGACTACCATGGACTGAGAAATGATGTGTCAACTTAGTGACAACAGCAGTGGACGTTAGGTCAGGTAATAAAGTGATCTCAAAACAGTTTGAATAAGAGTCTACCAACACTAAGTAATGCTGATTGTTCCACTTGAATATGTCAGTAGCTACTGTTGACCAAGGTAGTTCAGGAACTGGACTTAGCTGAAGTGGTTCTTTTTTCTTTTTACACATGCGATTTAGTACTATTGCATATTGCATACCGAACAAGAAGAAAGTACTTTATCAATGTCTTTTGCTAGAGAAGGCCAAAAAACTAGTCCTCTCACCCTTCTTTTGGTAGACTCGGGTGACCACAATGCAAAATATGGATATATTCATGTTGTAAGGAAGCAGGAACAACAATTTTAGGACCTTTGAAAATAATGTCATTTTCCATCAACATTTCATCACTGCATGGAAAATAAGGTTGCACTTCATGCAGTACACAAGATTGCTTTTACGGCCATCCTACGTAGATGTAGTTGTTGAGCTTTTGCAGAACAGGATCAGTCTTTGGATAATCTTTCAGCTCATCAAGTCTTGTGGTAGAAAAATTACGTACTTCCATTACATCGAAGTAAAAATTTTCTGTGTCAAGCTATTCCATTGTATTTCTGGGTGATCTGGATAAGGTTTCCGACAGATAAAGAAGTTTGCCTTTTGTATAGACCATTTTGAAGTTGTACTTTTGCAATTTGAGCGTCATTCTTTGTAATCTTGCTGGAATGGAATGCATACATTTCTTTAAAATAGTGACTACAGGTTGATGATCAGCTTCAATCTGGATAGCCCGACCATAAATATAATCATGAAACTTTGAACATGCAAATACAATTGCCAAAAGTTATTTCTCAATTTGAGCATACTGCATTTCAGTTTGGACAAGAGCTCTAGATGCATAGGTTACTTGTCTGCCCTCTTGAAGAATAACTGCACCAAAACCAAATTTTGAAGCATCACAGGAAAGAGTTACTGGTTTGATGACATCATAATATCTTAATGTAGGTGGGGTAGCAAGTTTCTGCTTAAGGTCTTCAAATTCTCTCTGGTGCTGTTCTAGCCAGGACCATGCAACATTTTTGCACATCAGCTCTCTCAAAGGTGCTGTCAACTCACTGAAATCTGGTATGAACTTGCCTAAATATTTAACCATACCAAGAAAACATTGTAGAGCTTGAACATCATCCGGTGCTGGCATCTCAAGAATGGCTTCTTGCTTGGATGGGTCTGGACATAAGCCAGTACTAATAAATAAATGACCTAAATGTGTAACTTCTGGTAGTCTGAATTTGCACTGCAGATGATTTGGCTTTAAGTTCACTTCACATGCTCTCTCTAGAACTTTCCTGAGGTTTCTGTCAAGCTCTGCTTCATCGTTGTCTCCAGCCAATAAATCATCTACTATTAGGGCACATGGATAACCTGAAAAAAATTGCTCCATTGCACACTGAAAGACTTCACCTGCAGAATTTATTCCAAAAGGCATCCTGAGGAATCTATATCTTCCAAATGGGGTACTGAATGTAGTCAGTAATGAAGATTTGCGATCAAGCATCACTTGCCAAAATGAACTCTTTGCATCCAAGACAGAAAAAACAGTGGCATTCAGTATTACGGCTGCAACTTCTTTGACTGTACACATAAGATGGTGAGGTCTCTTCAATGTTTTGTTCAAATCTGTTGGGTCAATGTATATTCTGATTTCATCTGAGCCTTTTTTGTGAAATGCTACCATAGACGACACACATTCAGTTGGTTCTGTAACTGGACAAATTATACCTTGATGCACCATTTTATCCAGCTCAGCTTTGACTTTGTTCTGCATAGCTATTAGAACTCTTCTTGCCAGTCTGACCAGTGGACTGACCTCTGGGTCTAACTTCATAGAATACACAACTGCAAGTTTGCCTAGCTTATCATCGAAAACATCAGCATATTCTGAGAAAATAGCTTCAGTGAAACTGGAACTGGGACATGTGCTTATATGATGGACTTCTTTGGCAAAGGAAAGCAAATTCATTTTCATACTGTCTCCGAGACTGAATAATGTCTGCACAGGTCTTTGGACTGCATAAAATAGTAAGCTGTAACTGTTTCCAGCCAAATAACATGAAAGCACTACTGAGCCTTCAGTTTGAAATTCTTCACCTCCATAAACAAGTTTCGCACAACTAGCCAAATTAAGTTGTTCACCAGCTCTCACTCTAGCTACAGTTTCTACTGACATGACATTACACTTTGAATCAGTGTTGAGTTCGGTGGGTTTACCATTGATCATGACAGTACAAAACATTGCATTCTTTGCCAATAAATCTACTGAATTAATCTTTTATTTATTATTTATTTGCAGTTGCTTTATGAGGAAGGTCCATTAGGCTGAGATTAACTCATTTTCAATGGAGTCCTGGGGAGAAAAGCTCCAAATATACAAAATCTTTAATATACAAGCACTAAGAATATAATGAATATAATAAACAACTTTTGTACAGTAATGCAAGTACAGTTGCAGGCAAGAATTTAGATACAAGTTAAAAGGAATAATAATCATAAGTATTATTTACACAAAGTTGGTTAATACAGTGGTAAACAGATGGCTCATACAGAGGTAACAGAATTAAAATAGGAAAAAAATGGTTGTTGGATAATTTAGAAGTATGTGAGCTCCTACTGACAGAAAGGCTGAGTTTAGGATGTAGTTAAGTAGGAGTTTTCACCAATTACTGATACACCAGCTACATAAAAACTAGAGTTGCAGCTTTCCATATGATCGACTTCCTTTTTTAAGTGACCTTTCTTTATAACACAGTGAGGTTTACTTGATTTGCAAAACTTTTGAAATAGTTCCATTTTTACATTTGTGGCATTGCTGACCAAATGCTAAGCACTTTTCTCTTTTAGACTCATGGCTGGCACCACAGTTCTGATAGTTAACAATAAAGCTTGACTTGGGTTGTGCTGATTCACCCTTATGCTGCACTTAGCATGCTCCTTTAACTGAACTAATCTTAGAACTTGCTGGAAGACTATGGGCATGCAGAGGCTGCAGCTGCCATGTGCTTAGGCCTGTTTCTGCTTGCCAGATACTGCATACTGTCTACATTTGCTCTGGAGCCTGCTGAAACCATGCTCTTATCACTTGCAAGCATACTTGTGTGCCTTTCTGTAACTTCATGTATTTGATAGATCTCAATAGCTTTGCTCAACATTGAATCACTGTTCCAAAGCAAAACCTTTCTCACAGCAACACTATTAATACCACACACTAGCCTGTCCTTCATTAACTCAACTAATCACCAAATCTGCATGTTTTTGCTTTGTTTCTCAGATCAGTAATATAAGATGCAAAAGTTTCTCCTGTTTTTTTTTTCCATAATAAATTTTTATTGATATATATTTTCAAAATACAATAAAATCACACACATAATTCACTACTATTACTATCAAAACTATATACAATATCTACATGAAATGCTTCCATATAAAAATCGTCATTATTCCAAAAAAGAAGACACCAGGGAAGAAAAACAAAGCCAAAACATTTGTAGAAGTACTTTGCGTCCATATATATCATACATATTTTCAAAACATTGTTTCCTCCACATATACATCCAAACTTTAATATATTCCTAATAAAAGTATTATGCTAATATAATGTTAAAAACCTTTTCCCATATTTTCGGATTATTAATATTTTTGTTACTTTGCTTCAGGAGTAATTTATGTGCTAATATATGCTTTATAGCCACAAGCTTGAAATTATCCCATGATGTCTTATCTGGTTCTAACCAATTTGTAGCTATATATAACTTCATCAGCAAAAAAATATTCATACATATTATAGTTTGTGACCTAGAGAGCTCTATTGGAGGAACATGTAGAATCATAAATTCCCATGATAACGTTGAACTTTGATAACCCATCTTTTGTAGTTGTGTTCTAAGAGAGTTCCAAAGTTTATATATACACTTGCAGCTCCAGAACATATGAAGAAGATCCGCCGTTTGATTTGTGCAATATGGGCAAGTTGGAGAATTCCTAGGATTAAATTTATGTAACCTAAGACGAGTATAATAAGCATTATTCCAAATCATCAACTGCGTATACATCAACTTTTGAAAAGAGACCAATTTTATTGTTAAATCAATTGCTTTTAATGCCTGATTATCTGCTACTGTCATATTGTTTACCCAATACCCTGACAACAGAATTTTATCCTGGAATTTTAAATCTTTAATTAATTTATTTGTTGTTGTTATAAATTTGACCTCCTGTTGGAGAGCCTGCCACAATTCAGAGCATTTATCCACAATTCCAACTACCGGTTTAAAGTTTTCAAAATGACTCAGAGCAAGTTCTTTGATTTGTCTCATGACAACCATATAACTCTTAGGAAAGATTCAATTCCTGCCTAACTTGTGAAGCCGATAAATGAAATTTATTAAAAACATCAATCAGAGTCAAATTAACTATTAATGGGAATTACTAAGATCAATCAACTGATTATTTAGTTTAAAATTGGGATTCCTATGGAAAGGCTGAAAAACCATCATATATTGCAACAAGTCTACTGATTGGAATAAATTTTGCAAAGATGACACATATGTTTTTAAGTGGTCCATAATCCCATACTTTATCAAACTAGTTTTATCCAAAAAGGGTAAAGCTTTAGGATTTATGTTCCGATCTAGAATATGCTTGTAATTCAAGACCACCCAATTGGTATCCACTTTGTACTAATTACCTCGTAATTAGCAATTCTTAAACACCTGTTGGCGTTCACAATTAAATAGTATACTTCAAAATTCAGTAACTCAAGTCCTCCTCTACTCTTCGGGGTCATTAATTTCTCATACGATATTCTAGTTTTCTTTGGCTCCCAAATAAATTTAGCTAGATCTTTATGAATTTGTTTAAAAACTGTCTTTGTAATTGATACTTGAGCAGACCTAAAGATATATAACATTTGTGGTAATATATTCATTTTCACTATTGATACTTTTGCCAATACCGGTAGTCTTAAATTCCTCCATCTGCCACAATCAGCTACTATTAGTTCCCATACTCGTTTAATATTATTACTATAAAAGTCCTTATTATCTGTAGAGAAGCTAATACCCAAATATTTGATATTTTCTTTACATGATATCTTCCCCAACAGGGACATTAATGAAAAAGGTTTAGGGGTTCTTAACGGGAAAATACTCGTTTTCTCCAAATTAATTGTGTAATTAGAGACTTCTGAAAATTAGTTTATAACATTTAATATCTTTTCACTATCAGAAATTGGGGTTGTACGATAAATAATAAGATCATCAGCAAATGCCGACATTACTAATTTATTCCTATAAAGTATTGGTGCATTATGATACAAATTTTGCTTAATATATAAAAATAGAGGTTCTAAATAAAGGTTAAACAATAAGGGGGACAAAGGGCAACCCTGCCGTGTACCGTTTTTAATCTGTATTCTTTTAGAATAACTCCTATTAATATATAACGTAGTATACAGATTACTATATAATATTTGTAGTATCTGAATAAATTCCTGTGGCATATTGAAATAAGGCAACACATCAAACAAAAAGTTTATATCCACTCTATCAAATGCTTTCTGAGCATCTATTATAAGGGCATAAATATTAGAGTTGTTTTGTTTAGCATACATCATCATATTATGTAGTGTAAGTGTGTTATCACTAGTTTGTCTAGTTGCCATAAATCCAGCCTGTTCCTTAGAAATTAAATGGATCATAATCTTTTTTAATCTACATGCTATAATGGTAGTGAGAATTTTCATATCCACATTTATTAATGCTATTGGCCTGAAATTATCCGGGCTTTGGGGGGTCTGAATTAGCTTTATGTATAAAGATTGTTTTTGATGCATTAAGGTAAGGGTCACTAATTTTATTTCTGATTATGTAGTTAAATACATGAGACAATATTTTACCAAAACTATCAGCAAACTCTTTATAAAATTCAACTGTGAAACCATCAGGACCTGGTGACTTATGTACCTTCATATGTTGAATTACATATACTGTTTCCTCTGAAGATATAGGTTTCATCAGATCACCTTGCAGACTCTCTTCTAATTTTGGAAAATTAATTTTTTGCAAGAATCTTTTATTCTGTTTATGTATAGACCTATCAATTTGACCCTCATAAACCTTGGTATAGATTTTTTCGAAAATATCAATAATATCCTCAGTTTTAGAATACACTGTGTCATTGCATTGTATTTCCGAAATATGTACTGTTGTTTTCGATTGATTTATAATCCTTGCCAATGCTTTTGATGGTATTTGAACATTATTGGCATATTTCACTAAACACCTATGCTCCTGAAGTGTTACTCTACTATTATGCAGCAAGAAGAGATCCCTTTGACATTTCAACATTTCCTTCTCTGTTTGAGCATTAAAATTCTGAATCAGTTCTTTCTCGAGTAGCTTCACTTTTGTTTCTAATTTTTGAATATCGTTGTTTTGCCTTTTCTTATAATATGAGGCTTTTTGCAAAAGAAATCCTCTAATTTGAGATTTAGCTGCTGCCCATTCAATATCAGGAGTATGTTCCTGAAGCTTCATCCTATCTGTTAAACCTTTCAGATATTTTACAATTCCATCTATTATATCCTTTTTATTTAACAGATTTGGATTAAGTGACCAATTATAACCTCTATGCATTCTTGTATCTTTTAAATCTTTAGAAAACCTTAACGAAATTTTTGAGTGATCCGATAGATATCGAGTATGTATAACCACTACTGGTTCCAAATTAATTAATGCTTTGGATATCAAGAAAAATCTATCCTAGACCATATTTTGTGGCATGGTGAATAGAAGGTATACTTAATTGCATTATTAATATTATGTGCATAACAAAAAGGGTCATATAATTGAAAATCTTCCTTGAAGTCATTTAATGCTATCCCGGCCTGCTTATTAAATGCTCTTTGTGGACAAGACCTATCCAACTTTGGATTTTGATAGGTATTCCAATCCCCATCCACAATAAAATAATAACCATCATACTGTGTTAAGATTGGATATAATGATGTTATGAAACTTTGTTGGTCATTACATGGTGCATATATATTCAAAAGTAAAAGAGGTTTATCAAACGCATTATCCGATAAAATAACATAACACCATCGCTCATTTTGATCCATTTTAGAGTCTAAAATCTTGTCTTTGTATTGAGTTTTAATAATTATAGCTACTCCAGCACTGTTTGTCTTACCTTCTGATGCCACTAACGCTCTAATCCAGTTCTTTTTCCTAATATCATCCCACTGATCATTTAACAAGTTTGTTTCTTGTAAAAATGCAAACAGTGCTTTGTCCTGTAGCAATATGTGTAGTAACAGCTTCCTCTTCTTCAAGTTCTGGAGCCCTTTAACGTTCCATGAGTCTAATTCCCACATTGACAGGTCTAATTATCCAATAATAGTATAAAAGGGAAATTATCCAATGGATATGTATTAACTGCATACTAAACATAATCTGGAAGCATTTCCTACATCCCGACCCCAGCCAGTGCCTACCCACTTTACCCCTGGACCAGGACTTATATAGGTCTGGTATGTAAAAAAACATGAACAAGGTTAGAAACACAAACATATTTAAAAGTTTCATGTAATAAGACTTAAAACATTTCCTAAACTTACAACTTAGCTACTACAAAGTCTAAACTAAACATTCCCTAACAAACACTGCTAATGCCCTACAGCTTATGTTCCAACTATTAATTAAGCAAATCTCTATTGTAAGGTATTATTACCATTTAAAGAAAAAATGTTAATATATTAACTAGCTACTTATACCTACCCCAAATACCTCTTTTGGTACAATCATTATTTATATACCACTTTTATTGAGAGAGAGAAAGAAAGAAAAAAGAAAACAAAAAAAAAAACACAGACAGAAAAAAAATAAATGCATCCCACATTATAATTCTGTACCATACACAGTGCCTGCAACTACCAATTATCAAAGTTTTGCAATTGCATGCTTTAGTTCCTAACTATACTGACATTAGTCGTCTGATTAACACCACCCAATAGCCACTATTTACCTATTTATATTCATATATATAGTGCTATACCTTGCACCCACTGCAGATATTGTAAAAATATAATTTGGTTCAACACTATAAGCATAAGGGAAAAAAAACAGGAAAAACAGATGTTATTATATGCTTCACGTATATATTCTAATGTTATTTACTTGTTAAAAAAACATTAACACATTATGTCAGTTCTTTTCAGCTTCTCAAACCAGGAAACCATCAGTAATACTCATGACGGGGACCGCTTTCGCAGCCAGACCACAGGAAGTGTTACATCGAAATCCACACTCTCAGCTGCATTCAAGAGATTTCCTGTTTACCACTCGACGAAAACAGTTCGTAGAGGTGATAAAAGTTCGGAAAACGGCCAGCAGACCCTCGGATTATCGCAAACAAACAGTTTTATTGCTTTTACAGAGGCCTAAACGACTTAAGCAGGGAACAAAGGATTACCTAAGCCTCAAAGTATAGTAGATACTGGATCTGACCTCAGGAGCATGCCAGTCTCAACGGAAGTTTCTTTCAGCCCTCTGATGCAGGTAAAACTTTGAAAACCTTCAGAAACACTCCCTTTGGCTCGTTTTTAGTAGAAATAGAATATTTAATCCCATCCACCATAAATGTAAGCACATTAGGATATTTCATCTGGAATTTAATTTGCTTGTCAATCAGAAATTTACAGTATGCAGATAAAGACTGCCTAGCTTGCCTTACTTGCAGTGGTAAATCCTGAGCCAGAGATATTTTACTATTTTTCCACATAACAAAGCCACCATTCTTTTTTGCAGTAAAAAGTATTTTGCTAACATCTTGAAAGTTCAATATCTTAGCATATACAGGTCTAGGCATATTAGAAGCTTGTACCTCTCTCAGTGCTCTGTGTGCCCTTTCGATAACAATTTGTTTCACTCCATCAGCATCATTTAACAAAACTTCAAGTATTTGTGTTATAGTTGGTATTAGCTCTGCATACTGAATGTTTTCAGGGATCCCTCTAATAATAATATTATTTCTTCTAGACCTCGCTTCTAAATCAATAAGTTTGCTTTGCATGGCTTGTAACTCCACATCATGTACCTTTGTTTTCTTCTCCAGCAAGTCTATTTTGTCCTCGGTTTCTGAAATTCTAGCCTCTGTTTTGTCCATTCTCTGCAGCAACTGATTACATAAAACTCCAAAAGTTTGTATTTGAGTAGTCAGGTCCTTTAAAGCTTCTTGAATAGGCAATAAAGCATGTTTGATATCGTCCATGTTCAGTGGATGATCAGTTTTAGATCTATTCTCTGGTTTCTGTTGTTCCTGCTGTCTAGTAATTCTTTGTTTTTTCGCACTCCCATCCTTTACTGGTGACTGTAATTCTGACAGCTTTGTTTTGGTAGTAGTTGTTTCCATGCTTTTTCCTTCTTGTGACATTTTCCTTTCCCCAAGCTGACAGGTAAAATGAAGAATGCAAACAGTCCTTTGTTTATTTCTCTCTTCAGAGCTAGCTAATCACTTGGAATCCTGATAGATAAAGACTTTTTTTCCACTTTTATTCCTGGTTATAGATTAATTAAGTGTAGATGCATCTTTTTTAACTTTAATTTGATGTTCAAACTTCTTGGTATCGACTCAGGTTACAGATTTTTCTCAGGTTTATTGAGGAGCTGCAGGTCAGCAGTGTTTACAGAATAGCAGCCATCTTTGAATCCCCAGTTTCTCCTGGTTTTTGATCTCTTGTGTAAAACAAATGCCTCTCTAATGTAACATTTGCCTGGGTGTTGCATGTTTCTCTAAATTTGCGTTTCAAACACTTGGGGTCTTCCCTTGATTCAGCCTGTACAACAATATGATGGTTTCCCCCTCTCCTTCATACACTGCTGGTGCATACACAAATTAATGTTCTCTTTCAATGGCTCTGACCCAGTTAGGTTTAACAAAGTGAATGCCCTGCTATGTGCATCTTTGTCAGAATAAGTTGCTTGTATGAAAATTTTGTACTCTTGTTCAAATCTTCTTCAGTTCTCTGCAATATTCTGATCAAACACAAGTGATTCTGATCAAACACAAGTGGATCTGGTCTGTGAAATGCCTTTTCCATATTAAAATATACTAGTGAGGCTTTTTCAAGTATGCATGAACACACACACACACACACACACACACACACACACACATACACATATGCCAGAAATTTATGCCAGTACTTGTAACTATACCCAATAGCAAAATAAGCCACTGAATAACTGAACTCTGAAATACTTTGTGAAATAAGTCTCTATGGCACAAGAGTACTTTTGAAAATCACTGTACTTTTTGAAATCACCTCTTATCCATGCAAGAAACATTTCAAAATAACTGCACTGTGCATGCAAATAAACTGGGCAGAAGAAGCTCAAAGTAAGAACATTTTGAAGTAACTGCACTTTGCAAATAAACAGTACACAGCACACTGAAACACTTCCAAAATGGCTGCACTTTGCTAAATAACTCTTTACAGTGCAAGAAACACTCTATAATGGCGGCTTTTTATGAATAGACACACTCAACACAAGAAACTTTTCGAAATGGCTATATTTTGACTGGACTTTGCAAAATAGTTGCACTTTGCACACAATAAACTCTTTGGAATAAATGCACAGTAATAAACAGACACTGTAAGCACTTTTACATACTTTTACATACTTTGAGATACTTTGAATACTTTAGTTATGCCCTGAATAGCTTCAATCAATGAGAAATAGTAGTTTATACCTAAACACTGTAATTTGCCAAAAACATGCAGTTGCCTTGCTTTATTTATGCTTAATATGCCCTTTTTGCCATTTATTATATTTGTTTTGCCCATTTAATCTTTTTTCATGCCCATTATGCTTTTCTTATGCTCATTTTACTCTAAACATGCTCGTTTTGGAATTCTGAGGTAACTCTGAGCCCCATATATATGCTTTTCTGATCATCGTTTTATCAAATATCTTAATTTCAAACATTTTGTTTAATTAATAAGCTTTTTTGTGAATTTTGTTTGCTTAATAAATATTTCCATGCTATTTGTTTGCTTAATAATGCATTCTGTGCTCTTGCAATGCTCTGTTTTATCTTTTTAATAAAATAAATCGTTTGTTCCTGTTTTTATTACTTTTGATTTATTTCTGGCCCTGTTTTGCTCTCGGTTCTCTTAATTTACCTTCACTGTTAACTCTGCACCTTGTAGCTCTGAAAAGCAGTCTCTGGAATCCTGGTTCTGACACCATGTCACTTGTCTGGTCAGGATAAAACAGATGAATATTTGTGGGTTCTGTTCAAGCAGCTTTATTATGTGCAAACACATCAGGATTGAGGCTTAGTAACTTTAACATAGATAAATTTATAAACAAACTGACTACCTGTCTCATACATGCTCACTCTCTGGCTGCACTTTCAAAATGGCACTAAAGCTAGCACGGGCTTCTATTTATATGCATGTGCTATCCTTGGAAATGCCTCTTAAAGATACAACACACAAACACATTCTACAAGCACTGAATGCCCCTGCCATGAGGGACATAGGAAGTCACACCCAGGGTGAATTTATGTTTTCCCATCCAATTGTCAAGGTTGCATTTAAATGGGGTCATTGAGGAGCTCTGTTTCATGTGAAATGGGAGTTTATTCCAGAGGAGCAGCAATCTCTGAAAGACATATCTACCTCTCTCCAGCATGTTCTGTTTATGTCATGGGCTAGTTTGAGATCCCTAGAGTGAATTACTCTTGTTCCATTTGATTTGGAGACATGCGTCAATTCCATTAGGGCAGGGTCAGACATCGCTCAGTAGGCCAAGCAAAGGTCACCTATCAGCACCCTGTAAGATACATAGTACAGAGACTAGGTCTTCAGTCTTTCCATGTCGGTCATGTTTTGGAAGCCCTGAATTTACTTGGTTAGAAACCTTTGGGGTCTCCAGTTGCTGCAGGTGTCTTATGAGATACATGAAAAAGGGAGCACTATACTGAATTAGTGGTCTGATGAAGGTCAAGTACAGAGGAGTTATATCATCCTTAGTCTTGGATGTGATGCCTTTACTTATGAGATACGCAATGTAGAAGGCTTTTCTTACCTCTGTGGATACATGGCAATCAAAGTTTAGATGGCTATCAACCTGTGTTCCTAAGTCTCTCACCACTATGTTTGAGCTTGGTGGGTGCTGTTTATAGTGTAATTTGCAGGGGCAACTTCTTTGTCAAGGGGGATAATGATGCACTTTTTTGCATTTAGTTTTATTCCGTGGTTCTGACACCAATCATTTGTTTGTGTTTGCCCCTTTTGTAATATGTTAACATCATTGGGGGAGTTAATAATTGTACCTAGTTTGCAGCCATTTGCAAACTTGGTAAGCCACAGGCCATCTACTTTTCCCTGCACCTCCGAGAAGTAGATTCCAAATAGTAGAGTGTCCAGCACAGATTGCTATGGTACACCACTGGTAATTGATCTACTGGTGGAGGTGGAATCTCCAGCTTTGACACTATACATTCTGTCAGTGAGCCAGTTTGCTACTCATCTAGTAACATATGTGTTAATCTCCTGCTGGGAGAGTTTCTCAATGATATCTGAGTGGTGAATCATGTTGAAAGCCTTGGCTAAGTCAAGATAAGCAGTATGTACTCCTCTGCCCTCATCCAAGGCTTTGGTGACATTCTTGAAGTCTGCTAGGTTTAATAATCAAGATCTGCCCTTAATGAAACCAAACTGCATTGGGTCAAGAGTTTGGTGGTTGCCTATGACCTTGTTGATGAGGTCCATGATGATTCTATCCATGGCTTGACAGATAAGGCTGGTTAGGCTTATGGGCCTATAGTTGCCAGGGTCGGTTGATGGACCCCCTTTGTGTAAAGGGATTACTGTTGCTGTTCTGTAGTCTGTTGGTACAAAACCAGTGCTCAGGCTATGGTTGAAGAGAGTGCCAAGCAGTTCCTCTAGATCTTGTTTTAAATAATTTAGCATGTAGCCTGGGATGTTATCTGCTCCCACGGAGGCCGTATTTTTGACCTTGGAGAGGGTGGATATGACCTGCTCTTTGGAGATGCTAGATGGAGGACTGGTGATAGTGATGCTTTTGGGTATGCTTGGTGGGACAGGAGGGTGAAGTTTGCTCGCAATCTGTCCACCAGCAGGTTGGCAATTTCTTCAGGTTCCACGTGAGTGGTACCATCCACTATCAATTCATACCCAGGCATTTCCTTTAAGGTTTTGGATGTAGCTAAAGAAGGTCTTATGATTGTCTTTATCTAGGGACACTAGTTTTACCTCATAATTAGCTTTAGAGGATTTTACAAGATATCTCATTTGCTTGGTCAAGCTATAGAGGGTATTCTTCCTCAGCTGACTAAGTTCCGTCTAGTTCCTGGATAAAAGTTTCTTTCTTTTGTTATATAACCTATTTATACTTGCATTCATTCATGCCTCTCTTCATATAGTCCAGGGAGGTACGTCTCAAGGCATTCACCCACCAGGTACTATGACAGATTCATAACAATAATTGTTTTTGAGTGACTTGAGTGTGTGCATGATTTGATGAATCCTGGCACCTGATAGGTAGCTAACCATGACTTTCTCCTTTTCCAGCCAGGTGAGGGGGACATCTGTGTGTCTCACTATGGAATCACCTTGACCAGGACATTAGGTTTTGAGGTGTTTTGCCTTAGGGGCTTATATGTTGAGACACTTGTATGTGTGTTGCTATGTGTAGAGGGGTCTGTTTGTGATCCAGTATGTGTGGTTTGTGCCTAGGAGGTCTCTGGCCTTTTGGTAGGCTGATAATGAGTATCTCCACATATGTGGGTTTATGTTGTGTGAGTGGAGAGGTCTGTGTGCTGGGAGAGGTGTGTGTGAATGGAGAGGTGTGCATGCTGGGAAAGGTGTGTGTGAGTGGAGAGGTGTACATGCTGGGAGAGGTGTGTGCTAGGAGAGGTGTGTGTGGGTGGAGAGGTGTGTGTGCTGGGAGAGGTGTATTTGCTGACAACCTGTTTGATGTCTTGTTTATTGTTACATGAGAGGACTGATTCCAGTTCCATGGTATAGTTACATTTCTGACATACTGTATTTGTCTGCTTTAAGAGCAGATGGTTGTCAGCAGACATGAGGCAATTACTACATTGTCCCAGAATGCACATGGTAATCAATCTGGCTGGAGAAATGTTGGGAAACTGACTGTCCATTCTAGCAGGTTAAACCATAAGTACTAGTTTGCGAGTAGGCATGTTGTATCAGCTTTTGCTCTTGGATTAACTTGACTAACTAACAAGAAGACTAATTATATTGAGGATTAAGATTACAGAAATGTGACAGCACTCTAGGACTAACTTGACTAACTAACAAGAAGACTAATTATATTGAGGATTAAGACTACAGAAATGTGACAGCACTCTAGGACTAACTGGACTAGCTAACAAGGGGACTATATATATTGAGGATTAAGACTACAGAAATGTGACAGCACTCTAGGACTAACTTGACTAACTAACAAGAAGACTAATTATATTGAGGATTAAGACTACAGAAATGTGACAGCACTCTAGGACTAACTGGACTAGCTAACAAGGGGACTATTTCTATCGAGGAATAGGGATGAAGAATGTGGCAACACTGCTCAGCTGAGTTGCGCAAAGTCCAGCAGAGAAGCTTGGGAAGATTCAACTGTTTAAACATCTAGGGAAAAATATAGTTTCTAGACATTTGCATCTACACACAGCAGTGCTAAACCCCATTGTGTGGTATGCAGCTAGGCACAAATATGTGGCTTAAACAGGAGCAAAGTTAAACAGTTTTAGCACAAACTAACCAATAGGAAAGTCCAAAACCGAGCCTTTTTCCAGCAATCTCCAACTCAGATTGGTCCTAGGCTACACACTTCTGTCACAAGGGTGCAGAGAGGCCCTCTTAATGTAAGATGGCTGGTTTCTGGCACAGATACTCCAAAGGGTCTAGATTCAGCAAGTCTGACTCTAGCCTATGCTATATAAGGCAGAAGTATTGCAGATACAAAGTGCAGAAAAAATACAGTCACAAGCACAAAAAGGAAAAAAAATGAAGCAGCAGATTAAATAAATCCAGTTCACAAAGTGCAATACAGGCTTTGAAGATACTTATTTAGTTAACTTCAGTGGATGCCTTTGATTTTAGTTCAGATGCACTCCAGCTCTCTGGCTAAAGTTGCCAGACTGAATCTGTCAGCTATTACAGATTTGTGACATTAATATGTTTTACAGTGCTGTTTAATCAACTAACAGATTGATACAGAAAATGCTACCTGCAATTGATAGCCAGATGTTGATGGGGCAGAATGCCACTGGTCCATGTAGGTTACATCCTGGAAAAGTCCCAAGGAGACTTAAGCATTCATGCTTGAGTGCTTGGTCTCTGGAAAGGGTGCTGTAGGGTATATTTTCCACTTCACATAATGGTTTATAAACTCAGCTTTCTGAGTTCAGATATGTGATTTTTTTTGAGAAATTAATACTTTTTATAAGAAAGATCAGTGTAAAATGTACATTATGTGCAACATATACATGGTCATACTGCAGTATACACCTAAACTATACATATTGACCTATCCATATTTATGGCACTCGACAGTCTAAATTAGTAAGCAATAACATAATATGCTCATGAAAATTAAATCAAGCAATGGTAAATAAAACAAGCTGTGATTATGTGTCATGTACACAACAGCTGTGGTACCATCATATGTCTTAAGCATTTCACCCAGAAAGTCTGAATTGTAGCTTCAGCGTATTTTAACAAAGCAGCTTTTTTGAGATACAGCACATTTCACCTCTGACCTTGGTTACTGCAGTGCAATTAAGATACTTAAATTGTCACAACAACATGAACACATTTAAGTCTGGCAGAATTTAATCCTACATTTATGTTTCTGGATATCTGATTTATTTTTAGAGCAGAAAAAAAACACAGAAGTTATCAACTCTGGCCCATAGCCTACACTGTTGAATTTCTTAAACAAAGTATATTTTAAATTCTGTTAGTAAATCAAATATTGGCTGAAACCATGTAAACTAATATAATAACAAAATTCTGTTCAAACATAAATAATATGTATGTCTAAAAGTTGTAAGTAGGTTTTATGATTTGTTAGTAGTTCATTTTTTAGTTCAGCCTGCTTGATTGCAAGTTTGGCATTTTAATATGACAAGTACTCATGTGTTAAGCAGGGATGAAACAGATTTGTAACTATCCCTCTCTTAATTAATATCCTCAAGAAAAGAAATGGACAATTCCTAATGCATTTTACTGGTCAAACAAAAGCCATCAGCTTATATTCGGGTCCAGGGACAAATATCACTGCAGTGGTTGCAACATGGCTAGCAACTTCTATGCTACATGACCCACCTCCTCATCCAAGCAAGCACTGAACCATGTACTTATTTTTATCTCTCTTTTAGTTAGTGACTCCTGGCAGCATGTTTTGATGAGATACATAACCACTGGCATTTTCATGCATATCGTATGAGGTGGTTACAAGTTATTTCCCAGGAACACACATGCTGTTCTTGCATTGCTCACTTGATAACCTTGACAAACTGAGAATACGCAAGAATGCCCTTACTTGATTCAGCCAAGTCCACCCTGGACACATATAAATTCAAACCATATACCTAAGGAAATGACTCTCAAAAGAATCTGAAGTCTTTGGCCCACTAGTAATGTAAGTTGCACATAGACTGCATGTAACCTTTGGACTGCCAGGGGGTCAGGTTCATTTGACCATTTTGAATTTAAATGGGGTTTGTATCCCTGATGCACTATTTGGGCCTACCAATATACAGTCAGTCCCCTTTCAGAAAGGATGAAGTCTAAGGCTGTTTTTGAAATGTAGTTTGTTGTCCACATTCAGCTCATAGGTTGTGTGTTATATGAACACATTTTCTTAATCAGGCAGTTTATCTATATTACATCAATGACATCGAAAGGTAAATATACCCATAACAAGCTTTCAGAGGTCCATTTGTTGGCTCTGTGGTTATATACTAAGAATGCACTTGCATCTTAATGAAAAAAGAAGTGTTCCACTTATCTGTAAAAATGCTTGCATTAATCTTAAAATGGGAATACATGCAACAATTTGAAAGCAACAGTTTGGCAAGGTGGCCTTACAACAGATAACATAATGACCACTTTCTGTGATGAGTGCTCCTTTCATTGTTCAGCCTGGAAATATTGCACAAATTATCTGTCACGATGTACGCTGTTAATCTCCCTAGAGGCATTGTGCATTTTAATGAATATAATTTAGCATTGCTCAATAAGTTTTTTAAGCATGGATTTTTATACTTACTCTCTATTGTTCACTGAAATTTAACTCACAAGAATGCTCGGCTTGTAATAAAGACCATCAGTATCTGCCTCTAGCACAAATACTTCCTTGCTATGGGAACTGGTTCAGTAGCATAACATATCCCCCTGCCGAGTGCCAATTATAATCCCTACACACAGATTACTATTGTTGACTGATTTTTTTTTTTTTTTTTTTTTTTACTGTAGCTTGAATAGTCCTTTATTTAATTCAGTTACGCTGGCTTTTAGGGCTTCATTAGTGATCTTTTGATGTTGTTCCAATACAGAAGAGATCTTACATTCATATATACTAAGCAATACATTTGATAACAGGAAAATACTTTGTACCTTATATCTCATTAGATATAACACATAAGTATAGGGAGTCTAACAGATATAAAATAATAACTCTACTTTGAGTAAACTATAAGAAAGCAAAAGCGGATTACCTTATTCATATGTATTTCAGTTGTCTTGACTAAACAAAAAAACTATATTGTACCACCAGTATCAGTTACAACTCCGCTTTTTATATGATCACAGTACACAATTCATAGAAAGGAGCTTTACCTTTGCTTTAAGACGTCAGTACTGCAGTAGCTGTGTAAGTAATATTTTTCCCTTGCTCTGTCTGTTTTGGTTTAAAATCCTCCCCAGGAATGTGGATACCATGTACTTGCCCTTGAAGAGTTGGAGTGAGTTTTGGTTTTATAATCACTTCACTCCAAAACCAGTATAAGATACCACAAATCTTTTCACTCTGCCAGGTGACAAACAGTATGCTTTGCACAGGTGTGACAAGACAGTTAATGTTCTGTTCACTGAGGCTTAAAAGCTTGAACTTGTCATCTCATCTGTTGAAGTTCCAGACCACCCTGATGTCTCAGGTGCTACAGAATCTTGAAGACCTCCTTGAGTCTAGGCCTAAAAATTTTATTTAGGTCCTGACAACAACCTCTTAGGGGGCGTCCCGTATAGTCTGCATATCTGACTGCAAAAATGCTACAAACAGAGCTGTAGTTTATTTCAATATGCAAGTTTAGCAGATCATGTCAGCTTGTAGATGCCACCTTGCTGCCTTCATTTTAGATATGCATCTGTAACAGGACTTCAGAAATTAGACTTTAAAAACACTAGCTAGTATATTCATTTCAGGAATATAGGGATGCCTCCTGTAAAGACAAGAGTGCTCTTAAAGGATGTACAGGAGCCTCACTTTCCTGATGAAACTAGTTGTACAGGGAGTGATGAGTTAAAGGATACAGAGCTAAGGTATCTGACTGGTGCCCACAGAACTAGAGGAAAACCGCCTAGGAAAAACTTTGAAACTCTACAGCCAAAATGGAGTTTCCTTGGGTAAAATCCAGCAAAGGGTAAAATAAGATGCATGCTGATTTGGGTCCAGTGTTTAAAGGTACAAGTAAGAACTAAATATGGTGACTCATTTTACAATCCTGATTTATTCATAGAGTCAATGATTCATAGATTGCTACTAGGCTAACAACCAGTTAGCCAAGTTTTCCCCAAAGAATAATGAATTTCCTGTATCCAAATAGGACATTGAGGGCCAGGCATCCATTGGTCTAGATTGCTCTTAAATTGGGTAATAGATGAGCTCAATTTCACATGGATGGGCAGTCTGTTCCACAGGATGGGTAGTCTGTGACACATATCTGTCTCTCCAGCATGTGCTGTTTAAGTCACAGACAAAATTTGGGTCCCTAGACCTTTTATTTCTTGTACTGTTTGACTTATGAATATGCAGGAGATTCATAACTGTGGGGTTTGCAGATGCCTTGTAAGCCAATCACAGATCACCCCTCAGCAATCTATAGGAGACTGAGAAGAGGGAAAGGGCTTTAAGGTGCTCCACGTAAGGCAAGTTTGTTGTATCTTGTATTCTTTTTGTAAGGAACCTCTGAGGTAACGCTAGTTGCTGCATATACCTGTTTAGGTACATACCGAAGGGAGCATTGTACTCTGTGATTGGTCTGATGAGGCAAAGTGTGATAATGACTTCTTTGGAACTAGATACCCTGCTCTTACTTTAACATTGCTCAGTATAAATGGATTTCCTCACCTCTGTGGCCACTTGTGGTCGAACGTAAGGCTACTGTCTACTTGTGTACCCAGATCCCTGACCACTGAGTTGACTCTTACAGGCATATTATCAGCACAGTAATTAGCCAGGATGGTTGACTTCTCAAAGGGTGCATTTATGCATTTATTGGCACTGAGTTTAAGACCATGGCTTCGGCACCATTTGTTAGTCAGAGATGGGCCTTTTGTCTGCAGGGGAGTCGATGATAACCCTGTGCTTACAGATATCTGCAAACTTAGCCAGTCATAAACCTTTAATAAGTAATGACTAAACTAGCTGCCCTTATGAGCTATTTTAAGCCTAGCCAATTTCCCTTTCAAGGATGAGAATCAAACCATGTACCCTTTGTCTTTGAGGTAAGCACCCTAACCACTATACCATCCTATTATTATGGTTATAGAAAGTTTTGTGCTTGGTGTGGGGCATACCTCAGAGCTGTCCATGACTTTGTCTCATATTTTTGTTCTTCCCTCTAAAAACGTTTGATTTTCTGGTTAATCACAAGGATTGCACTAAGTAAATAAAGCCAATCATTGCAGTTTCATATTTCTTATTATTTAGAAAAGGTATGTTGAGAGAAAACTTCTGTTTTAACTTTTAAGTGAATTAGAGTTATATTTAAAATTATCCCTGATTTGGGGGTTTTATTCCCCCATTACTGTTGGCTTTGTCCAGAATTCATGAGCAAAGAAGTTGAGAGGTATGGTGTGACATAAATATTTTCTTTTGTATCTGTATGAAAGGATAAAGACATCAGGATATAAACTTTTCATGGTAAATTCAAATATTGTATGAAAACATAATTCAAAGTCTCTACACTGAGACTTTGTTTTTTCAATAAGACAAACAGCCTACATCTGTTATTGGGATGATATGCCCATTGCTAGTCCCTAAATCAACTCTTCTGAACTCCATATAAAATAATAAAAAATATCTTGTGATCTTAAATCTAGAAAAAGAACATTCAATAATGCCTAAGCAACATAATAAACAACAGTTGTATAAAGAATTGCCTTTAGGCCAGTGCAAATGAACAACTCAAAAATTATTATAATACAAATGTAATAGCAGAGAACTATAAGAAAAAAAATCAGTGAAGTTAATTTCTAAATTGTTTTATATTTAGTAATAATACAGACAATGCTAATTAAATATCTAACCTGTACTTTAATGAGGGCTGTGTACTCTAACACAGCTGACCACATCATCGTTTCATAGTATGCTTCTTCTTTTGGCTTTTCCTGGTTAGGGGTCACCACAGCGGATCACCTCTCCGCTCATGATTGGCAGTGGAGTTTTACTGCGTCAAGTTGCCAGCCCGGCGCCCAACCTTCCACAGAAGGCACACACATGTATGCACTCATGCCTAGGGCCAATTTAGAGAGTTCAGTCCACCTACAGCATGTCTTTGGGATGTGGGAGGAAACTGGAGCACCCAGAGGAAACCCATGTAACCACAGGGAGGACATGCAGATTCCACACAAAAGGCACCCCAGCTGAGGATCGAACTGGAGAACCTCATGCTGTGAGGTGGCAACTCTAACCGTTTCACCACCATGGCCGCCCATCATTTCATAGTATGCTAACGTATTTTAATATAAATATTTAATCCTTCTAAAGGAGAATTTTAACATCAGTAGTCTAAGTCTGTATTAAACTCACCTATTGTGATTTTTTAGATACTGATTTTGCATTAGTAAACTTTCCGTACAATTTTGTATAAGACTCGAAAATAAAATTCTCTTTACAATGCAGTCAAATCTACAGTCCTAAGTTTTACATCAGTGTGTGTTTAAAATGTTGTGGGGAAAGTCAAACATTCCTTCAACTGATGTAAAGTGAAGTATCTAAAAATATCAGGTCTTTCTTTCTATATTATATTCAAAAATGTGAGGAGGAATCTTTCAGGTAAGAATGGTTGGTGGAGGGCAGAGGGAGGGATCTGAATTTAAGCCTCAAGTATATTAAATGGTCCATCTGTCTCTGTATTATAGGGTATAAACTCATGTATCTGATATATAAAACACAAATTCCATGTATGTCGGATTAGCACAGATGAAATTGCCAAGGTGTAGGCTTCAGGCATATATATTTTGGGGTTTAACCTGTTTTACAAGAGACAACACCTTGCACCTGTAGTATATACCCATTTTAGTGAATTAGTTGCATCAGTTCTGGCCCAAGTCTAGAGAAAAGGCATTCATCATCATCTCATTCTGATGGCATTCCTCAACAGCTGTTTCTATAGCATAGTTATTTTATTGTCCTAATACATTTCATTTAAATTATGTTGCAGAAATATAATAATACAAATAACTTTTTTCTCATTTTATTGCCCTGTTTTATCCTATTTCTCCATCCCCACAAGTTATGTTATTTCCTTTCAAAGAATTACATTCTCTATTAAAAACATACCTTTATTTTACTGGATTCCCCTCCAGATTTTGTAGTGAGGCTTTCACCTATCCTAAGGTACTTTTTCAAACACCTTTATTGAATTATCTCCTGTGACACAGGCAAATTTACATTCATATAAAAGTAATCAAACCATATTAACATAAACATTATACTTCACATATATTGCTATATATCATATACCTCAATCAATACTACATAAATTATTTAATTCCTGCTTTTTTTACAAGAAACATCTTCATTAAACAATCACTTACTACACAGGCAATCATACATTTATATGAATGAAAACAAACCAACACAATCCTAGTCGCAAGCATTTTACATCACAAATCATGCTGACACACTCCCAGTTGAAAACATTATACATCATTTATAATCTACCTAATCTTTCTCACTCAAACATTACATAGCTCATGTAAGTCCTACTGCCTTTTAGGCCTCATTCCTCCCTTGTATGTATTATTACCACAATTCTCATTTTCCCATGTAGTTTGCTCCTACCCTTTTCTTAAGATCGCAATTATAGTTTTTTATCTCTGTTGCTATAGTCACTACTTCTAGTATAGTTGGTTTAAATTTTGATTTCCATTTTGTAGTAATTGCTTTTTTGGCAATCACCATCACTGGACACAGCAAGGCCTTACCATGTCTAGCCAAATCTGATTCTGTATAATAGAAAAATCATCTCTATCTTCAGACCAATCTGCCCACCTAACATCTCCGATGGTGCATCCCACAGGGAATCCCTAAAGTCCACCAAGTCACTGCACTCCCAGAAAATATGTTGCCAATTATCTCTTTCTTCCCCATCATGCCTCCAAATGTTACTTTCTACCTGAGGAAAAATTCTTTGGAGTCTACTTGGAGTATAGAAATATCTATGTAAACATTTTCAGGCAAAAATCCTAAATCTTCTAGATTTTGTTGCATATTTGGGAGACATACATATATCCTCCCATTGTTTCTTTGTGAATTGCTTATCCAGTCTCTATTCCCAATCCTTTCTAACCTCCTCTGATTGATTCTTATATTTATTGTGCAATATTTTATATGCTCTACTAATTAATTATTCCTTTTTTAATGGCAGGTTCTGTTCTAGATTCTATTAAAAACTCTACCAGTGCTGCTCTTTCATTTAGGACCCCCTATTTCTTTCTCCTTGCCTATATGCTGATATCAATCCCAAATAGAGAAGGCAATCTCTAACCTGCAGTCCAAATAAATTCTTGGCATCTTTCCCTCTCTAGTTATTTGCTCCCAATTCCTTGGTTCCTTTGCCAGTTTTCTCCAATAAATTCCATCTCTCTCTTGCCTGTTGTCTGTATCCCTAATTGCAGTCGTCCCTAATGTAATATGTAAATTGTCAAATGTAAAATAAAATAAAATAAATTGGAAGAATCTCCTTTATCCATTCCCATGTTGGTTTAGTTCTTAGAATACTTTCTGCTACTTTAATGATATAATATTCTGCATGAATATTGTTCTTCTCCTTAAAGGCCTGCATCCAGAATCCCAGTCTCTCCTTGTTTCTTGAGCTTCCCCCATGTTTCATCATGCCTTTCCACTTTGAATGATAGTTTTCTGCTTGTGCTGTGTATGGAAGCCTTAACCGTGTAGCTCTGAAATACCCCCTTAAATCGAGTAATCCCAGGCCGCCTTGTTCTACTGGAAGAATTAGCTTATCCCACTTGCCTCTTGCCATCTTCATCTCCCATATAATATCCTTCAACTCTTTATTAATTGCTACCCACAACATGCCTCTGGTTGATAACAATATGCCTGACCTGTGTATAAGACTAAAGGGACTAAAAACCTTTTAACTGCTTGTATCTTACTATCCATAGCCATATAATAAGGCTTCCAGTTTCTCAATTTTTGTATTATCTTTGTTCAGTCTTTTCTCACATATCCTTAGCTGCCGCACTAGAATAATTTTTAATCCATATTCCTAAATATTTCATTTTATCATGTTCCCATAAATATGGGTATTCCTGAACCAGTTCATGTGTGGGTACATAATTTACTGCTATTGCCTTTGTTTTAGCTTCATTCATTTGTATCCCGAAAAGATTTGAAATGGTCTCAAAATGTTTCACAACACTGTAATGTCTTTTTCTGGTTTTGTCAGGTACAAAATAATATCATCTGCAAATAAAACCGGCTTTTCTTGACTAGCATACCAACTATATCTTTGAATTTCCGAGTCCCTTATTTTCTTTGCCAATGGTTCTAAATATAATGCGAACAATAAAGGGGAAAGAGGACACCCCTGCCTTGTTCATCTGCTCAAGCAGAAATTTTCAGAGAGGACCCTACTCACTTTAATTTTCACCACCGATCCCTCATATATTCTTTCAATCAACCTTGTAATTTTTTCAGGAAATGAAGATGAGTCCATTGCCCTGCTCATAAACTTCCAGCTTACTCTGTCGAACGATGTCTCTGCATCAAGACTCACCAACAACAACAGTATTTCTTACATTCTGCTTCCCTCTGGATCATCAGTGTTCTGTTAATGTTGTTAAATGTTTGCCTCCCCTCCAAAAAACCACATTGATTCATATCTTTCTGTTTTGGCATGTTTGCCATTCTTTTAGCCATTATAGGCATAAACACTTTAGAATCAGATTTTATTATTGGAATGGGCCTGTGTGAAGCTGGATGTGATGCATCCTTACCACCGTCTTTAGGTGTTACAGCTACCACAGCTTTCTAACAGGACGGTGGTACTTCTCTTCCTCTTAAGACATTGGTAAACAAAACCTTCCAGGTCTTTATCATTTTTTTCCCTCCTAGCTTCCAAACTTCCACAGGAATACCATCTATTCCTGGTGACTTTCCTGCAAACTGGTTATACATCACAATTTTTATCTCATTTCCTCCTGTCCTGTTATTAATTGAGCCTCATCTACCTCTATCCTTGACATATTTAATTCTTCCATAAACATTTCCGTTTGTATCTTTTCTTGAGGTTCATATTACTCTGCTTTATAGATGCTGCCATAGAATTTCCTAATATTTGTAATACCTCTACAGGATCTCTTCTTACCTTCTTTGTTATAGGCTCCTATTAATATTAAGTTAATTTATTCCCTTTCCAATAAGACATCTACCTCTTCCATGTGCCAGCCGCTTATGTTATTAAAATCTTTCCTCCCTCAGCCATCACTTCCTTCCTTCCTTCCTTACATCTCTAGCCCACCTGCATGCCCACAATGTAAGAATCAAACCTGCATTCCCAGTTATGTTCCTCTGTTTCTCATTGTCTCCCTATGTTCCTTTACCCATCAGACTGGGGTATAATCCCATCTTTGCAGTATCGATAACTGGTGATCAGTCAGCGATTCAGTCCTGCTTAAAATCTGGCGTATCTTTCACAGGTCTTCCTAGTCCCCATTCATATTTTCACATTCTTCCATAGTTACCACACCTCCTTAATATCTCCATTACTTCTCCATCCCCCATTCATCAGGACTCTATAAATGGCTCATATTAGTCCCATACCACTCAACCGCTTAGTTCAAGAATTCTAGATAAATCCAAAAATAATGGGGGAGGCCCAAACTCAGGGACAGATTTATAAACTTAAAACATTGCTAGAAAAACAGGTTTTGCATTGGCCTGTATTTTCTAAAGGATGTGAAGACTGACACCCAGACATCTGTCATTATTTTCTGACTTCAAGCCACAATAATTTGTCAAAAAAACATATTTTATGAGAACTAGATTAAAATATGAGGCAAAAGTTGGGATATTATGCAATGTCCTGGAGTGCAGAGGTACCCTAGCCTCTTCTGTAAGCCCTGCCATTTTTGGATTAAATATTCCTTCTCTGCTCTTGCTTTCTTGTTGTTTGCTCCTCCATCTTCCCTCACCAAACTCCATTTCCACTGCATTTTCAGGAACTTCAGCAGCAGCAGCAGCTTCAGCTTTCCTTCTACGCACAGAAATATACACGTGTGTATACCTGTGTGCACATAGGTTAGTGTATGCACACATGCATGCACACACACACACACACACACACACACACACACACACACACACACACACACACACACACACACACACACAGACACACATGCACACACACGCACACACACGCACACACACACACACACACACACACACACACACACACACACACACACACACACACACACACACACACTCACACACACACACACACACACACACACACACACACACACGCACACACACACACACACACACACACACACACACGTACATATACACGCACATATGAGCACAGTGCAGGTTTATGGTCAGTATAGGAATTATATATTCACCAGGTTACCTAACTCAGTGGCACAAATGGAGAAACACCTGGCATAGACAAAGGTTACAATATATAAAGAACCATAACTGAGGTGTAGCTATAGGACAGTACACACTTTACAGGAAGGAAACACTGCTCAAATGTGTGAAGGTGAATCCTTCTACATAGGGAAAGTAGTCAATATAACAGAATATATAAGTAGACATAAGAAAAGGCACCAAGGATCAAACTAGAAATGGCAGAACAGAACCCATACTCAATCTGAATACATATCCCTTCCTGCTGATGTTTAAAAAAGACAATAAACACATAATGCCTCAGGATGGCAATGAAAGGTGAAACTTCATTAAACTGGAGTATTACCCTGGCAGCTGCAAACTAGAACACTTTTGCTGTGGTCACCTGTAAGAAGCAAATAATTATTGGTGCTCTGAAGGGGAATGGTTTCTATCTTTTAGAGCTAGATCCTGCTCAAGATATGGCAGGTTTTCCCTCATATTCTTAAAATGTGACAGGTGAAGGTCTCAAACATGCTTAATAGATCTTTATTTAATAAGCAGGGTACCTTAAACACTGTGGGCAGTACATGATGTTGAAAAAGTGAGCTGATGAAACAGCCTGGAAGTGAAAATTTATTTTCTGAGGTGTTTCTACATCTAATGAAATAGAAATATGTTTTTTTTAAACTTTGGTGAAATATAGTGCAGACTGAGCACCTCTAAGTTTATGGGGGAAGTACAAGTGGGATTCTTCCCAGCTATTGTCTACCTGTGTAGTTGTTTCCTAGTTGGAAAAATACTGAGTATGTGCACTAGCAGAATGAGTCAGTGTGTAATTTTGTGGAATGCTAACCTCCTAGCAGATGTCAATATTAGGCTATATCCTGTGTGTTACTGACTGGGAGTTTCACGTTTAAATATTTTATGTGGGTTTGTTGTGTATAATAACTGGGAGGAGCAGTTTTGCTGCTCTGTGTTTTTCTGAATTTTACTTTCAAAGGAGCAATTATGCTGACAGGCAAACATAATTTGGAAATTAACAGTAAAAAGAAAATAAATGTTTGAAAATAATCTGTGCTACAGGTACATTTATAGGTACACATATTACAGAATTCTCTGTCCAACTGATAAAGCAAGCCCAACTTTCAAAGTATTTAAAGTCCACTTTCTAATTATGAAAAATGACTTAGCATTGGAGATGCAGAATTTATTATGTTTGGAAAGGCTGTGCCTTTCTTTTCAGACAAGGGTAAACCAAGTATTCAATATACTTACAATAAATGTAGATCATTGTACCTCCAAAAGAGCAATACAGCTGAAATAAACCAGTTTCAGTAAAGTTGTTGTTGTTGTTGAGTCTTTCGGCTTTTCCTGGTTAGGAAACCAGTTTCAGTAAAGTACTTTAAATAAATTACTACTGAAAAAAATAAAGCATTAAAAATTACAAGTGAGGACAGACAAAATACTTTGTTAATGTAAATCATCACCTCTTAGCACTTCTACCTGAGGCTTCTGTATGAATGAAAACAGTATGAAATTAGTAGCTATAGGTAAAGAGTCTTTTGTAAAAATATATACATAAAATTCTTTGACTGATTAAACAATTGACCAATAAAAACTTTTTAGTTCATCTCTTGATTTAGACTCCTTGGTTTTATAGTACTGGCTTTAAAATATAAATAGATTCCTTAAATGACAGCTAAGTTTTTTTCTGGGGTTTTTCTGGGGTTTTCTTGTTTTTTTGTTTGTTTTTTTTTTTTTTTTTTGTTTGTTTGTTTTTGAAAATAGCTCTGTAGCAGCATGTCTTTTAAGTTTATACTTCTACTTGCTACATTGTGTCTATCCAGTATTTGCATTCTACCAACACATTACAAAGTCTGAAGATCTGAGTAAAGATTGTAAGACTACAGTACGGCTATTAAACCCAATAATAGAAATTTGTCTCTCTTCACATCTGGGACTGGATTGCATTGTCATACCCTACAGTTTGCATATCAGGTGGTAACAATCCTTATCTGCTGCAAAGTAAGCTATCCCCGTAAGCTGTTTCCACATCCTGACAGTTATATCCCCCAGGAAGAAATATATGAATAACTTCACTTGCTTTTTCTAAGAAACCCCTCGGCTTATTGCAGGCTTTTCTGACTTTTAAAAATTTGTCATAAAAAAATCAGCATTCAAGTGCCTTGAATCCAGTTCTTGGTCTAAGGTTTTACAATTGATTAAAACATTACAGTCTGAAATTAACTGAATTTACTTTATGTTGCATTTCACTTTCAATGTATCATATTATTTTTTATTTCTCTTTTATTTATTTTTCGATTACTTGCATTCGGTGTAAATATTGTACATAGTTGATTCTTCCTTTGTTGAGTTGTTATACAAAATTGATTGATTGAAGTTATAAGTTCATATTGTTTTGTGTTTAGTTTTGCTTATTGTTATTCAATAAAAAATCTTTGAGAAAAAAAATTACCGTAATGCAGAGTATTTGTAAGATAAAATGGATGAAAAGTTGTACTATGGAGACAGCTTCTAGAGGTTGATGGTTTCTTACACATCTTGGTCATACTGATATCTAATTCCCCTTTCAATAACATGCTTTAAATGATGAAGTTACTGTTCTTTCGACTCATGTATAAAGTAAAGGCTGTTCCTTTTCACATAAGTACCCACATCTTGGGTGCCCCAGCTGTATAACAAAATGAAGCAATGTAGCACCTGTGTCTTAAAAAAAACACAGCTATATAACTATTTTTTTTCTACAGGGGTATTCTTTTTTTTTACAAGTATAAAGTGGGCACTTGTGGCTATACCTTTGACCTTCTGGTAAACAATATTGTCAAAAACAAACAAAAAAATAGACAGAATGCAGTTAGTTTGATAATTTAGAGAGTGGTGTGCTACCTAAATAATAATCCATGATCTTTAGACCTCTATGGCTAATTCATTCTACCATATCCATAAATATGGCGTGCAGTTTCATACATAGGATTTCTACAATTTACTTTGTACATAATGCTGACTGCTGCTCAGTTCATAAACCTTTATCAGGCCAGAGCCAGACTTCACATAAAGGGACCTCAGACAGAGCTCTGACATATATAGATAGCGCATGGAGTCTGTTCCCTTAGGCGTCCACTGCACTTGATATTCTCCTTACATTTCCCCTGCCTAAACCACCAGCTCAAGGAGTTAAAAAGGATCACACTATCATTTGGAAGATCACATGTGGAGCATATATGCACTATAAGCTGTATGCAATTTTCTAATGTCTACATTGTCACAAGTCTCATGTATTCAAATGAGACACTGAGGCATGGAATGTATTTAAGTCATTTATTATATAAACACACATCAGCATTTGGAACATCCACAGAGGTTCCTCACTAAAAGGATACAGGGCATAAGTAAAATGTCCTATGCAGACCGCCTCAAGGCCCTATCCCTATATTCTGTCTCCTACAGGCTTTTGAGGGGAGATCTGTGCCTGTCATACAGGGCATTGTCAGACCCAACTCTGATGGACCTCCTACATATCACAAAAGAAACAGCACCAGAACTACCCATTCTAAAGACTTAAACCTTGCCTGTGATATAAATAGGGCCTGCTGGAGAGACAAGTATGTATCCCACAGACTACCCTATCTATGGAACAGGCTCCCCATCCATGTGAAGCAAAGTTCCTTCTTAACCCAATCCAAGTGCAACTTGGACAATTGGATGGGGAACCAGAAATTAATCCCTGGTTTGGGAGCTATGTCTCTAATGAAGACAGGCAACCTGTAAATGGTTCCTGTGCTAGTCCCCTGCTTACACTTATCAAGGGTATCAGAACTTGTTAGAAATTTGGGATGCATGGCTAGGCTTAAAAAGGCCCTTGTGGTCATTAGCCTAGTAAACACCTATGAACCTATGAACCTAGGAGCTGTAATTTGTACACATACTTTCAACTTTATATGCTTACTGACTAACTCATTATTTCTAACACACTCACATATGCATCTCCATTCAAGCTTACATTCACGCTGGCTGACTACACAAAATGGCACTGATCTCACATTTGCACAGTAACTACAGTGGCTGATTAGGTTCAATATACACACTGATCTACATACATCATATGCCAACAGCCAAATGGGACCACTGGTGTCTAGCCAACACATGCCTTTATGAAGAGGGTACAGTAGTACTATATGTTCCTGTGCGAAGCCAGTACCCAAAACATGACTATAAGAACTACATGGAACTACCAGGGTCCAAAAACATGACTATAAGAACTACATGGAACTACCAGTGTCCCAAAACATGACTATAAGAACTACATGGAACTACAAGTGTCCCAAAGCATGACTATAAGAACTACACGGAACTACCCTGGTCCAAAAACATAACTATAAGAACTACATGGAACTAGCCAGGTCCCAAAACATGACTATAAGAACTTCATGGAACTACCAGGGTCCCAAAACAGGACTATAAGTACTTCATGGAACTACCAGGGTCCCAAAACATGACTAAGAACTACATGGAATTACCAGGGTCCCAAAACATGACTATAAGAACTACACAGAACTACCCTGGTCCAAAAACATAACTATAAGAACTACATGGAACTACCAGGGTCTCAAAACATGACTATAAGAACTTCATGAAACTACCAGGGTCCCAAAACATGACTAAAAACTACATGGAATTACCAGGGTCCCAAAACATGACTATAGGAACTACATGGAACTACCAGGGTGAAAGCACAGTAGCTGACTTACATATATCTATACTATCTAAACAGTAAGGGGAATAGTGGTGTACAATGTATTGTTCTAGCTCAGAAGGCTGATGGTGATAGATTCCTGAGGAGTTTAACTTAATTTGCCATGCATTACATCCGTCAATAATATGTTAATGAGGCAATCCTTTTCTTACTGTGCTTCAGGTCATCTTCCATCAATGGGTGGTCCAATGCATCAGTGAGTTTAGTAACCAAAAAGTGTCATTCCAGGGCTGAGTTTGTACAGTGCATATGTTGTATGTCCCAGATGCTGCTGAAGAAATGCATTCATAAGTCCTCTATGCTTTCCTGTATACTTTGCTGTATTGTGTTCTTTGGATAAAGTTGTACAGAAATGTTGCTCTGTGCACAACATTAGCATGGCATTCAGAGAAGTGTCATATGCTGTTGGTGCAATTAGTTTCCACTTCTATATACAGGAAAGTCAGGCTGTAATGCACAATGTACTCTATGATTCACTTGTCTGTACCTCATGAATGATGTTGTGTCCCATCGTCTGCATACCTAGTGAATACCTGGACTCCTCCAGGCACTCAGCAGTGTGTATAAAGACTCCAAAGCATTTCTGCAACCTTATACATTTTTTAGGTCTCTGATATTCAGGTTTTACCATGTACCAGCCTATGCAATTGAGAACCATATTTATGACTTGCTCCCAGTGTCCTTATCACTTTGGAAAGGCTTTATTTTTATTTGAGTCAAAGGCAAAACATGAATGCAATATGCTTATAAATATGGCTAGATCACATTACCAAATCCTATGCAAGGGGGAATGCACGGTCCAAACCAAGTATCAAATTCACCAAATAGACCAGCAAGGCAGGACGGAGTTCAAATTCCATTTATTTTGTACCATAACAGACTAGTTTCGGCAAAAGTGCCTTCTTCAGTGTAGGACAATAAATTCAAGTTCCTTATGCTCATCCATTTAAATACAAACCATGAGCCAATAGGGCAAATAGGCTCATTAATATTAATGAATGAAAAAATATTTTTTCTGATAGTATGGTGATAACAAAACACAATATGTAACTCTGCAGTGAGATGCAGTCAAAAAACAGGACATGTCAACAATATTTATGTTAAGGAATTGTGTTACACTTGAAGTAATGTAATATGTATATGTATAAAAACATATATATTTCTTGACCATAAACAGCATCTATTAGACAAATGTAGGTCAATCACAACAGTAGTAATTTCTCAAATCAACTACCTATATCATATATGTTCAGCAATCAAGACACCCCAGATCAACATTAACGCTGTTTGACAATCTTTCATAATCATGGTGTACAAGGTATAGCACTCCAATGAAAGACAGTGAAAACAGAAAACATAACAACCCTGAAAAAATTGGAAGAAATGAAATGAGATGGAATATTGTGAAATCACATATATATATAAATGCATGTATAGTTTATGACCATAACCAGAGTTTGTAAATAAATACTCTCCATACTAACATTAATAATTTCACATGTGAACTACCTATGTTGAATTAATTCAACTACCCAGACCCCCATATTACCATTAATGCTGGTTCGCAAACCCATATAGCTTGATGTAATAAACATGAGTAAAGCAAGACAAAATACAGATAAATTAGTATGCTTTACATACGCAGATATATATTGATTTTCAAGATCCAAATAGCCCAAACCTTGTTAATGAAATAGGTCAACAGGGTTATTGAGAAATACACATAATCTGCTATAAGTGATCATTTAAACCAGGATGGAACAAAGCCCCCAAAGTTGTAATCCAATATTTTTCTTTTTGATCCAATAAACCATGCCAGCCTTGTTTGTTAGTTCTATCCCCAGATATGCGATCAATGACCATGAAACTAAACTGTTTTTATACATATACATATTACATTACTTCAAGTGTAACACAATTCCTTAACATAAATATTGTATTTAATGGATGAGCATAAGGAACTTGAATTTATTTTCCTACACTGAAGAAGGCACTTTTGCCGAAACTAGTCTGTTATGGTACAAAATAAATGGAATTTGAACTCCGCCTGCCTTGCTGGTCTATTTGGTGAATTAGATCACATTACCTCCATAGCAGACAGTAATTCATTTGAAGTAAACCAGTTTAAGCAAAGTAATTTACCTACAACCCTGCGATTCAGAAACAATTATTGCATCATGACATGTGAGTTCGCAGACAAATGGCCTCACATACAAGGAGGGGCAATTTAGAAACACACTTAGTGTGACCAACCTATCCTACAAAACAACTTGACCAGCTTACTGTGCAAATGACAATATCATGACATGGAAATGAGTAACATTATTAAAATGAGATTCGCAGTGAATGCAAATGAAGGTAAACAATATGGTGGAGTGACTCATCATATTGTATAATGAGAAGTGACTGCCAGAGTTGCTGACTGCAGTAAAATCCTTTAGTAACTAGATAAAGTCCATGAAAATATATATGGGTTAGCTGCCATTTTAGTAGATATTTTTATGTAAGAGTCTGTTCTGGCAGCCTGTTGTGACATATTCACATGTCCACTGAGTGATCCAGCCAAGCCTATTATTCCAACAGTGGATTGTTATTTTGTGGTTAGAGGTGTCATACAGGAAGTGTTTATATCTGTTGCTCTCATATGAAGGCTCTTAAGATCTGTGAAGTATCCATACCTGGATACAGCAGTAGACAACCTATGCAGCTGCCTAGGGCCAAGTGTTGGCTCGGGGGACTGAAAAACATACAAACAAAATCCATTTTGTTCTGTTTTACGCATTTGCCCACTCACCCCTTTAAATTATTATTTTCACTCTTCCGTTGGCATTGTAACTTAGTTTTGGTTTGGACTTGGCAATGGTTTCTTCCATTTGGGGAAGGGGGCCTTTCCATTTGTTTAATTTTCATGATTTATTTTATTGAATCTTTTTTTTTTTGTTTGTTAATATTTGGAAACTGGATCCATCACACTTGCTTAATTAAAATTTGTATCTCCCACTTCTTTTCTTGCCTTATTCAACCTATCTTCCTATACCCACCCATTTGGTCTGTCCTCTCTCTGTGGTCCCACCCCCCCTACCATACCTACTTGGCAATGGCTCAGTCAGTGTTAAATACAGGTTTAACTGATTAGTACTTTTAATGTACTTTTAACATATCTCATTTGATACTACCCTGATGTTGGCTTGAGAGAGGTTCAAAGAAACAACCAATTTAAGACAAATCAGAGTTTAAAAAAAAATTAGCACCACTGGCCAAAACCAACAGAGCCAGTAATTTTAAAGCTGCTGCTTGTTGCCTGAGCTTGGCTGCTAAAAGAGGACTTCCTGGACAGATGGACTGGCTGTCCAAAATCAAAATAACACTAAAAAGTAATTGAGCCCTCCAATGGTCCAAGTCAATCACTTCTGATACCCAACTCAGCTTGTTTGTTTTCACTTATTTGCTAAATATAGAATTTATATATATATATATATATATATAGGAGGACTGAAGTGATATCATGCATGAAAAAATTGTATATTATACAATATAATATATTGTAAAATGTATATTATATATTGTAAAATGTATATTATATATATATATATATATATATATATATATATATATATATATATATATATATATATATATACTAGCAAAAGTATAGGAGGACTAAAGTGATATCATGCATGACAAAATTGTCAACATGTGCATGGTGCAAATATGTATAATGCAGATACACAGTCATGGTCAGTAAGCTCCATGACTCTGTATTAGTAACGTAACAATTAAAAAGATGATCTCCATTGTATAGCAGGCTTTAAAAAAATAATTTCTAAATTGCCACCACAAAAATAAATTGCAGCCCTCTGTAACTGGTTGACCTGCTGTTGTTTACATTAACTTGAGGTACTTTGTGTTTGACTTGCAAAATTGTTTTTTAATAAATAGCTGCAAAGTTTGCAAGAAAATATGAGGTATTGCTAGTGAAGCTGATACAGAAGAAACCATGGAAGTTGGGATAATGTCTGTCTGGAGTGCTATTTGAATTTTATTTTTGCATTTCTTTAGTTTATCTCTGAAAAACTTTGTTTTTTAAGTGACATAACCACAATAATTAGTGAAGCCCTGCTGCTTCTACTACATCACTATTAAAACCTTCTAAATAAAAAGGTCAACATAAAAAATTAATCTGAAGTCCCAAAATTGCAGTTCTTGATCAAGCCATTCAACAAGAAAGTGTAAACATTTCTCAGTAACAAACACCTCCTATTGTCTGTTTCTGCTCTGCATCACAAATGGCCACATCTTCAAGGAGTAACTTTTCTACTGGAAAAATTGACAGTAGCTGAGAAGCTGCAGATTAATACAGTGACAAATGATTCTTCTTTTTCTCAAAGCCCTAATAATGGGCAGCAATTTTTTTAATATTTCTCAAATTGATTAAACTGAAGGGAATATGAAACCTGATCTGTTACCTTGCCTAGGGCCCCATTTGACCATGATTTGGCTCTGCGAGTACCCATCCCTGCCAAAAATCAAGCTTTGTGTAACTTTGAGAGTTCTGGCAAAAGAGAGCTTCCAATGACCAGATGGGGAAAGAGCGTGTGTATCTCAGGCGTCTGTCTCAAGGATGTTTTACCAGTTTCTCAAAGCAGTGCTAGAGAGTGTGGAGGAGCAGAAGGGGTTTCCACTGTTGACGTAGGAAGGAAGCAACACCATGTAGGCACTTACAGCATAGCCCAGTTCCCTGAGGTGCTGAGAGTCATTGATTACACTCACATTGAACAAATGCCCCACCTGGGGAACAGGTCAACAGTTTATCAACTATAAAGGAGTCCACTCCAACAACTGATAGGTGGTTTTCAATGCACAGTATATAATATATAATATATCAGCAGATCACAAAGGCTGTGTCCACGATTCCCACAACTGCCACATATACGACTTACATCAGTGATTTGTGTGAGGTGATTTTCTACAGGAAAACCTAAAACCCAAAAATCCACGCAAGTACGACATGGTGCTTGGCTGAGTAGTTATAAATAAAAGAAAAATACAACTGCCAACACTCAACCTCCAGTAAAAACTCCACTATATAATAATTCACTTTTTATTAATGAACTAGCAAACCAGTTTTGGCTATTCAGCTTTCATCAGTGCATTCAATTCACAACAAAAAACAAAACAAAACACGCAATTTAAATAACCCAAGTTTCTATGTGATTGGCCAAAAACTTATAATGTAATTAGCTAGAAAGTTTCATTGAGTCCTGTAGAAAATAACCCCCCCCCCCAATCTAATAATCTAGCCCTTCTTCTTATTATCTAAAATCCTGTGCCATCCATCCTTATTATTCCTATTCAATGTAATTTTATCAATAATTATAATATGAAACCTAGCTGTATTGTGCTTCATAGTGTGTTTGTATAAAGCATTTGACATCTTAGCACACCTAATATCACAAAGATGCTGAAAAATCCTATACCCACCTATTTGGTCGGTGCTCATCCCTGGAAAACATATAAAATAAAAATATGATCATCTTCTTTCAAAGTAGTCCTTCAAACAGAAATGGACATTTTATGTTTGCTACAGCAACAAATTGGACAAAATTTGCTCACTTTAGGGATCTTAACCTAGCCTACAACATTAGCAGGACATGCTGGAGAGACAGATATGTCTACATAAGATTGCCACTCCTCTGGAACAATATTCCCAATTCATGTAAAGCAGAGCTACTCTATGACCCTGTATAAGCATAACTTAGACAATTGGATGGCAGGCAGTAAATTTTCCCAATGAATGTCACCCATGCCTCTCTTGTATAAGGGCAGTCAGTGCTGATCATAGACTCGCACTGAAAATATAGGCCATACAACTTGGTCAATAAGGGAACAAGGTTATAACATTGGCTAGGCTTATAAAGGCCCTAGGACCAATAACCTAGTAACTGCCTATGAACCTATGAACTGTAGAGCATTACCAGGCCAGCAAACTTAGTCAGTGGTACTTTAGGCCCCCTTCCTGTTCCACCTAACAAGTAATACACACTCCTCACAGCTACAGTCCTGCACAGGAAGTGATTTAAAAGGGTGTCTGGATGCACCACATACGATGATCATACTGTGGAAGCTTGTGAGCTGATTATGTGGCCCATTGCAATTGTACTTGTAGTAGATGTGTTACAAGTGCCCCCCCCCCCCATGGAAATAAATTGAGGTACTGCATAACTGTCCCCTCAGCAGACAAACGGGTACTATATAAAAGTCTCATACTGGGTAATGTCCTCTGTACCATTGTAATCTTCTACTAGAGAGAACAACTATGTATATGACAGCATTGAGGCATACAGAATACTTAACAGCCAATAGATGTGGGCAGTGACCCTTAGAGTCATCAACCTAAGGCAGGGCCTTTGTGTAACCCTTACTACAACACATCAAATCTTCCCATTCAGCACTTAAACTCTTACATTACAGCACATTGAAATTATCAAATGACATAAGAAACAAATGTCCTTTTACATATGTTCCCAGACAAAATTTACCTCGTCATCTAAACCCACAAACTCAATCACCTTCCAACAATCCACTGCAAACTGACCCAAATGAGAGGGCTGCCACATTCACCTCCAACTTTATTAGCATCTAAACAGCTACATAGAAAAGTCTGAACTCATTCCTCCTAAATACAATGGTAAATGCAGGAATAAATCTCACTGGTGAACTGCCATATTAATAAACTGCATAAACTGCATAAAAAAGAAGGAGAATAGGGACACGTTGTAAGAAATCCCCATACCCCACCTCAAGACCCCACTGACACATGCCAGCAAGTCCCCCTACTTCAAGACCCCACTGACACATTCCAGCAAGTCCCCCTACCTCAAGACCCCACTGACACATGCCAGCAAGTCCCCCTACCTCAAGACCCCACTGACACATGCCATCAAGTCCCCCTACTTCAAGACCCCACTGACACATGCCAGCAAGTCCCCCAACCTCAAGACCCCACTGACACATGCCAGCAAGTCCCCCTACCTCAAGACCCCACTGACACATGCCAGCAAGTCCCCCCACCTCAAGACCCCACTGACACATCCCAGCAAGTCCCCCTACCTCAAGACCCCACTGACACATGCCAGCAAGTCCCCCACCTCAAGACCCCACTGAAACATGCCAGCAAGTCCCCCACCTCAAGACCCCACTGACACATGCCAGCAAGTCCCCCTACCTCAAGACCCCACTGAAACATGCCAGCAAGCCCCCCTACCTCAAGACCACACTGAAACATGCCAGAAAGTCCCCCTACCTCAAGACCACACTGAAACATGCCAGCAAGTCCCCCTACCTCAAAACCCCACTGAAACATGCCAGCAAGTCCCCCTACCTCAAGACCCCACTGAAACATGCCAGCAAGTCCCCCCTACATCAAGACCACACTGACACATGCCAGCAAGTCGCCCTACCTCAAGACCACACTGACACATGCCAGCAAGTCCCCCTACCACAAGACTACACTGAAACATGCCAGCAAGTCCCCCTACCTCAAGACCACACTGAAACATGCCAGCAAGTTCCCCTACCTCAAGACCCCACTGAAACATGCCAGCAAGTCCCCCTAACACAAGACCACAATGTAACATGCCAGCAAGTCCCCTTACCTCAAGACCCCACTGAAACATGCCAGCAAGTCCCCCTACCTCAAGACCACAGTGAAACATGCCAGCAAGTCCCCCTACCTCAAACCCCACTGAAACATGCCAGTAAGTCCCCCTACCTCAGGACCCCACTGAAACATGCCAGCAAGTCCTCCTACCTCAAGACCCCACTGAAACATGCCAGCAAGTCCCCCTACCTCAAGACCACAGTGAAACATGCCAGCAAGTCCCCCTACCTCAAACCCCATTGAAACATGCCAGTAAGTCCCCCTACCTCAGGACCCCACTGAAACATGCCAGCAAGTCCTCCTACCTCAAGACCCCAGTGAAACATGCCAGCAAGTCCCCCTACCTCGAGACCACACTGACACATGCCAGCAAGTTCCCCTACCTCAAGACCACACTGAAACATGCCAGCAAGGAACTTAAGAGTACTATTAGAAAATGTAAACCAGAGTACAAGCTTAAGAGCTCTGCAAACAGCAAAGTAAACTATACATTTTGTTTCATTTATTTCAGGAAAGTAAAGAATAATGTTCAACAATGCAATGAGCTCATCCATAATAATATTACACATTCCACTCCCAAGGGGTATTGTTGCACCCACTTTCCCTGAAAATGTAGACTCCCTTGTAATCATCTTGGGATTAATCTTAGAATCCCTATAAATTTCAAAAATAATGCTTCTATGGCACCAGAAAACATATCAGGTTCCATTCTCATCATTACCGACTATGTACTGTCCAAGCCTCTGCTTAAACTGTTTAAACTCAGCCTATCCACAGTATTGTCCCTGATGCCTGAAGGACAGCCATAGCGACTCCTGTACAGACCCAGGGAATTATTGGCCCATCAGTCTCATCAGCCTAGTATATAAAGCCATGGCATATATCTTAACAGAATTCATTTATGCAGATAACAGCAACTTAACTGATGTAAACCCCACTCAGGCTGGTTTTCTGAAGGGCAGGTCCTGTCTCCTAAACCTCGTAAATGTCTTTGAAATGTTATCAAGAATGTGGTTGCTTTATGCACACTGCTTACCTTGACTTTGCCTAGGCTTTTGACACCATCTCCTATACGCATATTATTGAAAAGGTAGACAAACGTAACATAAACTCCTCCAATGTCTGCTGAATTGCAAACTATCTATTCAACAGAGCCCAAGTAGGTAAATTTGCAGATACCACTCTGAACATAAACTTGTAACCAGTGGGGTGCCACAGTGATCAGTGCTGGGCCTTCTCATGTTTTACATTTATTTTACAAAGATCCAAGCCAATATCTCTGAAGTGTGGTTGGCCATATTTGCTGATGACTGCAAACCAGGTACTGTCATCATCGTATCCACTGATACTAAACTGCTCCAAAAACGTCTGGAATATACACATATCTGGTGCACTAAAACAATCTCAAGCTAAATGCAAAAAAGTACAAAGTAGTACCATTTGGAAGAAAAATTTTCCTTGATCTCATATGTTATAAGTGGTGCTCTTCTTCAAACAAATACACAAGAGTCCTGAGTACTTATGTGGACAATTCTCTCTCATTCGATTATCCTGTTTTCACCACAGTCAGGAAACCTTTCTATTTGGCCAAGTTAATTTCCAAGGAAATATATTCAAGATCCAAGAATTTCATCTTACCACTGTACTCTTCACTTATCAAACTCATCAGTTATGTAGTATCCCCTTTAGTGTGTACAAATCCAAGCATACTGCTCAGCTGGAATGGCCCCAATGAATTCTAGCAAAAAAATAAATAAATAAATAAATAATAAAGGCCTTAAATCCTTCAACTAAAACTAAACTAGCAAGATCTCCTTAAATCCACAAGCCTACCAGCTGCTCTGAGGTGACCTGCTTCTTGCTCTTCTAGCCATGAAAAACCCAATGCTATATGACCTCCAATGTCTTTGCAAAAGCAGTACTAGGGACCTAAAGTTACACCAGCAAATATACAAGACTGACAGAAGGAACAGGTTCCTATGTCAATGCATTCCCAGCCTGTGGAATAAATTACCACTATGGGTCAAACAAAGTACTACTTTTTTGCCTTTAAGGCTAATCTTGATGTTTGGATGGGTAAACATAAATTTACATTAGGGTTTTTATGTATGGCCCTGCACAATTTGGGAGGTGAACACTATTAAATACTCTTAAAGGGTATCAAGATCTTTTAAGTGTGTCGATTTAAAGGTATAAATGGATAAGCCTGTTCTAGTCCCTGTGATCTCTTGCGTATTATTGTTCGGATATTCCTGTGCTCCACAAAATATCTTCAGGTAGTTCAACAAATAATGTATACCTACAGCACAAGCAGAAATCAGTAACAAAAATCTGCAGGCACTACTCCCCAATAGCTTAATCCAAGTGGAGTATTGATTAATGAATACATTTGTTCATCTGCTTTCTGTAATGCTGACAGTCACATTTATGCATGATAGCAATGTTTTGTTTCATCTCTCTAGTTCTGTCACTATCCTTCTTTTTGATTTGATGTTTGTTGTTTTATTTGTCTTCATTATGTTACTATTTTACGAAGAGTCAGCTGCAGCTGTGTCTGTGATGTGGGTGTTATCCCTGCTTCATCTTTCTGCATGCCTTGTACTCCGGGTTCATCATTTACCAAGAGGCCTATCTCTGTATTCATTGGGTGATAGAGGTCATGTGCTGAGGGGCAGCCTGTAGGTGTCCTTGGTGGCTTGTACTGGTAGATGACCAGAAGGGGAAGTTTTTCCTGCTCATGATGAAATCACCTGTAGGTCATATTTTGTTACCTAGCAGGAGTTGTAGGAGGTGATAATGGAGTTTCTGGATTCGAAGCATGATGTCTGCAATGACTTCCTGGAGGCAGTCCTCATAAGACAAGGAGATTCTCATCACTTCCTGTCACTACCTTGTGTAAAATGCAAAGGAGGACCCTGTGTGAAGAACAGTCATAATTATGACTGACCTCTACCTGGATCTCTCCACAGACATCACAAAAAGGAACCGGATCCCCCCCCCCACACCCTTTTCCTACTCATGGTGTTAGTCTTTCAATAGGTCATTAATGGGTGACAAAGACTATTAACCACAGTGACATGGGCTTGGTCCTTCCAGCCAGGCAAATGCATGAGTGTGGGAATAGAGGCACATCCTGCGAGGGTATAAGAGACCCTGCATTGACATGAGTGGCTGCATCAATCACCAGATAATGGAGCTCTGTACTTAAAGCAGAAAAGTACTGATGGTTCCCAGTATGATAGCCATGTGACTGGTTTTCACCTCACAGGAAAAGAATTGGCCTAGAACAGCTTTCAGTCATTGAGGATCAAATTAGGTCAATGGATCATGGTGGGGAGGATGATGGACGGCAGACAACCAGGCACAAAAAAGAACAATGGACATGTCCAGTTTCTCAGTACCTTCTACTCTAATTTAGAGTTAGGTGTCTATTATTTCACTACCACCAAGTCCCCAGTTAAAGAAATACACACACACACACACACACACACACACACACACACATATATATATATATATATATATATATATATATATATATATATATATATTTTGATATATATGAGTCACTCTAAGTTTGTCGAACCATACTTTGTTCAACATCAGTTTAATCAACACAATTTGGTCTATACAGGTAGTCATCAGGTATGCAAGATCAACAGTCCCAGGGTAGGGGAAAATACTTTTTTTCCACAGGGATTGTGTGACCTTAGAGTTATAATATATAATTAGTAGGGGGTGTAGCCCCCCTACATGGGAGGTGCAGGGAGGCTTGCCCCCCTGCAAAAACAATGTTTTCATTGTTTTTTTGTTTGTTTTTTGTTTTGTTTTTAAGTTTTGCTTGCACCAAGATTAATTCTAGGCACACACAGAGCAGTGTGTCAACATGCATTAGGCGATCAATTTGATTTGACCTTATCGATATTATACATCGTTATAAGTAGCATTCAACTAATTTAAGTACATCTATATATATATATATATATATATATATATATATATATATATATATATTTATTTATTGCTTTCACTCTTTTTTTTTCTTTGTGAAAAAAAATCCATTATTATCTCTACTATCCCACAGATGCTCCCATTGTGGTCACACATTTCCAACACCCTATTATCCACATACTCATTTCTTAAGCCTGCAGTTTCAATCTTCAAAATATTGTTTACTTGATCCAACTGCTAAAACCATTATACCTTTTTTACTCTCTGCAGTTCTGTTTAGAAAGATAAATTCACACACTGATGTTCAAAGCTCCTTTTGAGATGAAATTATGTAGTAGTAATAATGCCATAATTAAACGGCTGTTCTCTAACATAAAGTATGAAGATCATTTGGCAGCAAACCTATTGACACGTGTCAAAGTCCTTCTGACAAGTGCTTAAGTGGATGGGTAACAGAAAATACACCATTGGGATCACTTCATTGGCTCTGCTTGACAGAGGGTCAGTTAATTAATCAATGGGGCGGCGAAAGCAGACACACTGGCTAGGCTTATAAATGTCCTTGGGCAGATAGCCTAGTACCTACCTATGAACCTATACATATGCCTTTTCCCATTGCCAGTACTCTGCTTCATAAGCTTTTCCACTCTCACTACATTATTGCACTGCAAAAGGTGATGCCATCCACTCACCATGAAGTCAGCCTTGCAGACAGATGTGCACACTGGCACTGCCACTACTCATCTGTAGCTATTAGCTTAGTATGTGGCTCAAAATGTGGCAGTTTAGGTTGCACAGTGGTATAATGCATAGCATATCTTTCTCCCAGAATGTAGTTCTCGGGTTTGTTTCTAGACTAGGGTGCCTTCTATCTGATAAGTGAATTGGAAATTGTCTGATGATGTGCGTGTATGGGGGAAGGTTCAAATGTTCATGCGGGTATTATGAGTGTGCATTCTTTGAGATGCTGGGGCCCATCTAAGACTAGTTCTCCTCTTACTGCCCATAGTGTGTTGTAGCAGACTACAGCTCTCCTACAACTCAGAAAAGGACAATATGGCTATTGGGAAGTGAATGAACTTTACAGTTTAGCTGCTTCTTCATACCACACTGCACATGTATGACCCCTATCAAACATTTTCCCTTTTTTCTTTGTATCTGTTGTTACTATATGGTCTTGTTTGTTAGAAGTTACTAAGAGAGTTTTTTATATCCCCTTACATCTAGAGTTCACAATCTACAAACATCAAACAAATAAATACTTGAGCCTGTTTATTCAAAACTAATTCTTGCCTTTTTAGATAACAGTAATTCTTTTGACTTGTTACTTAATTTATTACTCATGCAAGCCTACTAGGTATGTGTGCCTCTTTTTTATGGATCACATAATTTGCATGTGAAGAATGAAATAATAAAAGAAAGTGCTAATGCTTGCACATAAGTGGACACATACATGCACACACACACACACACACACACACACACACACACACACACACACACCAATAAGAACAGAGGAGGCACAACTACACATTTATTTACACTTTGACTTGTTTTACTTTTTACCATGTAAATGACAGCAAAGCAACTGACAAGTGGCAATATGGAAGCTCTTATAACAGAAAGTGTAAGAGTAACGTCCGTACCCCCCCCCCCCAACGCTCACACAAAATACACAAGTAAACAAAGCTGAGGAGGAAGAGAAGGGGAGAGTGCATCAATAAACACCCTGAACCATGCTTCAAATAAACTGTTGCATCAATTAGAAGCTTTTCAGACACACACCGACCAAGTCAAAGCCAATAAGCACAATGCTAAATAAGTGCATGCTTCAACTACGACTTTGTCGATGCATTCCCATTTTCTGCATTTTTATATTTTCATCCACGTATCTGTGCAATAATCCATACTAATACCATATGATGACAAAAGCAACAATGTGGAAAAGCAGTCAAAAACTGTACCAATAAATCACAAAAAGAGTGCTAGAGCCAAAGCTGAAACCAAAACAATGTATATCCAATTAGTTTATTAAAAATCCACACAAAGCAGCCGATGCAAACATATGCAAGCTTTGTGTGGATTTTTAATAAACTAATTGGATATACCTCGTTTTGGTTTCAGCTTTGGTTCTAGCACTCTTTGTATGATTTATTAATACCATATGATGACTTCTTAAAGTCTTATAGTCTGGACAGCTTCAGAAAAGGGTTCATTATGAATCAGTCAGCTGTGTCTTAATAACAAATAAATAGATTTAAATAAGGCATTGTTTTTTGCACAGAGTATGGGGTTATCTCAAATAAGAAATCTTATTATTTCATAGAGACTCAGATAAAGCCTGCGGGTGCCTATGATCCTCAGATAGATAGAATGACATATATAACTTAATTGTACATCTGCGTGTTTCATGCAGTGGTACAAAACAAGCCAAGCCAATCAGTGTATGTGCAAAAGTGACACAACAGTGTGAGATAGGATATTTGTTCATTACTCATTTCATCAAATTGTGTTTCCAAATTAAGAAACCTGTATGAAGTAAAATTTAAAATGTGATATATGCAAGTGTTAATATCCCTTCACCCCACCATGCAGAGTGTCTCATCCTTTATACCTCTTTTATGAAAATAATCAACTTTGAAACCATTCCACCTCAGGAAAAGTGGAATTGCCCCTGAAGTGACACTAAATGCGCTGTTCTCATTTTGTTACACTGCCTCTTTATCAGTCTTCTGTACCACTATTGTCCAGTTTAGTACCAGTTAAAGGACGAAATGCTGATAGTCTACAGAAAATAAACTATAAATGATCAAATTAGTAAAACATCATTAGTCATGGCCTATTTGAAGCTAAATGGGGAATGAGGGTGACAATGACAATCCCTACATTTGTCACAAAGAACTATAATGAACAGCATAATGAGGAATGCCCTTAGATCATCTGAGTCAAACATTGGCATGTTTTCAAAGTTTTCTCTGTAATACTTTTGTGCTTTTACTGAAAACAAAGGCAGTGTTACCTACATGCTAATTAGCCTGCAGCTGAAAAGGGAGGAGTAGTAATCATGTTTTATGTCAATATTTAGTCTGTGAATCCTAGGGCCATAAATTATGCTTTCATTCTACTTGGTAAAGTTATCAGATTGTCATCGCCTGCTGTATCATCAAATGTTGATTAATTATGAGTCAAAAGCTTCAGCAATAACAGGCAAAGCAAGTTTGTTTATTCATTAGAACAATATATGTTCCTTCCATCCCAACGTTTTTTTTATGATGGGGCATTTTTGTAAAATTGTATATGGGTCAAGGAAATGTTTGAAACTCTCAGTATGTAGCACAGATAGTGTAATTGCTGCTATTACTTCAGTGCTGTACTGCTGCAGAAGACTTTCCATCTCCCTGTGCAAAGTTTAGCAGTAATACCATAACAGCAGATATGGAAGGGACCCTACTTTGAGATATTAAATGTCACAATGTCTTGCCAGCCTCTAAGTTAACCATGAATTATAGCTAGCTGTCTCAAACTGGCTACTAAAAAATGTAACAATGGCCATCATCAGCAGTGCTATGCCATGGTGCAGCAGTTAGCATTGTCTCCTCCCAGCAAGAGGTTCTCTGGTTCAATTCTCAGCTGGAGTGCCTTCTGTGCAGAGTCTGCATGTCCTCTCTCCATTCGTGTTGGTTTCCTCCAGGTGCTCCTGTTTCTCCTACATTCCAAAGACATGCATCAGGTGTGTTTCTCCCTGAGCCTCCCCTGAAAACGGGCTCTGTCCAAGTCGGACTTTTCCGGCAAACAAATGTAAAATAAATAAATAAACAGCTTAAAATACCTATGTTTGCTCAGAATAAGATGTCAACTCATGTACCACAATACCAGAGGATGTCATATCACCATCATTACTGAGGCAGCATTCTATGCTGAGGTTAACTGACCGGACAAACATGAAGATCTGAACTAGGTCATCCTGAAAGTCCAATACAGGTTGCTAGACAAAATTTATGTCCAAGTACCTGACATGCCATTAGGTCTTTACTGGTTCCTAAGGTTTTTCATTCAGAAAGTGCACAAAGGTATCTTGATTTAATTGCCATCTTTATATGGAAGCTCAGTTGAGAAATATTGCTTTCCACAAAACTGAGTTGATTCACTAACCACAGCAAACCTTTAAGAACTAGTCAAGCTGTCAGATCTGGTTATATGTTTTTGACATACTGACCCTGAAGACGTTTAACAAGCAGAACTGCAAGTTGATATGATCTACTTTTTTATACATATTGTCATAACCCCTCGTACTTTTTATATTCTCTATGTCAAAATTATTTTTGAAAGAAATTGATTGACTTCATCTTCATCTGATTGTAAAAGAAATCTAGCCGTTAATCCTGAATTTTTTTCTGTTGCTAATGTTTGTATTTATGTTTATGTTTATGTTTATTGTGATCATCCCAGAACTTTGATAGCTTTCCATGCCACACATGGACGTTTTAACTAAACATGTATCAGACATTGTTTTACAGACCAGGATGTGGTCACTTCTACAAAACCAGTAAGGAACAGAGTATAAAGACAGTTTCTGCGGGATTTCTGAATATTATTCTGATCGTATAATTATTCTACTGTGGATTTGTTATACCTTTCCTATTTGCTTCAGTCTGTTGGCAAGACTGTACAAAATCTAGGATAATCAAGTTTTCTTCATATACAAGTGATCCTCAGCATTCTACCTGCTTAGTATGTTATCTCTGGATAATATCAGTCGAGCTAATATGTTTCTTTTTTGAACAAGATCAGATTGTTAACAAAACTCTAATCTATTTTACACAAGTGATATAAACAAAGTAAACTGATTGCATGTGGTCATAGATTAGTACTAAGCTAACTGCCCTTGTGAGCTATTTTAAGCTTAGCCAATTATCCCTTGTGAGACTCAAACCCTACACTTTGTCTTTGTAAGGCAAACACCTTAATCATTAGGCCACCCTCCCAACCCAACTGTTTTTAGTGCTTCAGCTTTTAAGGACAATAAGTAACATAAATCAACGAGCTTATGAAACCCAAATTAGATGTAGCCATTTTACTAGCTTTTAAAACACATACAGTTTGTATGAAATTTAAACAAAAAGTTCAGATTAAATATGGTGCTGACTCCTTTTAAAATATTGCTTACTCAGAATTAATGGATTCTGTGGAATACCTGGGTTGTCTTTCTGAAATGCCAAAAATAATTTGTCTTACTTTATTGACACTTAAATTGTTTTTAGCTCTCCGTGTTATCCTGCTGCACAAGATTTCTTGTACTCAGTGAAATGTGACCTGTAGGACAATTTTTATTTGATAATTAAGATAATATATCCATGTGTGTTGATTTTACAGAGGGCCAAAATTATACCTAATAGATGAAATTGCATGCATTTGTTTACAATACTTAACAATAAAACTAGTCTACTGAAATATGGGTCAGCAAAAATAAATTCAAACTAATTCTGAAATTATTTGATTATTTTCAATATAGTCTCTAGATATTCAGACACATTACAAAAACATCAAACTAAGGAAGTGGGTATTCAGAAAGATCAGTAATACAGCCATGCAGTGAGAAACAGCATGGTGTTGGTGGTACAATGAGGCCTGATGACGATTATGTATGCATAAAGGTAACAAATGCACAGTGGTGTGTGAGGCTAGGCAGGACTAGGAATTATTCACAGCCATACTGCCAATAGAAAACATGCCACAACATAGTCATAGACTATAACACTGTGGTTATGTAACCAGAAGTAAATGTGACATGGCGGGTACACCCAATGCAATGAACACTTACATGTTACTGACTTCAACCTACAGAATGACATGGCAATACAGTGGCAAAGAATTTAACTGTATAAATGAGGAATTAAAGAGAAGATGGGAAATAGTGCAGTCAGAAACTTGGAAGAGTAGTCAGAGGAATTCACTGAAATATAGCATGAAGGTGAGATGGGGTAGGGAATCATAGAATGTATTTTGGAGGCCAGGTACCTATTTTTCTTTCTTTTTTTTTTGGAGAGGAAAAAAGATGGGGAAAGATTCAGTTGGATGGAGGAAGAAGGATAAAAGAAAGGTGGCAGGGGCATATGAATAAACGGGTCTATATGACTTGGTCGACAGTTCATATGATCGACTGTTTATTTGGTCGACAGTTCATTTGATCGACAGGCATTTTAGGTGGGGGCCTTCGCCCCCCACACACCCCCAATGTGGGGGGCTGTGCCCCCCACACCCCCCCTAACTATATATATCAACTCCAGGGTCACACAACATTGGGGAAGGGGGCAAATGCTTGTCGATCAAATGAACTGTTGACCAAATAAACAGTCGATCATATGAACTGTTGACCAAGTCATATAGACCCGAATAAACACATGCCAACACAAAGACCAATATGGATGGTGGTGAAACACAAGGATGGGGCAACAAGGGACTGACACAGTCAGACAAAGGGTGGACACTGGTGATGGTGAGGATTGGAAGATGAATATGGGATGGAAAGAGAAACACAATGAAGGAGAATGGTGGGCCTTCTAACCCAGCAAAGAGGCAACCCCCCCAATCTAGTCACCTCAGTTGTGGACATCAGGGATATGCACTGCCTCTGGTGGCTTGATGTTCAGAGTTGGCTGTTCACATGACTCTGTAGGCCATGTGAGATGCTACTGTTGGGTGTCAATCTGGGCATTCTACCACCGGTCCAACTCAGCCCTTACTACCTACTACATCTGCTGCCAAGCAACACAGGTGAGCCCCTCTGCAACACCCTTTAAAAAGTAGCTTTCAGCTCCATCCTGAGAGGTCACTAGGGAGGTCACCAGTAAGCCCACCCCATCACTTTCCACAGGATGACCTCTAACACCCTGCAATAAGGCAAGCCTGGGAACCACTGTGGACTTAGCACTGGGAGTGGAGGTGGCAATATGGTGTAATGGTTGCCACCTCAACACTTCTTGCATCACAACTGATCCTTCGGAAAACAAAAATAAACGGGCAAAAGAAAAACAATCAAAAAGTAAGAAGACCGCTACAAAAAGACCACTTATGCTTGTGAGTTACACTGTAGTACCATATCACACAATCCCCAGTTACACCTTCAATACCTCACATGTCTACTGACACTTGGTGAGCCTGGCCCATTTCCACTTGCAGGCCAACTGATTTTCTTCAATCTCCTGTAGTGCTGCAAAATGATAACTTAAGAGAAATACATCAGCATATCCTTGACAAAGAAAGTAAAAAAATAGATGAATCTTCAGGTGCCATACAACTGTGCCAATGCAACACAAAGTAACTTAAAAATAGTGGGTGCTGATATCTTTCTAACTTCTTCCTCCCTTTGGTAGAGAAGGTCTGGGTGGTGCCTCCACAGTTCACTATATTTGTGATAACACTGCTCATCGGAGTGAGGGCTCATGCATCTGTCTGGCAAGCTATTGCCATGTATCCATCTTATAAAGTGGGCCCTTATAACAGCCCAGTAGGCATTCCTGGCAGAAGATACAGGAAAAGCCTGCACTCCTTTGTGCATGAAGCTGTGACCAAAGAAGCCATGGGCATTCTACAGGTATGACTCTGGATAAAAATAAACAGGTGTGGTCCACAACCGTCATGGACATCACAGCCAACATAGCAGTATGGTGCACAGTGACAATAACACAATGCTATTGTCCAGTACACAGCCAAAAGAAACAAGTGCTGAACAGTTGGGAGAATTAGTAGAGCCGCTACACTTGGTAACAAGATAATAACATACAGTCCACCCAAGATGACAGTGTGCTGCTCATTGGCAGCAGCAAGACCCAGAAGGTCAGCAGCAGGCTATGAAAGGCCTGCAACACAGCCTCCCTATAAATTAACATGATGCCAGAGGACATATATTCAGTAGGACAGTCAAATCACAAAATCCCTAGGTAGACATGGCACCATAATGCAAGGTAGGGATAATAACACATCTTCTTATAAGTGCACTTCAGAAACAATTTCCCTGTATCACTTCATTTGCATAGCCACTATACTACAGGGATTGTGTTAGCATGTTTATAGATAAGGTTGGTTTTATACCAGTAAGTAAGTAACTATAATCTATATCACTATACTGAATTATAGGTAGCCCAAATGCAGACAGAAGTTGGGATAAGCCAGCACAGGTGTACAACAATCATACAGACTGGACACAGGACAGGGACATATACTGCTTGGGGTGCTTGCTAAATTACTAGGAAGACCTGTAAACTGACAGGTTCTGTGTGGTGGGGAAGTAATGATACATTGTACAGGGTATGGCTGTCCTCGGCCCACTTGAGGGAAGCCACATTGTCAGGTACTGCTGTATGGGCCATAAGGGGTAGCATCGCAGAATTGGAGTGGGTGGAAAGAAATACTGCAGAAGGCAGGCTGTTAACTACATGGAATAGAAGGAGAGAAAGGTTCAGTCTAGCTTAACTGTGCAGGCTGCAAAGGTGTGCATGTATGAATTATCTGTTGTGCGAACCAGTGGGACACAAAATACAATATATACTTCATAGTCAGTGTAGATTACAGCCTGCTCATTACATTCCGTGCTGTGTCACTGCCGGGCATGCTGGTGTGGCTTGGCTGTGCCAGCATTACATATCAGCCATGTCACATGTCATCAGCGGAGCTGCAACATGGCTAGTGACCACTGACAGGAGATGGGCCATGTCTGCAAACATGCACTGGTCATTTATACCCAAAGATGTAAAGGTACTGACATAAGTGGATAGAGGTGCATGAAATTTTGGAGAAGTTCACCCCAGCAGAGACAAATATAGTGTTACAGGCATTATGCAACCATGGCAAGTCATTGCTGGATAAGGACAATGGTGATAAACCCTTCTAGAATCAGATGTGACAGGGCCTGGTGCATTATACTTTGTAAATATTCTCCCCTAATATCATAACTGCCATTTAAGGAGCAATACCACTCCCTTAGAAAACATCACATTGACACCCCTACCCTTGCTAGTCCTAGGTTCAAACCAAGCACTAAGGAAAAATTCACAAAAAAAATCACAAGAATTGGACCATCAATCTGAAAGAATCTCCTTCCTGAAATAAGAAAACAAAAAAACAGAGTAGAATTAAGGTAAAGTTGAAAGCAACATCTTCTGAAGGAATACAAATGCACATACTTTAGGGATACTGGATAAAGTCAAACACAATCTGTTGCTGTATTATTTTGTTGCAGGCTTGAATAAGCTCAGTTGCTTAAGAATGTATTAAATAACTCAAATGTTAACTTCATGACTGTATTCTAATAAATTAAGTAAATATAAAATTCTCCTGTAAATATGCAATTGTATTTCTTACTGTAGTTCATTGGAGCCTGGGTCATGTCTATAAAGAGTCAATAAATTATCCGACCCATCCTGTCATCAAATATCAATCAATAATTAAATAAATATACAAATGTTGTCAATGTCGTGAGAGGCCATAATCAAAAAGCACACTATATTTCATGTAAGGTGACTGATGCGATCCTGCATGCATAGAACAATGACCATGCCATTGCCAGAGACAGCAGTGACACAGGAGAGGGCCATGCACCTGTGTGGGAGACATCAGGCTTATATGGCCATTTGGCAGTATCATCTTACAGTGGCTCACTATTGTCAGTTTTGTACCAAATGATAAATGTCTACATATCTGTCCTCTAGGTTCATCAGGGATACAACAGCCATGATCTGTGTCACAAGATGTTATGTGTCCTTTGACCTTGTGTACGGTTGGCATATGTTGGTGTGTATGCCTCATGTCAGTATGTTATGAGTACCTGAGGATGATGGTAGCCTAGCCACAGCACAGTCAGCTGACCCAGTGACACTATCAACAATGTTAACACTGGAAGCCACACTATGACTCACATCTGCAGATTTGCCTGTGGAGGCCAGTGATGCCTGCCTTACATCCCCTTTGTTAAGGGATGACCAACCCACACACACACACAAGCACATACATACATACACACACACACACACACACACACACACACACACACACACACACACACACACACATCAGAAGGGGCAGTACTGTCACCACAGAGATTGCACACCACTCATAAGAGAAGCATGTCAGTGGATGGCACAGCTGTGACTCCCACATATTCCCAGACCTGGTTGTCATTCTTGACATCAGTCAAATCAGTCAATGTGTATACAAGTCATAGATGCAGGCACAGACAGATGTCACTCACACCTTGTCAGAGATAATCAGCATGATGCATGCCAAACAGAAGGAAGTACATGACTGCCTGCAACACCTGCACATTGACATAGGCAATAGGGACCAGGAGAACACGCACTTGCTGAGGGCAGTGGAGGGCTACTTGGCATGAAGTATGGGGTCACTGCCCAACTTAACAACACCAGACGCCACCTGTATAGTGCAATATACTGGGCAACCTCCACAACAGTCTCACATCAGTCCAAGGCCTGTTTCACCTGTGACACTTCCCATGTCTGCCCCCAGCCCTAAGCATGTGCCTGTAATAGTGTCTGGCAACCCTTTGGTGCAATTATGGGTGCAGCCCACAGGGACAGCCAGTCAGGCTCACGCAGTTATATACCATCCATTCCATCTGATGGTCAGTAGTCTACAGAACCTCAGTGAGGCCATCCTCACTGATATGGCCATTGACAACCTACCACTCCAACTGTGGGGCTACATCAGATATCATATGCTTACTAAAAGATTCTAATCTGTCTATGGAATTGTAGATCAGCTCTTTAACTTCTGCACATATGTTGGAGGGAGTCATGTGAATTTACTATTACTGCCTACATGTGTTTTCTGGATTTTAATAAGACACAAAATATAACATCCTAACCTAAAATGTACTTTTGGATGTGCTACAGCAAAACAGGATCCCAGGGTCATAGCTGAATGTCTACAGTCTCTAAATTTGAGAATATATCTATCTACATATATATATATATATATATATATATAGAGAGAGAGAGAGAGAGAGAGATTCACATTCTGAATATTAGGTCAAGGTGGGATTCAAAGTGAAAATTGGATTCTGTGGTCCTGTTTGTGGTTTTTCATGGACAGGATATCAGTATCTTTCCAAAGTCTAAAGAATATCCTGTGGCGGGGGGCGGTGCCTAGATGGCCAACTGAGAGCAGTGAATTTTGAGAGCTACATAAACTGGTATAATAATATAGGAAAATGTGATTATTTTCAAGTTTAAAACATCAGGACTCTATAGATAAACTACTAAACTACATAAATATCACTTTTGGTGGAGATATACAAAAATGTTCCTGTCAAGTAACTTGGAGATATATTGAGTCACTGAATATGAACAACTCAAGAAATTCTCAATCAGATGCTGCTTTGAAAAAAAAAGAACTGCAATTGATGACATCTACCTTACAGGAATTATCTTTGAAGATGGGTGGCTTTAAAAATGACTTAGAAAAACTCAAATTAAATTCTCAAAAATACTCTTAAGGAACTATTACAGCAACACCATACAAAAATAACAAATATAGAGGCCTCTCTAAATGCCATCGAAGGGAGACTCAAAGAGGAAGAATTCCAAAAAGAATTTCTGCTTAAACAGAATACATGCCTGCTTAACAAAACAGATGTCTTAGAAAACAGGGAAAGGAGAAACAACATAAGGATCTTTTGACTACCTGAAAATACTGAAGGAGAAGACATTATTTCATTCTTAACAACCTGGATTCCTGAATTTTTAGACTTGAAAGAGGGAGTTTCATTTGGAATTGAAAGGGCACATAGATCACTGAGGAAACCTTCTTCTAACACAACAAATACTCCACCTAGAGCCATAGTTATAACATTTCTTTCATTTCTGGACAAGGAACTAATATTAAAATCTGCTTGGAGAAAATCACCCTTAAAATACAATCAAACCCTGATAAGGTTTGACAGTGATTATTCTTCCAGAATACTAGAGCAAAGGAAAATAGTCTGGCCAATAATAAAACTGTTGAAACGAAACAACATTAAAGCACAGCTGGTCTTTCCAGCAAAGATAAAAAATACTTTTTGCCAATGAGATGAGAACCTTTAATGACTTAGAAGAAGCTACTATATTCATCAAAAACAGCAACATAGTGCCTAACCCAGAAGAAATGGAATGGATGGCCCCTACTCTTAAAAGAATAAAAGAAACAAATCTTTGGACTGATGCCAGAAAGAAGAAACAAATAACTGATTCCAAGATAGCTGTCCCAAAAAAATAACTCTTACAACTACATCTCTCAAAGTATCAATTGATATGGAACATCACTTGTCATCTGTTTTTATTTAAAAAAAGGAGGGTTGCTTAAACAACGGAGAAACAGTAATGATTTATTCAGAATGTTCAAAGAGTCTAATAATTCATCGCAAACAAAGGTAGGTCAAGATAGGTTACTATTTACATTATATATAAGCCAAACAAAGCAATATATAATACAAACATAGAAGTTTCTGTTCCCCTACTTGAATTCAATGAATACTTATTTTGTTCATTTTTCATTGTTTTTACTTGTAATAATTTAAGTAATTAATTAACTAATTCAACAAGGTACCATTCATCAGGGTTCAGACTCAAATGTAACAAATTAACATTATATATAATAGCAGTAACAGTACAGTGTTTTGAAAAAAAATGCTGTCATAGAGACTAATGCATTCTTCAGTTAAAGTATGATTTATAAATGTCATGCATACCCTGGTTGACTAATAGTAGCAAGCTCTTAGTACAAATGTCATTATTCTGTCTAAATATAGTTAATATCAATTATGGCAGGTATCACAGCTATGAGTGCTGTTTGATCAGTCATGATATGGTGTGCGTGGATGCAGCTGTGTCTGGCAGCTAATACAAATGTCATTATTATTCTGCCTAAACATAGTTAATACCAATTATAGCAGGTATCACAGCTTCGAGTGCTGTTTGATTAAGCCTGACATGGTGCGTGTGGATGCATCTGTGTCTGGCAGCTGTTGTATGTTGCCGTTTTCATCTCCAGGAAGCTGTAGGTTGCAGCTTTTGATCAAGGTTTACTGATGCTTGCGTATTAGGAAGAGACATTTCGTGTTTTAGCCTGGATCCAGGGGAAGGGGGTGGATAAAACTGTGATTTGGGATATTTTGGCAGAGAATAGTTTGTTTATACATCTGCTGAGTGAGAGGTGGGAAGGCTGGAAGAATGTGTTATCTCTTGTTGTGGCGGCTTGTTGGGAGGTTTTTTTTTTTTATCTGTTTGCTTTCCGTTCTTTTCCTGGCTGCTGCCTTGCTGAAAGGGAGGGAATTTAGGCTCGAAGTTGCAGTGAAGTGAAGCTTTGCTTCAGGTGCATCGTGAGCCTCTGGTATGCAGTACACAGACACACTAACAGAAACAGACGCTCCCAGGTTGCTATGGTAACGGAGACAGAGTGACGATAATGCTTAATGGGTCTGTGGAGCCTCTGAGATGATTCTCGGCAATGAAGTTTTTGGTTTAAAAAAAAAATATATATATATATATATATATATATATATATATATATATATATATATATATATATAAAATATAAACAATAAAAGGGCTGTTTTAAACCACATGTACACATATTGATGGTCTCCCAACACTTTGTTTAGCTCATTAAGTTGATTCTTGATAAAAAAAAAATTTATATTTAAAATGTATTTTGGTCCAAACACATTAAGGACTTACATAAGAGTGGACGTCTGAGTTATTGTGAAAGACTAAGAGCACTTGGTCTTGTGCAGTACCCTTTGTAGTGGTCTGAGAGATGAGCTTGCTTGGCCATGTTGGGCAAATGGGGATAGCTGATTCTAGAGGTGTTTGGGGTTGCTGGGAAGTGCTAGAGAGTCATCAGATTTTCTTTGTGGAAATATCTGTGGGAAAGCAATGTGTGTTGAGTGGTTCACTGGCAGAGTGGCCACTGCATGGAACAGGCTGGTAAAATGGAACAGGACAAATAGTGGTTTGGATATTTAAGAACAGCCTGGAAAAACACCACATGAATTAGTGAATGGTATTCTGGCAAAACAGGATGGGCATTGTTGCCCATGCTTGGAGTACTGATATGTGTGTATGTAAGGTTGGAAATATACTTATACCAAATAAGAAACTAAAAGGGTCTCATAATGTAAAGTCTAGGGACTGTACAAACATGCTTGGAAGGAGTTAATAAGAAGAATAAGCATTACAGCTTGTGGTCTCTCAAATAACTAAGCAACAGCCAAAAAACAAACACAATAGTTATGTAATGTATGATTTTAGTAAATCTAGACATAAAATATATAATCATCGTATAAGATGAAGCAGTCTGCTGAATTTAGATATCATAGACAGAATTTAATAACATGGGCTTGTGTATAATAACACTACTGTCGCAGCTTGTCATAAATGACATACACTACATTGAACATCAAGGGGAAGCATGATGATTTTCTTATATAAGTAAATATGCATAACAAGTCATGTAATTCCTTTAAGTTGAATTGTAGTTTTTGTAACCCATCTCTTGACCATATATAATTCTTAAGCAGTTACCAAGGTAAAAAGAAGTTATATCTTACCATAACATTCTATCTGTGTTGTTAATCTTCGTTCATTCATTACTGATGGGTTATCTGTTCCATCCTCGGAACCCAACTGGCCAATATCAAGCTCGTGTCAGCCAAAAACTCTTGAGCCAAGGTCCTACCCAGAATGCTCTGCTCCCTGTTACCTCAGATCGAGTTTGCCAGTTGATAGATAAAAGTAGAAGCTACCTCTGGTCATAACAGACCTACAATAAAGGAGTACATGATATCAACCAGGAACCTACGGATGGGGTACGGAGGGTGGGAAGTAATGAATGAGCAAAGATCAACAACACAGATGGAACATTATGGTAAGACATAACTTCTTTATCTGATGCTGTTAATCTTCGTTCATTCCTTACTGATGGGACAGAGTCCCCAGCTACCTGTATCCCTGGGTGACCCTCATGGAAGGACATTCCTGAGCACCATGGAGCCAAAGAAAGCTCTACCTCTGGAGGCCAAGTCCAATTTGTAATGAATAATAAAGGTATGAGGTTTGACCCAAGTTGAAGCTGAGCAAATATAATTGAGGGAAGTCTTAGAATGGAAAGCTGCTGAAGTTGCCATAGATCTTGTAGAATGAGCTTTCACTCTATGAGGCAAGGTGAGATTGTTTTTGTTGTCGATAAAGGTAATACAATTTCACAACCATGAAGCCAATGTAACATTTGATACAGGATGACCTTGTCTAGGTCCAGAAAAAGCCAGAAACAGTTGGTTTGATTTATGGGTAGATTTAGTTCTGTCCATATAAAATCGTATTTGCCTATGAACATCCAAGGAGCGCAGGCAATACTTTCCCTTGTTAGAATGGTTAGGAAATAACACTGGAAGGTCAATAGATTGGTTGATAGACTGCTCTAACACCACTTTTGGTAAAAAGGAAGAATTAGTTATCAGTGATACCCTATCCTTATGGAAGATAAGATAGGGAGGTTTGATGCATAAGGCTTGAAGTTCTGACAAGTGTCTGGCCGATGTAACTGCAATCAGAAACAAAGTTTTCCAAGAGAGATGTTTTACATCACATGAAGATGCAGGTTCAAAGGGGGAAGATGTTAGAGCTTGCAGAACCAATGCCAAATCCCAAGGTTATACCGGTTCTCTAAAGGGAGGTTTTAGGTGGATAACCCCTTTCAAGAAAGCTTTACAGAGTCTGTGTGACATAAGTGAAGAATCTTGAAAACCAATGTGGAAATTTGAGATGGCAGCTAAATGCACACAAATAGTAGAGGCAGACACCCCAGAATGGAAAAGGAGTGGAGTGTCTGACACCAATAGCAGACAGGGTCTTGCCATATTGTTCGCACCTTGCCAGCGTATCTTTCACTTTAGCGCCAAACAAAGAAGTGGCCTTGATGGGAGCATTCATGAAGGAAGCCTTAAAGGAATCTGCAAAGTCACAAAGGTGCATCCAGGCATGTCATCTGGTGACTTTACCCATGTCTGCCACTCTAGCCGCCCCTTCCATTGCATGAGAAATAAGATGCATGGAAGAGTTGGAAATGGACTCTAGGGCGGCACTCTGAGAAGCCACATTGTCACAGACCTCATCAGAAACAGCTCCTGCCAAGGTTTCAGAGAGCTGGTTGATAAGATCCCTCTGAAGCCTGGTAAAGTGTGCAAATAGTTCAAAGACCTTACGGCGAAGGTCGATGAAGCAAACACATGCTTCCCTAATCTGTCAATCACCTGGGACTCTTTGTTGGGCAGATGGACAGCTTGGCTCTCTTCTCCCAAGTCCTTCTTAGTTGCAGCCACCACTACCATAGCATCTACTGGCAGACCTTGTGACCAATGTGGGTGCTCAGCTGGGGGCAATGATATTTTATCCGGTCTACTTGGTATCACCTCCAGGGAGACAGAAGCCTTCCATGAGTGCTGGACGATGAGCTGGATGAGCTCATTGGCAGGTGGGGTGACCCAGGAGGTAGGGGGCCTGGCACAAAAGGCCTGCAGGAATACAGATTCCTCAGAGGAAGGATTAGAGGACTTCCAGTCACCTCTCAGTCTAAGTATATCGAGGATGTCACCAAAGGACATCTCATCAGTGGATGACCATGGGGACCCTTCCCCATCATCAAAATACTTATCTTCAGTCAATGACTCCTCAGTGGAGTCCATGTGCTTCTTATTGCATGACGCTTTGTGGGGTACTTCCTCAGTGGGAGGTTCTGGGGGAAGACTCCAAAGAGGGGGTCTCCTGAAGAGGAGAAACCTGAGGCCCTTGTGCCCAGTGTCCAGTGGTTGTGGCTTGTGACAGTTGTTGCACAGAGAGGGAGAGGACTCTGACATGTGGGATTTGCCAGTGGAGGCAAGCGCCCTCTCCATGGCCTGGAAGGCTGTCCCACCCAAAGAGGGATGGAAGCCCAGAAACAAGCACAACAACCTCAGAACTGGGGTCACACCCTGCCTCAATGAGCCCACCCCAAGACAAGGAGTCTCAAGAGGACTGTGAACCGTGAGAGAGAGAGAGGATCCCTGGAGGGTGCCATAGAAAAAATCGGCATGGAACCAGGAATACCCTCCCCCATGGCACAGCCACTGACCTGAGAAGAGCCCAATGCCCAGTGCACTGAGGGCTACAAGGATGACTCCAGTTCCAAAGTGAGATCCCCTATTGGAGTCGGAGGAAGGGAAGCTGCTGTCGGAGTAATAGGCTTCAAAACTTGCTTAGAAGTCAAAGGAGGAGTGTACGGTGGAGTTTGAGGAGATATGCATTCACCTGAAGGAGAGAACGTGGGCTTCAATGGTTGAGAGAGACCTCTGGCTACAAGCAATTGGTCAACAAGCCGCAACACATCTTGTTCAGAGAGACTCTTGGTTGATCTTTGAGAAAGCTGATGGTGATTCTGACCTTTCTAGAAAAGGACTATATTGACTGCCAGCAAATGGATCCAATGAAGGAGAATACTTAGTCCTTGTTAATTTAATAGGTGTAGAGCCTGGAACTGAGGATGTCTGCACTGAAGAAAACGGTGTGGAAGTAGTCTGCACCGATGTCAGCACCATAGTAGTTGAAGGTGTCTCCATGGTAAAGGCAAAAGTCTGCTCCGATGGGTACAGTGTCTGCACCAGTAATATGGACAGTGCCAAGTAGGACTGCACCGAAGGACATGTCGATGCAAAAATATCTGTGCTGTGGAGTACAGAAAAATCATACTTGGAGCCAAAGGGGATCGTACTAACGGTTGCCAAAGCAGACTGTACCTACATGGACTGTGCCGGTAAGGGCTGCAATGAAACTGTCAGAGCCATAGTTGTCTGCACTGGGAACACCACTGTTGGTAGTGATAAGGAAGACATGGCTGGAGACAGAATCATTTGGGGTGGTGCAGAGCCTGGAGCCGACAGGGTCACAGGTGGCAGTGCCGAAGTAGTAATCAATTTCACCTTCTTATGAGTCGACTCCCGACGATCTCCAGGGGGAGAAGAGGGGAGCGGCTTTGATGATGAAGAGGAAGAACACCTCTTATGGCATTTAACAGGAGGGGGTGAGCCCTCTGACCCAGAAATAGCCTCAGAGAAAGGAGACTTGAAAAGACCTTTAAAATTAACTTATTCTTCCCATTATTAAGAGTCCTGGTAGAAACATTTTTACAAATCCCACATGGGGGATCCACAGTAAGGTGGGAGCCATTCAGACAGTAGACACATAAGTCATGGCCATCGGAAAGTGGTAACTTACAGCCACAATCCTTACACTGCTTGAAACCAACGCTACTCTTCTTATCTGACATAATGATGTGGAGAAGAAGAACAGTACCAAAAAGAAGAGGAAAGGCTACCCAAAAGGGTAAGAAGAGAAAAGGAAGGATTACCAATGATGGTAATGAAGAATTACCTCAAAGGTAGGAAAAGGGGTAATAAAGGGAAAAGACTAAAGGGAGAGAGTCTAGAGTATACAATAGGGTAGGAAAATATTAGTAGAAATTATTTGAAAATATTTAAAGTAAGAACAATGTATAAAACTTTCAAAAAATTAGACAGCTGAGAGAGTGGCTTGACATGGCTGCACAGTAACACAGCAAACAAGATCTGGGGTAACAGGGAGCAGAGCATTCTGGGTAGGACCTTGGCTCGAGAGTGTTTGGCTGAGGTGCGCTTGATATTGGTCAGCTCGGTTCCAAGGACAGAACCGATAACCCATCAGTAAGGAATGAACAAAGATTAACAACATCAGATCTAATGTTTATACATGACATCAAACTGACAAAGTTGTTCAAGAGAAACAATAAAAGCCTGAACTTGAAATGTCACAGAATGTAACATTCATATTCTGAACAAATAGCATTAAATTGACAATAGACAATCAGTTTAATAACATGGGATTGTGTATAATAACACTACTGTTTTAACTTGTCATAAATGACATACACTATATTGAACATCAAGGGGAAGCATGATGATTTTCTCATATAAGTAAATGTGCATAACAGGTCATATAACTGCTTTAACTTTAATTGTGGTTTTGTAACCCATCTTTACCATACATAATACTTAAGCTGTTACCAAGGTAACTAATGTTTCATACATGACATCAAACTGGCAAAGTTGTTCAAGGGAAACAACAGAAGTTTGAACTAAGAATGTCACAGAATGTAACAATCACACTCTGAACAAACAGTATTAAATTGACAATCTGACAAAGTTGTTCAAGGGAAGCAATAGAAGCCTGAACTAGGAATGTCACAGAATGTAACAATCACCTTCTGAACAAATAGTGTTAAATTGACAATAATTTCTCAGTTTAATAATTGCTGATTATACAAAATAGAATGTTGCCATTTAAATCTAAAAACTTTCAGTATATGCCATAAAATGACAATTTATGAATATGGAAAGGGAACTTGTAATCATTAATCACAATAAGAGAATTTGTTGTTTTTAACCTATAATTTCACTCATTTTATAGTAAGAAATGACAGATATGAAAATGCTTATGTGTAGGAAATGGGGGGGGGGGGATGCACTGAATTAAAATGCACTAACTTTCATCAATGTTCACATAAAACAAACTTGATGCTGTAAGTAAGTTAGCAACAAACAAAGTGATTACTTAAATGCTGGCAAACAATGAAATATAACTTCTGATATATCCAGTAAAATACATTGTATTATAAACATTAGGTATAAATATTATTACCATCTAATGATTAAATAATAAGTTTTGAAAGACTTCATCAATAAAGGTGAATATGTTAAATAACTGTGTGCTATAATATTTTACTAAGGTTTTATATATGATACATCCTACTTTACTATGATTGAATTGCTTGTTGTCTATCTTTCATGTAAATATTAATTGCTTATACAATAAGTAGACATTTATATTGTATAATAATTCTGTCTAATCTATAATAGTACTATATCTGTTCAAAGTAATATAAATATTGCTTATTCCTATTACAAATATTCTCCATATGATAATTCAATTTATGGAGCTCAGATGTTCTGGATTGTCAAGGTATGAGTGATAATCTGATGGATTTAGGTTTATCCATCAGATTAGGAATTATTTTCATTCCATGGCTAGTGCAGATCTTAGTTTTGTTAACATTTATTAATTTAAATTTGTTATTTCACAAAAACATTTTTAGTATGCCTGACCAAAACATGACTTTGTTGGTAAACACTCAAAGTATAAAACTGATAATTTCCTTTAAAAGCTCAAACATATACTTTATAGTTATCAGAAGAAAATCTTTAATAAAAACAATAAAACAAAAAATACATAGTCTAAATAACCTAAGATGGTTTTAACTTTATTATCTTTAAATACCAATGGCTTAAACAATCCTAGCAATAGATCAGATCTACTGAAACATTTAAAATTGAACAAAGCACAAATTGTCTTCCTTCAAGAAACTCATTTCAAAAGAAATGACAATTACACATGGAATCCTAAGGAATATATGATATTGGTGCAATCCACTTATAAGACAAAAGGGGTAACAATCTTATGTTAAACAAATGTGATTAACCCAGAAATAATTTATAAATATGAAGATAAAGAAGGTCTTATGGCATTAGTAATATTTAAATATAATAACAGAATATGGACCGTCGCCAATCTATACTGGTTCCCAGGCATTGGAACAGGAACTGTTAAAAAACACTTAGATTTCATTTCCAATAATTATAAAGGCAACTTAATATTAGGAGGAGATTTTAACTGTACAGTTGATATTTCGGAAACTACAAATAAAAGACCACTGTGTACATCTGTTGTATCAAAATTTTTAAACAAGTTGGTAGAATCATTTCATCTTGTAGATACTTTCAAATTTAAAGAAGATAAATCTTTCTTGTTATCCCATCAAGATCACAGATTTGGTACCCAAACTAGAATAGATAAAATATTTGCTGCCCATGACTTACACTCTAAAATAATTCATTTCTCAATCAATCCCTGCCTGTTTTCAGACCACAGTTCATTGATACTAAAACTTCAAAATGGATACAAACCATTAATCTTTAACTCCAGAATTATTCTAGCATATATAACTAAAATTAAAGAGTTAAAACCCTGGTTATTACCTGTTCTTCTTAGATATTAATTACACCACAGAGATAAATAAAATAATGATATGGGACTCATTAAAAGCTTACATATATGGTAAAACCCTAACTTGGTATAAAAAAAATCAAGAATGGGATTCTGAATTATTAGAGTGACAATCAAAACTTTTGTCAGTTAAAGCTGAAAAAAATCAAAATCATTTGGAGATGAAAAGAAAGTAGAAGTATTAAACAAAAATACAATGAAATTCTAACACATAAAACTAGTTTAGCTTTAGAAAAACTAAAAAAATAATACCTTGGCCACCTCTCCCAAATATCTACACAATTTATCCACAAGAATCAAAATACAATCAAAGGCTAATAACATTAAAAGTATCTTCCATGAAAAGAAATGAAAAAATGTCTCAGATATAGGTGACATTCTTGATGGCTACAGAAATCACTATATGGAACATTTCCAAAAATAAAATATACATGTCAATTAAATCTAGATGAAAAATGTTCTAATATAAAAATATACCAGAAAAATTAAAACTAGATCTGCAAGCACCCATATCCTACAAATAAATTACAGAGACAATAACAAAGGGTAACATAATAAAGCTCCAGGTATAGATGGAATAATTATGGAAATATATAAACTTTTTCCTTCAAAGATACTATTTCTCTTCCATAAAACTCTATAAGAAATTCAGTCACAGGCTTTAATACCACCCTCTTGGAGATATTCCTTAATCACACCAATCCTAAAGGAAAACAAATCTCCAAACCTCTGTACTTCATATAGACCTATATCATTATTAAATAATGACAATAGGATATTTATATTAACTAACAGAATGAAAATACCACTATCCAAAACAATAAATAACGATCAAACTGGATTTATATATCATAGCCATACACATGACAATATTAAAAGGATAATTTATCTTATAGATTATGTTAATAAAGAAAATAAACACTCATAATTGGCTTAGCTATAAAGAAAGGCTTTGATTCCCTAAATTGGGACTGTTTATTCAAAATCCTAATGCTGTTTGAATTTCCTGAATAATTTAACATATGTCAAGTTAGGTATTTTTACCTCTGAATCTATACATATAACAAAAGGCACTAAACAAGGATGTCCCATGTCACCAATTCTATTTGCTCTGGCTATAGACATATTGACAGATTTAATTCATAACAATATAAAAATCAAAGGAATAGATGTTTATGAACAATACAGTTGTAATGTAATGCTATTTGCTGATGACATATTACTAACATTATCTAATACAAAAGAGACAGAAGAATTAGATATATGAATTGACAATTTTCATATGACTTCAGGACTCCATTTCAATGAATCAAAATTTTTATTTTTAAATAAAAAAAGAACTTCAGGCTAAGGGGGCTCACATAATACGGAAACAAGAATCTGCTTAAAATATCTAGGAATTGAGTTATGCAAGGATAATAATGAATTAGTCTCAAAAAAACTACCATAATATCATCAATACAATTAAAATCTCTGTAGAAAAATAGAACAAAATAATGTTAACATTTGAAGATAGACTACAGTTAATAAATATAGTTTTACTGCCCAAGACCCTATATATAGCCTTGGCAAGACAACTATTACCAGAAAGGAATATACTTAAAGAAAAAAACTCATGCCTAATAAAATTTTTATGGTTTCCCAAAAAAAACAGAATAGCTTTAATACATCATATCAGATCATGGAAACAGGGAAGGTTAAACTTTCCTGATATAGAAACATATATAAAAGCATCAATATCTAAACCTATCTCAGAATAGATAAGTCCAAATTGCTCTGGAAATTGGAAAGAATTACTAACTGTAATATCAATAAATGAATCTGATTTACAAAAAAATTTCAAACAACAGATAAAAACAATTTGCTATGGCACATATTATGTATTAGTATGCAATATAACATAACTAAACCCACTAAAACGAGTATGATTAATTATTACATTGACTCATTTAGGAAAATTATTAATGCAAATATAGATTTAAAAATCTGGTTTGATCTTTTAATGCCATTTATAGTCACAAAGAACTCTCCACATAAAATATATAGAGAAATTATTAATTCCTGGGAACAGAAAGGATTTGTTTGTTGGTTCCAATGTATCATAGAACTAAATGTTTTAGATATACAAGTAATAAAAACAATATACAAAATTCCACAACAGGACTGGCTAACTTTACAGAGTATTCTGTCATATTTACAAGATTTAAGTAGAATAATTAACAATTCTTCATTTAAAGAAATAACTAAATTTATGAAATACATATATGAGATCATATATAATTACTTTCACATGGGAAACAGTATTTCAACATTTTACAAACTATTGATAAACTATATAAAACAACACCCAAAACCTCATATTGGAAATATATAACAAAAGGACACTCAATACAGTTAACTGAAGATATTAAAACAAATATCTTATTATCGATAAAATATACATCCTTTACACAATACTGGAAAGTTTTTAATTGGAAATGCTTGAACAGAGCATTCTTAACCCCAGATAGAATCAGTAAAATTAGTTCTACCATAAAAAGAATATGTTGGAGATGTGAGCAAGTACACAATGCAGAATGGAACCACATTTTCTTTGATTGTGTTAAAATTAAGCCATTTTGGAATGGTATTAATAACTTTCTACAAGCTTTATTTAATGAATCATTTTATTTAACTAAAGCCTTGTATTATTAAATGTGAGCAAAGGTCCTCATTTGAATAGGTCAAACATGTATCTAGTGTGGACTACACTTGCAATTTCAAGGAAGTGTATAACAAGAAGATGGAATGCAAACACAATACCAACTTTGGAAGACTTCTACAGCCTATTGAAGACCACCGCATTATTTGAAATTAAAATTAAAGAACTAAGAATTTATCCAAAGCCATTTATCAACAACCCTTGGGGAAAAGTCTTATCACTGATTGACACTATACAATAATTGATCAGACATTCTGATAATGGATTGGACTTAACTTATAAAGTAACTGCATACGTTAAGATCTGTTATAGTATCAGGCTAATATAAATAGTTTACATAGTTATTTAAGATGTTATGTATAAATACTATGGAATTCATTCAAATGTATTTGAAAAATAAAAAAACATTTTTGAAAAAAAAAGAATATCTTGTGCCAGATAGGAGGGTTGCATCTTTTTTTTCTAAGATCATTTTGTACTCTTAGCCTCAATTAATTATAATCTCCAGTGCACCAAAAAACAAGTCACTGCTAAGTACAAAGCAGTTGGCATGAAAATCAACACCTATTAAAAATCATATTTCTGTAATGGAGAAAAACGCAGATTGGTTTCCGCAGATGAATTGGTAGCAGCTATCTCAGGTAAAGGAGTTTAAGTATCCTAAGTTTTATTTATATGTAAAGATACTGAGCATCAGGAGGTTGACCAGTGGACTGGTGTAATGGCAATAGAGCTGCTAATATTGTTCTGGACTGAGTTGGCTGTCTGAGGACTTTGTCATAGGATGAAACTATTATTTCAATTGTCAAGTCTGTCTCCCCAGCTTTACCTATGTCAATGAGTTTTGGGTAGTGACTGCAAAGACAGGGTCATAACAAGTGCAAGGTGAAAGCGCTGACTACCCCCAGTACAAGCTGTTAGGAGCACAATTGGAAGGTGCCAATAATGCAGGGGTTCAGTACTGGTATTGATTGTTGAAGCTGCAAGGACATAGCTTCATAAATCAATGCTGATATTACATTTGTGGTCACAAGCTAAACACTGAGGCACTCAGTATTCACTGAGAGTATAAACGGATGTAGCAAACAGCTTGCTGAAGAAAAGTTTTTTTTTTTTTTTTTTTTGTGGTCCTCAGCTTTGAGTTGAGAGGGATGCCATTTTGGGGAACCTTACATGGTGCCAGATGACCTAGATACCATTCTGTGCAAACATAACAGATTACAGATAAATGCAAAAGAGATAAGGCTCCTTTCTGTGGTAGCTAGGCTTGTTCTCTGTTACAGAGGGAGAAGCGTGGTAATCTAGAAGGACTTCAGAATGCAACCTTTGATACTCTGTGTTGAAAGGAGTCATTTCAGGTAATTAGGACACATTGTGAGGATTGCCCCTGACCATTTACCACAGGAAGCATACTATGCCCATCCCACTGGGATAGGTCCGGGACCTAGTCGCTGGATATTTTAGAGGGATTATACTTTTCTCCTTACATCTCACAGGATAAATTGGAGACTGCCACTAGTAGTAAAGAAGTCTAGTCTGCCCTAGTTATCTTGCAACCTTGCTATAACCACAACCATCAGCAGTCAGCAGGCCAAATGATCTAGAAAAATAGATGAATGTTTTTGAAAGCAAACTATCAGTTGTTGCAGAGTGGTGACTGGGCAAGCAGCTCAAAAAATGAATGTCAGCAAATGTCAGTTCATATATTTTGCTGTTTTGGCAACTCCCATCATTTTAAATACTAACCAAGGAGTACAAATGCTTAATTTTTTATAATTGTAAGGCATTCAACGAGCCACCATATGAATGCACATTGTATGCTATTCTTTGGGAGTCCAACTGGGCTATTATATCATCCAGATCTGGATAGCCATGGTCATGTACCAATGAAAGGGATATGCCATTTGTTCTGGAATCATTCCCCTTCAATGTTATATGTTTACTCTCTTCCAATAAAAGTTTAATCAACTTTCATTAGTTAAAATGCTTCAGATTAGCTTAGTGTATATGTATAATTGTCACACTTGTGGGTTTTAGTATTTATGATTTGCATGTCATGAATATATTTATTCATTTAATTTACTTATCATTTAATAATGTAATAATCTAGGTAGTGGACTCATTCATTATTGTCTCATTTTAACTTTGACCTAGAACACAGCAGCCTATGTTGAATTGCTCTCAGAATCTCTGTACAACCGTGTCAATGGCTGAGTAGCAACCCCTGTACCTACCAGAAGTAAGCCCTGGACTAACCCCAGAAACAAACTGCCCTGGTGGCATCCCAAATTAAACAGGATATACAACAAAAGGAAAAAAAATAAGGCAAAAATCAGGAAGGGTAATTCCATTAAAGATAAGAACTCTCTTATTAAAGTAAGTAGGCAACTAAGAGGGCTAATTAGGTCAAGCAAAATCAAATTTGAGGTTAAATAGTCTCCCAGGTAAAGGATAACCATAAGGCCTTCAACAGCTATGTCAGAAATCTGAGGAGCAGCACAAAGCAATGTGTTGAACTGGTGGTTAATGTGCCACATTCACCAAGTCTAGCAATATAGCAAACCTGTTAGCGGAAAATTCAGTTCCAACTATAGCCCACTTTCACTTCCAGCCACCCCCCCCTAAAAAAACAACCTCAAACATAACCCCTCCAACTATAACTAGGGAACATATACTGGTCTCATTGGGCCCTGATAACATCCCAGGGTGCCTCCTGAATAGTCTAAAATATGACTTATCAGGACCCCTGAAATCATTATTTACCTATAGTCTTAAAACAGGCTTTGTACTAAGTGAATGGATGACTACAATGGTCATCCCCCTTCATAAGGGAGGACTTTCAACTTATCCTGGAAACTACAGACCCATTAGTATGATTAGCCTTATTTGCAAAGCCATGGAAACAATTAATGCGGAAATTATCAACAAGTACATAGGATATCCCGAGACGCTAGATTCATCCCAGTTTGGCTTTGTCAAAGGAAGATCATGCTTACTGAATCTGGTAGACTTTATTTATTTATTTATTTTACATTTGTTGACCGGGCTAGTCCAACTGGATATATGTCCATTTTCAGTGGAGGCCCGAGGAGAAAAGCTCCAACAAACACAGAAAAAAAAACACAATATCATTTATAATATGAGACATTTACAAATACAGCTAAATTGACATATACTAATCACATTCAATTACATTTTGTTGCATTTCAGTAAAACAGGAATCATGGTACATTTCAGCTATGGTTAGCCATTCGAACACATTTCCTAATAACAATTTGTATAAGAGAAAACTTTGTATTTAGAGAGACTAGACACAGTGTATTTTAAGAGAATAAATCTAGACACAGAGTAGATAAAGAGAAAAAAATCTATAATAGAATATGTAGAAGCTTATAAGTAGTGTGGGATAAGCAGAGCTAAGTTTAATCTGATGGATAAATGCCTAGTCAGGTTTAGTACAGGGGCACAACCAGTGTGTTGTAAGGTAGAGTTTCAGTCTATTTTTGAAGAGTGATGGAGAGGGAAGAGAGGAAAGGTTACTGGGGAGAAGATTCCAAGTTTTTCCAACAGCATTAGAGAAAAGAGATTCACCAGCCTTGTTGTTAGGTTTAGAGGTATGTAGAAGATTTTTATGTGAGGAACGCAGTGATTTCAGATTTGTTTATGGAGTGATGAGGCTAGATAATATAGGAGCACTGAATGGTTTATAGAGAGTTTTATGGGCAATGGTTAGTTGATGGAATTTAATCATGTTTTGTAGTTCAAGCCATCCTAGCTGCTTTATATTTATGCAGCGGTGGGTTCTGTAAGGGTTTCCTGTTGCAAATCTAGCAATGTTATTGTAGGAAGTTTCCAGTTTGCTGAGGTTATTTTTTTGAAAGGTTAGTAAAAATAGGTGAGGCATAGAGGAGAGTAGAGATTAGATGAGTGTGAGCTATGGTTGTTCTAGCTGTATGGGAAAGGTAAGGTTTAATCCTATAGAGGGAGCCAAGTTTTTTGTTGACAGTTTTTATTGTATTGTTGATATGGGTGTCAAAGTTCAGATTGTTATCTATGGTGATACCCAATAGTTGGGTGGTTGGCTTCTTTGAAAAGATCACTAAGGCAATGGATGAGCGGAAAATGGCAAATAAGCCTACCTAGATCTGGCTAAGGTATTTGATGCAATAACCCACTCAGGTATTGCCTGAGTCTAGCCTTCGACCAAAGTACGGAACTAGACATAAACCCTTTATAACACGTAGGATAGCTAGCTGGCTCACTGATAGGAGCAAGGAGGTTAGAATTGGTGAAGCTATCTTCACAAAGAGACTGGTCACCAGTGGAATCCCATAGGGCTCTGTGTTTGGCCCACTCCTCTTTGGCATCTACTTCTCAGATGTCAAAGCCAATGTCAAAAGCATCTAGCTAACCAAGTTTGCAGATGATTGCAAACTGTGAGCAGTCATTGAATCCCATCAGGAAAGTCTAATACAGACAAACACTTGGTGCCAAAGCCATAGCTTAAAAGTCAATACCAAAAAAAATGCATTATAACTGTAAAGTTTACCAGCTCGGGTAACAACATCATCAATAAAACACTTTAAAAGTCGATTCACTAGTCAGGGATCTAGAAACTCATATAGATAGTAACCTAGCCTTCGACCAACATGTTTCCAGCATAGTAAGAAAATCCTTCTATGTGGCTCAACTTATAAGCAAGGGCAAGGCATCTAGGTTCAGAGAGATCATCATACCAATGTACTCAGCCCTCATCAGAACCATCATAGAGTATAATGCCTCCTTCGGTATGTACCTGACCAGACAGAGCAGCAACTGAAATGTTCACAAAGATTCCGTACAAAAAAGAATACAGGGAGTGAAAACGATTTCCTATGCTGATCACCTCAAAGTTTTGTCTCTTTAGTTGTTATCGTGTAGACTTCTGAGAAGTGATCTCTGCCTGGCATACAAGGCATCCTGGACCATGTTTTGATGAACCTTTTGTACATCCACAAAACAAATAACATCATTAGTACTAGATTAAAAGACCTACATTTTGCTTGTGACATAAATAGTACATGCTGGGGAGATGGATATGTTTCTCAGGGAATTCCCATTCTATGGTACAGGCTCCCCATCCATATGAAGCAAAGTTTCTCCCTTTCCCTGTTTTGGGACAATGGATGGATAATCATAAATTCTTTTCTGGTCTGTCTCCTATGTCTTAGACGGGCAGAAGCAGTCAGTAAATCAGCCCCTATATAAATCAAATTTGTCGGTCACATTTGGGTTGTACAGCTAGGCTTATAAGAATCTTAGTGGTCAATAGCCTAGTATACACTTTAGGAACCTATGAGCCTATTAGGCAAAATACAGTCAACAATACAGACTGAAACAAATGAAAACCAAAAGAAATATAAGCATTAAATATAGTCACAATACACATAAAAGTAAACAAATTTACACATGAAAGATAATAAAATAAATATGTACATCAAAGGAAGGCAAACTGTTACTGAATTATATAGTTAGCTGTAAAGTGATATGTAATTTGCAGTAGACCGGTGACATCACAATGAAAATTAAACCTCAGTTACTACAAAAATATCAAGTCTGACTTACTTGATATGCTTAGTCTAACTCGATGTGCAGTCATATAATTATATATTGATGATGTCTGAGCTTGCAGATTTTCTGAATATTAAGTAGATATCGAGATTTTCTGCCTATTAAATAAGAAATGTATTATCCTAAACCCCTCTACAAATCCTTAGTTACCTCCCTACTAGCATGCCCTTCCCCCCCATTTAGACCCCCATGGTACACGGGACCCAAATGGTTTGGCATGAGTGGCTAAGCATGAAAGGGCCCTAGTGGTCATACAACCTATAAACGTGTATCTCCTGTAATAGGAGAAGGAGTAAAATAAGAACATATTATGCTTAATGCTTTTTGTGTTTGTGATATAACTTATCACCTAACCCCATATTTTAGGGGATCATACAGGACAGAGAAGACTGATGGTATAAACTTTTGTTGTAGTCTGTAAAGTATAATAATTAACTCTGTTATAATTTTTTTATTGAGGGCAGTGAAGTTATTTCTACAGCAGTCTTCATGCTGGATAGGGCAGATACAATGATTTAGCATCTGCAATTTGAATATAACTGTACAGACCAATTAACTGAGCTCTTTAATCCATAACCAGCCAGCCCTACTAGACTGTAACAATGATCCTTTCTACTTATCTACTTTCATTTTTTTAGAAGTGTTATTGACTCAGCAGATAGCATACATACCTTTGATATGGAAAAGGCTATAGGATCTATTCCCACACTAGGCCCATCAGTTCATGATCCAGTGCACTACATAATGAGGGAGGTATTGTCTCACAGAGGGGATATTCCACAAAAGGCTATAGGATCTATTCCCACACTATGCCCATCAGTTCATGATCCAGTGCACTACATAATGAGGGAGGTATTGTCTCACAGAGGGGATATTCCACAAAAGGCTATAGGATCTATTCCCACACTAGGCCCATCAGTTCATGATCCAGTGCACTACATAATGAGGGAGGTATTGTCTCACAGAGGGGATATTCCACAGGATCTATTCCCACACTAGGCCCATCAGTTCATGATCCAGTGCACTACATAATGAGGGAGGTATTGTATCACAGAGGGGATATTCCACAAAAGGCTATAGGATCTATTCCCACACTAGGCCCATCAGTTCATGATCCAGTGCACTACATAATTAGGGAGGTATTGTATCACAGAGAGGATATTCCACAAAAGGCTATAGGATCTATTCCCACACTAGGCCCATCGGTTCATGGTCCAGTGCACTACATAATGAGGGAGGTATTGTATCACAGAGGGGATATTCCACAAAAGACTATAGGATCTATTCCCACACTAGGCCCATCGGTTCATGATCCAGTGCACTACATAATGAGAGAGGTATTGTATTACCAAGGGGATATTCCACAAAAGGCTATAGGATCTATTTCTACACTAGGCCCATCAGTTCATGATCCAGTGCACTACATAATGAGGGAGGTATTGTATCACAGAGGGGATATTTCACAAAAGGCTATAGGATCTATTCCCACACTAGGCCCATCAGTTCATGATCCAGTGCACTACATAATGAGGGAGGTATTGTATCACAGAGGGGATATTCCACCAAAGGCTATAGGATCTATTCCCACACTAGGCCCATCGGTTCATGATCCAGTGCACTACATAATAAGGGAGGTATTGTATTACCAAGGGGATATTCCACAAAAGGCTATAGGATCTATTCCTACACTAGGCCCATCAGTTCATGATCCAGTGCACTACATAATGAGGGAGGTATTGTATCACAGAGGGGATATTTCACAAAAGGCTATGGGATCTATTCCCACACTAGGCCCATCAGTTCATGATCCAGTGCACTACATAATGAGGGAGGTATTGTATCTACCAAGCTTCCATCTCCATCAGCTGATTGTAGTCTGGTTGGACATTAAAAGATGCCACAGCACCTATTAAAAAAAGAGTGAGAGTGTATTCATAAACATCCATATCTATCTTGTAATTTGCAACAAAGAAATTTAATTTATATATTTTTTCAAATAGATAACCCACCAGCAAAGGTCACCCGTTGACCAAGATTTGACTCTGGAATGGTTAAGGAGCAGTGAATTTAAAGTAAAACATGAATGGTTCACAATGGCAGCCCAAGATAGTGCACCACATGCATACTGATTTATAAAGTCTACAGAAAAAGTGGGAGAAACAGGCAAATGCAGGTTCTGTAAAACAGAACAGGAAACAGTTGCACATCTTATTGCCAATTGTGATGCACTGATGGCAGAGGGCCTGTATACTGAAAGACACAATAATGTGGCAAGACTGTTGCACTGGGGATTGTGCAAACACTACAATACAGAAGAAGCTGAGAAGCATTGGAAATATGAACCACAAGGCACTACTGACAAATAGAAAGTTTACATCACATGGAATCACCAAATACCAACAGTTCAAAAGATTGATGCAAGAAAAACAGATAGTAGTTCAAGAAAAAAAGACAAAAACAGATAGTAGTTCAAGAATAAAGACAAATGTAGTGCTAATCAATGAAATTGCTACTCCCTATGATTATGGCGTGTTATGTACTGCAAAACAAAAAGTCATTAAGTCCCAGGATTTGCAAGCAAAAATGAGCAATGAAGAACAAAGACATTTGTATACTTCCAATAGTAGTAGGAACAACAGAACTAATAAAAAAAAAAGAATTTACAATCATAATGAAATATGCTACCAGTGCATGCAACCCCACATAAACTGCAGAGGAGGCAATTCTGGGTACATTGCAGGTGCTGAGAAGAATTCTCTTGATAAACATCAAAGACTAAAGCAATACTAATCTTATGAACTTTAATGGTACCCCAGCTATAAATACTTTTTGGTCAGAATTCATTGGCATGGTTTGTTTATGTTATGCCACCCCTTAATTACTGAAGCAATTGTATGATGAACCTTTGAATAGGGATTGTATTAATTCTGACTGATGTGAGTAAAGATTTTATATGTACTGACAGAGAGTCACATATCGTTCAACCTAATAAGAATGCTTGTTCTATGGAAAGGAGCTTATTATGGAGAGATTGAAGTATGGTGGCAGTGGGGTGGAGGGATGGGGCTTGCTGATAGTCTACAAATGAAGGAAAATTACTTCAGGCTGAGTAGTGTATAGACTACTCCTGCAATTAAAAAAGTGGCTCTGTGGCTTGCTGGGCTAGTTGGAAGTTATTGGGTTTTAACAGTAAGAAAAAATGATGCCCTGTTTGGAGACAGAGGGTTATAAACAGCATATATTATTGGAAGATTCTTCCTGTTGATATAGCCAAACGGCTTATGCTGCTGCTTCAAAAGATAGCATTGGATTATTTTAAATTGTGACAAATCTAGAACTTTTTATGAACTTTGGAACATTTTGTTTCTGTTTTGTTAGGACAATAATTTTTAATGCGCAAGGGTAATTTATTTTTTGTTTCCTGTTTTGACTTTCTCAAAAATAACTTCTAGCTTTTCGGAACAATCTCCCAGAGAATATTAAGAATATCGACCAACTACTGATTTTCAAAAAAAAGCACTCAAGAGACCATCTGTTCAAAGAAAGTAAATGCCAGTTGTATAGAGACATGAGCTAAACAATGGTTCAGTACTTCTTATGTTCACCGTACTTGTGGTTCCTTTCCAAAATCTGCAGGTTTGATACTACCTTAGGACAACAGGAATCATGCAAATATTATTATCTCTCCTTTTTATTTCTTGTTATTGTTCTTGTTTGCTTGTTTTTGTTTTGTCTTTTATACAGCCAGGCAACATTCATAGCCTTTTTCAGTGCCATTACACTGTAACATTTTACAGTGCTTTAAGCTGCATAGTACATTTAGATACAATCCTGCATTATAATTAAGTATATATTGTATATTTAAGCATTAGTAATGTATGCATTCTTGTAAATCTTGTTTAATATTTTAAATATTTGCTGTCACACCTTGGCTATTTATTGTATGTGCAAATCTTTGTCAAATGTCTTAATATTTTTTTTCTTTGTACTCTTAAGTGCATTTCTTACTTGCAGTTGCCTTTACCACTGTGGTCTGGGTCATACTGAAATTAGCCCCTGGACCAGTTCACATATCCACTTTGTTAACAAAGTATAAATAAAAAACTAAAAGTTATAAAATAAATTATTCTTTTTGTACATTTTACATTATAATTTGTTGTTTATGACACCATGTTCTTCACTTGTTGATGTCTGAAATTTTTATTCATTGCTCCATCATTGGTGGAATAAAATAGTTTCAAAAAATATGAAACTTGTGTAAAAACATATGGAAGAATATTTACCTCTTTTCTTTCCTTAGCTGAAGAGAATACATTGAAAGGCTTTGTCAGTTTTTTTTTTTCTTTGGGGGGAAGGGCAGCTACATTAAGTAGGAAATTGCTTGCTCATAATCTAATTAATTTCATCTTTTGTTCATGTATGGTGGCTGTTAGCCAAAAGGAAAAACAAATTCATTAACTAAAAGAGAACAAAACTGGGTTCTCCAATTCATTAGCTCAAGGAAAGATTCCAGAAACATGATGGGATATGGTTAATTGAGAGGTGTGGAGTTGAAACTAGCATAGCTAGGGAGGGGCAAAGGGGCAACTGACCTAGGCACAAAGTGTTAGGGGCTGCAGTCAGCTGATCTTAATTGCTCTTTAGTGCATACCAGCTTTTAAAAGCCAGTACTGCAGTTGCAGTCAAACTTGAGTGCTGTAGTTCTCTGTGTGGTCTAAACTGTAGCAGACTGCTTACTACAATATAGTAAAACATTTCTTTTTTTTTAACTAAAACCTGAGCATTGTGGTGCTCTGTGCATGGTCTAAACTGTAGCAACTGCTTGCTATAGTTTAAAAGAAAAAAAATGTTTTCCTTTTTTTTTCTCTCATACTAAAATGGGTCGGGACAGGGAGTAGAAACAGGACCTGATTCGGCCGCTGAATTTCAGAAGTTCCAGGTATCTGATCACAGATCAGGGGGGTCGACTGGGTACTGTAACTTGAAGGGGTGTGGCACCTTTTTTTTTTTTTTTTTTGCTCCTCACTTGAAGAGCTGAGGTGGTGGGGCAGTACTTTGTGGGACCACCACAGGGCACTAGTTGAAAGAATGGTGCTAATGGTAAGCCTCCCACTGTAGACCAATAAATTAGAAGATATTCCTCAAGTGTCAGAAGGGCAGCCATTATGTTACTTTTTTCAGAGAGTATTGTCAATGACATTGCTATGTATGAACAGGCTTGGTCTCAGTATCATTGAGTTTGTTTCTGCCTTTATGTCTCTGCCCATTATTTGCTGAAAGTTTAAACAGATTAGAAGGAGCCCAGTAAATTGTCAGATTAGATACAGCTAAAAAGTAAGCTGCTACCATCTGCTTCTAATTGGCCATATTGGCCAGATTGCACTGCTACAGTGACGTCTGTGTTTATATTTATCTGCCTTGTTTCTCAAGAGTGAAACAGTAACTAGAGTTCTCCCATTAGGTAATCTAGAGTGGTGACAGTTAAAGTAATCTACTTTGGGCCAAGATACTTTCCTGGAACATGAGTATGAGTGTGTGTGTGTGTGTGTGTGTGTGTGTGTGTGTGTGTGTGTGTGTGTGTGTGTGTGTGTGTGTGTGTGTGTGTGTATGTGTGTCTGTCTGTGTCTATGTGTGTGTGTGTGTGTGTGTGTGTGTGTGTGTGTGTGTGTGTGTGTGTGTGTGTGTGTGTGTCTGTGTGTGTGTGTGTGTGTGTGTGTGTGTGTGTGTGTGTGTGTGTGTGTGTGTGTGTGTGTGTGTGTGTGTGTAATAATTTATTTAAAGTCTAGTTACTGTAGGGAAGGGAGCACCGGAAGGCATTAAATCCAGTGGGAAGTTGTAAAGGAGCCTAGGAAGCACAGTGTAAAACCCTAATAGGTAAGAGTTCAGTTTTAAGCTTATTCTTGGGAGTGATTGGTTTAAGCCCATAGACCAGGACAGCAGTAGATACATACACACATATATATGTTTTTGTTGGTTTGGTCAACAGGGGGGGTTTGTCAACATCTGTTTAATCAACCTCATTTGGTCAATTACACCAGGTAGGAGAATATTCCCTTTCCCTGGAGATTGTGTGATCTTTCCTGAAACAAACAAAATAATGTTTTAAAGTTGCATGTGCCAAGATTCTTCCTCAACGCATGCACGGTAGGTAGTCAAAGTTTCAGTTTTTTACATACAGTGGTTAACCTTCAGGATGCCGGAGTTATGTGTTAGTCGACCTGCTGAAGGTAAATCATATATATTATATATCCTGTATACTCTTCACGCCAAGCTTAGCTAGGTGAACTGTTTAATAATCCATCTGAGTAGATATTTTATAGATCAGTCTCAATGGTGCCAGCAGTGTGAATTGTGATACCATAACCCCCATTGGCCACCAAATTATCTGTAATTTAGTTCTAAGAGTCATAGTCCCAGTCGACCATCAAGTACTGATAGCAGAGATGTAGCTATTCTAATCATACTTATTTAGTCTGCAAAGCAGTTTTCTCATCAAAAGTGTGTGAACCCCTGTACCCACAAGATAAATATACAGGACACAGATCATAGCTAAGACGGGGACTTCTATCTAGTTAGCAGGTGAAGAAGGGGGTACCCAGCACTACACGGTGTATGAGGGATCCCATCAGGGGCAGCCTAAGACATCACAGCAGGTTCCACAGGGGAAAGGGGAAGCCACCCCATTTAGTATATGCTCAGGTCTTGGGATCAAGTGTTTTAAGTTTTATCCAATTGGGTACGTATAGTAGAAATATCACCTGCTACAAGATAAGGAACAAAAGTCACAGACAGTAGCAAACGTAAGACTATAAGAAGAGTGAGTTGTCTAGTGAAACCTTATTTCTAAATTACCACAAGATTCATTTCCCTATAGTGGTTTAGAGGAATAAAAATCGTGCCGAAAGAGATACAACATCAGACATAACTCCTGTTAAGCCTATAGTGGTTAAAAAGAAGCAATACTTTTCTCCCAGTTTAATTTCTCCAAGTATTTTGGATTTCTCATACCATGACTGGAATGGTTCTTATTCCAAAGTCAGAGTATGATTAGAATTCATGAAATTAGTATTCTTTCAGTCTTTGATGTTAGCTAAGACTGTTCATCACAGCACCCACAATGTGCCCAAAATTACTTCCTTCTATAATTCATATTTCTCCAGTTAGGGCCTTGAGAGGGATACCTTTTCAGGTATCATTCCACAGACAGTATTTTGATATGGGAGCTGACAAGGCAGCAAGATGCTGGTGCTGTTTGATGATATCATAAAGGATGTTTTAATAGAAATTTATTTTGATGATGCAATGTCTTGAGTACACGTATGTGCTTACATGCAGTCAGGCATGAAGGAAAGCACATGAGAAATCGAGCAGGAAGGAGACCCAGCCAGTGCCCACACCTTCAGCTGAGGCTTGTGATGTAGATATTTCAGGTGGGGGTTAGTTGATAAAAGGGATCTCAAGCCAAACCACAGCTGTCAAATGATACTGACCTCCCTCAGAAAAGGGCTTCTTCAAGAAAAAAGGAAGGTGGTATTGGGTACCACTGTCCATAGATACCAGAGATCCTTTTTTTTCAGGGAACTGAAGAGGAACACAATTAAAAAATTAAAATAGGCTCACTTCTCAGACCTAACTTATACAACTTGAGAGAGGTAGCCAAAGATGCTGCTTATCTACAATGTCAGGATAGGTCAGAATACTGAGACAAAGGGATATGGTACATAGAACAAAGTCCTGAAGAAGGACTACAGGGAGAAGTAATACAGCAGCTGGTAGTACTAAGGATCTAAACATGAAGACAATTGTCCATAGCCTATGATACTTCCTTTTCAGAACATGTGGCATAAAGCATATAAAAAAGATCATGCAGAATTTCTACTGATTGGGTATTGCAAAATATGTGTCATTGTAATGTAAAGCATGTGAGAAGTTTCAAAAACATGCCTCTTATAGGCTAAGGGAGATCAGCAAATGCTGTAAAAGGAGCTGTTGGATATGGGGTTAATCCAGGAACTGAGCAAATCCTACGTCTCAACAGTGCTGCCGGTACCAAAGAAAGATGGCAATACCAGCTTCTTTGTACATTATTGGAAAGTGAATAGTCAGATGCTTACCCCCTCCTTAGGACATATGAAGTCTTAAAGCATTTGGTTTTAGCTAAGTATCGAATTATTATTGACCTGCCCCAAGTTTACTGGCAGGTGCCTTTGATGCATACATCTCAAATACCTCCAGTTTTGCAGAATGTCCCTGATTTTGTATCATATATTTGCTTATCACTCATAAAACGTTTGATTATTTAGGTAAATTACTGAGGATCGCAGTCAGTCAGTAATGCCAGACATTAGAGTTTCATACTTCACGTTGTTCAGAAAATCATGTTAATAAAACATGTTGTTCTAGTAACTTTGTAGAGTGAATTAGAGTAATATTTAAAAATTTCTCCAGATTTAGGCTCTGTCCTGAATTATTGAGCAAATACTTTGAGTGGTATATCTTGATGCCTGCTGCAAGGAAGACGTAAGCTTTTGTAACCACTTATAGGTCATGTGAGTTCACTTATGCCCTCTGGAATTAAAAATTCCCAGAAGCTTCCTAAGAGTTTGGTGTAGCACATCATGGCATGAGCTGGAAACTATGGTCTTGCTTTCCTGGATGATACTACAACCTTTATCCAGTACTGGCAAGAACATGTTCGACATTTTAAGTGATGCTGGGCAGACAAAAAAAAAACAGGGATAACTATTAATTTTTTTCTTCACTACAGCATAACTATTCTCCTAGCAGACCTTACACAATAAGGTTGACTGAATTTCAGCCTGTGAGTAAGTGTTACAAAAGCTTGAAGAGGTTTTGAGAGGACCTACTATGCTAGCGAGTCTTGATTATAATCAAGAATTTCTTGTGCGTGCAGATGCTTCAGACTAAGGTATGGGGCTGTATTTGGCCAGGAGGCCTTAAAAGAGGACAATGCATCATTGTATATGCCAGTCATCGACTTCAGCCAGGGAGGAATCCTATGCAGCTACTGAAAATGAGGGTTTGCTCATAGTTTGTGCTTTTGAGGTAAGGGCATCTATGCCAAATAGATAATTGCTTCCTTTGAATCTGAAGTTAACTTTACATTTTTCCCCCTAGGTGGTATGTTAGCCAGAAAGATAAAAGCCAACCTAATAACTAAAACAGGACAAAAATAGTTTCTTCAAGATATTACACCATGGAACGTTTCCAGAAAGAACCATGGACTGTGATTCACTGAATGGAAAATGATCTCGAAGAATGCTGTTAATAGCATGCCTCACATTATGAGCCAATTGCAAAACATCTCTTAAGAGGTCAGATTGTGTGACTTGTGTACAGAGACTGCTGACCTGCCAGTCCTCATTTTATTATTTTTACGGAAATGTTATCTAGATCCTTGCTAAGTAAGAAAAGACTTGCTACTCTGCACCAGTGTGATTATTTCTGTGTTTGTGTCTCTGTCTGTTATGTGCTTAAAATTGAAATGGATCCCCTAACCCTTCCAGTTAGACATATCTTGGAAAAAAATAGCTTGTTGGACACATTCTTCTTTTATTCATCCTGTCTGCTCAAGATGGCTAGTTTTCTGTTTACCTATGCAATGATATATTTCTCCACATATTTTATTTTTTAATTAAAGTGTTATATTTATTTGCCTTTAAAAGCCTCTGACTAATTTATTTATTTACTTATTTATTATTCGATATGAATGTATTTATTTTAACCTCATTAATTTCTCTGAAAAAGTAAATTAAGCAGTAGATGGTAGTTTTGCAGTACATCCAACATATCTGGACTTGATCAAGGCCTTTGCCACTGTTCCCCATGTGGGCAATACTGACAGACTTGTAAATCTGAATACAAATCCGTATGGCATGCAGTAGATAGCAAACTGGTTGTCTGACAGAAAACAGTTTGTTAGACTTACAGGTGTCACTTCTGAAAGCAGCAACGCTACCAGTGATGTACCACAGGACTCAGTGATGGCCCCTCTCCTGTTTTGTATCTGTTTCTCAGACCTTCAGGCCAACATTCCTGGCCTGTGGTTATCAAAGTTTGCAGGTGACTGTAAATTGGCTGTTGTTATTTGATCTTCTACTGACTCAAAGTTGCTCCAAAATGGGTTAGATGATATTAACAATTGGTGCAAGCCAATGGTCACAAACTAAATGGAAAAAAAGTACCATATTTTGTTTGGTAAAGAAAACATTGTCACATACCATATAGGTGACAAAGTTATCCAGTCAGACATTGTCATAGGGAATCTAGACACTCCTGTTGGTAATTCCTTATCATTTGACCATTAGGGTCTATATTATAAGATCGACGTTTGAAAACATCGAACAACATATGGTCGACACCATATGGTCGATGTCTTCAAACATCGACCTTATAAAAACACAAAAAGAAAAAAAAGAAAAAAGTACCCTAATGGGTTTAAGCAGGGGGAGCAAGCCTCCCTGCACCCCCCACGTGGGCGGCTGCACCCCACATACCCCCCGCTACTTAAATATACCAACTCCGAGACTGCACTACACTGCAGTAAATGGAAATCTCCCCTTATGGAGACCATCATGTCTCTGCAGTAGTTCAAAAAGCCTTTTATCTGTCTCAATAAATTTCCAAACACTTTTCCACTAGCTCTCCTTTACATGTATCTCATCAGACCCATTATTCAATACAATGCATGTTTTGGCTTGCATTTGTCTAAACATATCACTCATCTTGAGAGACCTCAGAGTTTCATAACTAAAAAGATCAGTTACCCCAAAAATCTATCTGGACAGACTGGCAACCTTCTCTCTCTATATTCAGTCTTTTATAGACTCCTCGGTGGACATCTGTGTCTAGACTTTTGAATGACAAAACATCCTAACCTCTTTAACCTACTCTTCCTTCACAGAAAAAAATGGTACCTCAAAAACTCGGTTAAATGAACTAAACCTTTATCTGCAGATAAATAAGATACATGGATTTGATAGATTCATATCCCAATGTGTCCCTCACCTGAAGAACAAACTTCCACTACATGTCAACTGAGGTGCACTCTTGCTACCTGCAAGATAAAGCTATATAGTTGGAAAGGCAACCTCAAATTCTCCAAATGGACTATCTTATTTTGCTCTCATTGAGGCTGGATGGACCTTTTGATTAGGCGTTTTGGCAAGGCTTGTAATGGTCAGTGGACTGTTTGCTTAGTACTTACCTTTGAACTTATGGACATGCCTCCTGGCATTGGAGCAGACCCAAAGACCACTTCCCCTGTCCACTGCCGCATTTTGTTATAAGTTCCATATATAATTGCTGTACTTCCCAGGAGAGCACAGATCCAAGCATAGCCACATAGTTTTTGAAGTACAGAAAACCAGGCACAAGACCTAAACATATCTTCCATCATAAATAGACAGTTCATATTCTGCAGCCTTCCTATCCCATCCCTGAATAAAAGAAATTACAAATTTCAGTGAGTTTATGTACAGCTCACAGATTTGTTACAGACTGACAAAACAGAGTAGCAGATTTATACAGAACCCCTGTCTGATAAACAAGTTCTGAGCTGACAAATGAAGCATACATATATTTATGGCACAGTCTGTATAGTCTATAAGCAAACTAACCATAAATTAAAGTAATAAAAATGTATTTTACATGAGAGTAAGTTTCCTGAACCCACCAAGATGGGGCATAACCCCCCACTGCGTAATTTATTATTCTTACTCAAATGTCACTGCATATTGGATAAAGGACAATCAAAAGCAAATGATTCTTCTTTCTCTGGGACAGTGTCATTTCAGAGAACCCCAAGCACATTATACAACTCATGCATTAACATGGCTCTCTTACAAGAAGCAAGCAATAAACATGAGCACTTACTTCTCTAAGCTCTCATACTCAAGTAACTGGACAGGAGCAATCTCACATCAAGCGGCGCCATGTAAGCCTATGAAGAGGTACTCAAAATGAAAAGCTGTCTTAAAGTACAGAGCTTTATAAGTGAGCTGCATTAGGTTGCACGAAGCTGACATGGACTCACTTATTTCTTGAATAAAATTTCTGTAGCCACATGAGACTATGTTAAATGTGCTGCTAAGCACTGGAAATGAATAAAACTTAATTAAACATGTCACTGAAAATAAAAAGGAGTTCTTAATTAATTTATTTATTTATTATTTATTTCCAGTTTGATGACCAGGGAGGTCTACTGGGCTCAAGGAGTCTGTTTTCAGTGGAGGCCCGGGGAGAAAAGCTCTGTATTACATCGTAAAAATAAGCACAATGTAATATTATATAGTAAAACTAAGCAAAGTATAATAGCAAAATTGAAGAACATACATTACATACTTACATACTAAATTAAAGAACAAATTGTACAGAGGTTAAGTTGTACAAACGTAGTAAATCATCTGTACATGGTTATAAAAACTAACATTTGTAAGATGGCAGTAAATACAAATTTTCCCCAGAAAAGGGGTGAATAAAGGTGGAAAGTAAATTATTTACTATGTATACATTAATGATATTGATGTATTCAGAGAGAGGCAGTTGTATAATAGAAAAAGTGGAGTGCATACGTTACATTTTAGTTTAGGGATGCATTGATGTTCTTTGTTAAATAGCATCAAAATTTATATGTTGGCAGTAGTGAGAATCATTCCCACAAGGTGGAGAGAGAAGACAGATAGTAAACTATTTACAATATATACATTCAAGATACAGATGTTAGATTATGTTATATTCAGAGTGAGGCAGATGTTTAGGAAGTCAGTATGGAGTAGAGTTACTTGTAGTAGAGTTACTAGCAGGTTAGGTAGGGAGAGTGCAATTACATTTCCAGTTATGGGAGAGGTAGGAATGGAGCTGGGTTATAAAGTTTTCAAAGTTTTCAGAAATTCTTAGAGGATGAGGGAGAGAATTCCATTTTTTGGCTAAGGAAAAGGATAGGAGAAGCTGACCAGTGGGACAGTTTGGTTTGTGTACAGTAATTAGGTTTTGGTGGGCAGATCTTAGAGTTCCGTGTGGGTTGTATGATGGTAAGATGTTTGTTAGTGCTGGGCATTTAGTTGGTTTAAAAATTATCTTGCGGGCTGTAGTGAGTTGGAGGTAGTCAAGGTAGATGGGAAGTTCTAGCCAGTTTAGCAGGTGGAGGAATGTACAGTGGTGGGAGGAGTATTTGTAGTTAGTGGCGAATTTTAAGATTTTGTTGTAACAGATTTCCAGATTGGAAGAAATAGAGGAAGATAGGTTGGTTAGTAGGGGAGCACCGTACAATAGTGACGGTAGTAAATAGGTAATGGTGAGTGTTTGTCTTGTAGAAGGAGAGAGAAAGTGAGAGTTTCTGTACAGTATGCCAAGTTTCTGATGTTCATAGGTTCATAGATTAGTACTAAGCTAACTGCCCTTGCAAGCCATTCTAAGCCTAGCCAATTATCCCTTGTGAGACTCAAACTCTGCACCATGTGTTTGTAAGGCAAACACCTTAACCATTAGGCCACCCTCCCAACTGTTTTCTTAATATTTACCTGAATATGAGTATCGAATTTTATGTGTTCATCAATAGTAACCCCAAGAAATTTAGCAAAAGGAACAACTTCTATGGTGGAGTTGGCATTTCTGATAATATTGAAAGAGTTTTTGTCAAGAGGGAGAGATTCTGAGGAAGAGAATAGTAGAATTTTGAATTTGTTGGCATTTAGAGAGAGGCGGTTTTGAAGCATCCAGTTCTCAGTAGTTGAGAAGGCAGTTTGAGTTTTTGTTTGGAGCTCACGGAGGTTAAAAGCGGAGCAGACTAAAGTTGAGTCATCTGCGTATTGTACTATCTTAGTGTTAGGAATGGCTGTATGGAAATCATTAATAAATGTATTAAAGTGCATTGGACCTAGTTTGATCCTTGGGGTACCCCAGTCGGGGTAGGTATGAAGGCTGAGGTGCCACTTTGTCATTTCACGGCCTGAGATCTGTCAGAGAGGTAGCTGCTGAACCAGGTTAGGGTGTTTTGAGAGAGATTAAGGTTAGAAAGGTGGTTCAGGAGGTGGGTATGGGAGACTGTGTCAAAAGCCTTGGAGAGATCTAGAAGGACTCATGGATACAATTTCTCCAGAGTCATGGACTTGGTTTACTATGTCTAGGAAAGAGAGAAGAGCACTTATTATACTATGGCCAGGACAGAAACCATGTTGTAAGGGGGTGAGGAGTTACTTATTGGTAAAGAAAGGCATGAGCTGGAGGTGGATGCATTTTTCAAGAATTTTTGAAACTGTGGAGATAATGGCTATGGGTCAGAAGTTTGAGATATTATTTTTGCCTCCTTTGTGGAGAGGTAGGATGAAGGCAGCACGCCACAGTTTGAGGACATATGATTTCTGTATGGATCTATTAATGAGGTTGCTAATGGGGATGGCGATACCGTCTGCTACAAGTTTTAGAAAGAGTGAGGGGATATTGTCAGGGGCATTGGAACATGGCTTAAGTTTAGAGAGAAGTTTTTTTTATGAATGAGGTGGAGATGGGTTTGAGATGAAATATGGGAGGAGTGTTAGGGATGGAAGGTTGGGTAGAGGCTATGGAAGAGGGTTTGAGGTGAGGGGAGGGGTTGTGATTTGGGAAGGTCTTGGTGAGTTCAGCTATAGAGTTGGTAAAGAAGGAGTTGAATAGGGTGGCTATTTCTGGGTCAGTTTTACTGGTGCCAGGGCAAGGATTGTTTTTGGTACTTGGGTTCAGAAGAGAGTTGATGGAGTTCCAGAATTGTTTGGGGGGTTTTGAATGATTAGACTGGAGTTTAGTATAATAATTTTTTTTTATCTTTTATAATTTGTTTTTGGCTAGGTTGTGGAGTTTCTTATATTTAGGAAGGGTGTCAGGGTGCTTATTGTGATGGTAAAGTTTCCAGGTCTTGTCTCTTTGTTGCATAAGTGTTTTAGTATCTTTAGTTAGCCACGGGGCGGAGCTGGGTTTTATTAATTTTCTTCTTGGTGGGGCTTGGGAGTTCAGGGTATTTAAGAAGGTTGAGTTGAAGAATTTTACGGCGTTGCCTAGAGGAAGAGTGTTTAGATTGTCCCAATTTGTTAGTTTGAGGCAACTGGAGAAAGCTGTAGGGTTAAAGTTCGGAAGGTTTTGTGTATGGATAGATTGGTGTGGGTGAGGGGTGGAGGGGGTTGCTCGATGGATGAAGGCTGGCAAGTGGTCACTCATGGAGTCTGGTAAAATGCCTGTGTGTGAGATTGTATTTGGGTGGGAGATTAGGATCCAGTCAATAGTTGAGCCTGGGGGGTTGTTTTTATTGGGTCTGGTAATGGCATTTATAAGTTGAGTGAAATTGAATAGATTGATAGATATGGAGGGATTATTGGTATTAATTTTGGTCCAGTCAATGTTCACATCCCCTAATACGTATGTCTCAAGCTTAATATTAGTTGTGGCCCATAGAAGAATTTCTTCAAGTGTAGTGGTATTGTTTCCAGGGGGGATACAGAGGGCCATAACACAAATGCTTTTAAAGTTATTCATTTTGAGTATTCCTATGACTAGTTCAGTGTTGTTGCACTGAGGAATGGGATTTTGGGAGGGAGTGATGGAGAGTAGGCTAGAGCAGATTAAGGCTACTACTCTTCCTTTCCTATTTTGGTGGTCATATCTGAGTGCTTGAAACCCAGGGGGTAGGATGTCAGAGACAGAAATGTGGGATTTTAGCCATGTCTCAGAGACAGCTACTATGTCTGGTAGGATAAGGTATAGCCAGGCATGGAAGTGGGCTGTTTTATTTTTTAGACTCTGGGCATTAATGGTTAGTATAGGTTGTGATTGGGGCAGTAGGATTGGTGCTTGTCTTAGGTCTGGGGATGGAGTGTATGTCTCCTGCTAAGCAAAGGCAGTCAAAGGAGGATGGGAGCAGGAGCTTTGGTTTGCTCCTTGAGTTTTGTGGGAAATGCAATATTGCTTTAGATATGTAATGTTTTATTGAGGAGGGTATAATTTTTGGTTTGAAGTAGTGGAGTGGGTTTGGTTGAACTAGAGAGGAAGATATAATGTAAAAGTGAGATCTGGTAGGGTGAGGATGGAAGTTGGGAGTGGTGGTGGGGGATAGGAAAGAGGTGGGGGAGTTTGCAACAGGAATAAGAGGTAGCATGGAATAGAGAAATTAGTAGAAGTAAGCTGATAGAGGGGATGAGAAGGGTTTGTGAAAGTGGTGAGTAGGTGTAAAGGAAGTAGTAGGATGTCAGGGTGTGTGTGGGAGTGTAAGAGGGAGGGGTATAGATGTGAGTACAGGATCTTATGGTGTGGGATGGGGAGGGGGTAGTTACTTAGTAGAGGATGGGTGGGGATAATGTGGAGATTGGATTGGATTGGCTAAGAGAGGAAGGGGAGGGGAATATTGGTTAGAATAAATGTAGGAGTAGTGGTGGCGGGTGGAAATTGGGGGCAGGGTAGGGGAGCCTGCAGGGCGAACGTAGCGGGTAGAGCCAAGAAGGAGGGAGAAGACTTAGCCAGCAGAAAACAATCAGTAAAGCAGAGAGCAGAGCTCAAGGTAAGGAGGCACAGGGGATGGGCACTGGGTCACAATGTATTTAAAGTAGAGAGAAGAAGAGACATACACAGGAGTTTGGAGCTAAAACAGGACAGTGTAAGTTATCTGAGTAATAGCTGTATGTACTAATGAGAGATGAGAAGTTGATAATGTGTAAATGCTGCCACCTGGTGGCCAAACTGAGTAAATACAAGGTTAAGGCCCAAGCACTCGGGAGTGGGATAGGATGGAGCTTAGAGAGGTTAAAGGAAGATGGTAGGCTGCTGGCAGATGCACACTGAGTCAAATTAACAACCATAAAAAGGAATAAGATTATTCACCAATGCAGATGGACAATACAGTTACGACTACTGAATCCTACACAATTGCACTTTATAAGCACTTACATGAGTGCATGGATCATGCTATCCCAAACAGAACCAAGATGCTATCCTCCATAAAAAGGAAGCCAGTCTGGTGGTCCCCTGCCATAAACAAACTGTACAACAGAAGGAAGAAACTATTGCAAAAGAGAGTAAAATCCCATGAGTGGAGGAGCTCCCTGGTCAGCCTCAGTAAGAAGCTGTGATCCCTGATAAAATGCTCCAAAGCTAGTTAGGAAAACAAAATCACCACTGATTCTAAAGACAACCACAAAGCATTCTATAGCTATGTCAAGAATCTCAATGGCAACACTCAGATCTGCTCTGAGTTACAGCACAATGGCACTAAATATACAGACCCAACTGATATTGCCAACATCCTTGCAGATAGGTTCAGTGCTAACTTAACCCCCCTCTCACCCCCTAAAGAGCCCATCTCTATACCAGAAGAATGCAAAGTTCCTGTAATCACTGCTGCACAGGTAAAAACCACACTCTCCAAAGCCAAGAACACAGCATCCATGGGACCAGACAACATCCCAGGCTGCGTTCTACACGAACTACAGAATGAACTGGCAGCCCACCTAAGTACCATGTTCAATCATAGCCTCACCTCAGGCTTTGTGCCTGCTGAATGGGGCACAGCGACGGTTATCCCACTCCACAAGGGGGGAGCCACCATGGACCCCGGGAACTACCTCCCCATTAGCCTGACAAGCCTGGTCTGCAAGGCCATGGAACATATCATCATGGAACTTATAAACAAAGACATTGGTAATCTCCAAACTCTGGACCCCACCCAGTTCGGGTTTGTAAAAGGCAGATCATGTCTCCTAAACCTGATAGACTTCTTTGAAGCAGTCACCAAAGCCATAGACAAGGGTAAGGTGGTTCACATAGCCTATCTAGATCTTGCCAAGGCTTTTGACACCACCCCCCACTCTGAAATTATAGATAAACTCACTAAACTAGGTATAAATCCCTATGACACAAGATGGGTTGCCAACTGGCTCACTGACAGAACCCACACTGTGAAAGTAGCAGACTCCAAATCCGACTTCAGACCAATGATAAGTGGAGTACCACAGGGTTCAGTCCTGGGTCCTCTCCTGTTTGGTATCTACTTCTCTGAAGTACAGGCTAACACAGAAGGTCTTTGGCTAATGAAGTCCGCAGATAACTGCAAACTAGGAGCCATAACCGAAACTCCTAGCGATGTGAATATCCTACAAAAGGGCCTCACTGAGACAGATGCCTGGTGTTAAAGCCATGGCCTCAAGCTCAGTGTCAAAAAGTGCATTGTCATCCCCTTAAGTAAAAACTCTGTACCCATGAACTACAACATAGGTGGTAGTATACTTAACACCGAAAGTGTGATAAGAGACCTTGGGACACAGGTGGAGAGTAGTCTCCCCTTTGATAATCACATTGCCACAGTAGTCAGGAAATCCTTCTACATGGCACACCTCATCACAAAAGGTTTCTCATCCAGAAAAAAAGAGGTCATCGTTCCCCTCTACTCATCACTCATTAGACCCATTATAGAGTACAACGCCCCTTTTGGTATGTACCTCACAAGACATCTACAACAACTGGAAAGGCCACAGAAATGCCTCACAAAGAGGATTACTGGCCTCAAACTGATGCGCTACGCAGACTGTCTCAAAAAACTCCAGCTTTACTCCATCGTATATCGCCTACTCAGAAGTGATCTCTGCCTTAACATACAAAGCTATGTCAAACCCAGAGCTGTTGGACATGCACCACTTAAAGAAATCCCAATCCCAACGAGCTACACGCTCTAGGGACATAAACCTTGTCACCACAATAAACAGAACATGCCGGAGGGATATATTCCTGTCCCAGAGACTTCCCATACTCTGGAATAAACTACCTATCTATATCAAACAAAGCTCCTCATTAGCACTCTTCAAGAAAAATCATGATGATTGGATGGGAAATAGGAAATTCACCCCAGGGATCACCTCTGTGGCCCTGCTCGACAGTGGCACAGGAAAATAATTTTCTTGGGTGGCAAAAGCCAGGGTACCTTTTTGGCTGGGCTTGTATAGGCCCCTGGGCCGATAGCCTAGTACCTACCTATGAACCTATGAACCTATGTGCAAGTTATCTGAGAAATAGTGTACTACCAATGAGAGAGAAGTTGGTAGTGGGTAAATGATGCCACCTAGTGGCCAAATTGAGTAAATATGAGGTTAAGGGACAAGCACTCAGGGGAGTGGGATAGGATGGAGCCTATGAGAGCTTAAAGGGAGACAGTAGGTTGCTAGCAGATGTATGCTGAGTCAAATTGACAACCATAAAAAGGAATAAAATGTTTTACATAATAGGGTGCATACAAACTATTTGTAGTTCTTGAGGGGAGGCAGAATGGTTACAGGAAGTACTACTGGATCCCCTTGGGTAGTTCATTCAGGATTCTTAGGTGGATCTTTCAGGATGGGAAGCCAGGGTACTATGTGGAACAATGTGAGATACCTGGGGTGGTTGAGAAGTAGCTATTGCGAGCCGCAAGCGAAGCCAGCAGCCTACAGCAGGACAGGACTGGAAGGGGCCAGGTTGTGTTTTAAAAATGCTACCTGAAATGTAACTTTGCGTGCTTTTATTTGCTGCTACATCTTTTCACAAATATCAAAAAGAAAAATAAAGTCCAAAAAGGCTGGAGGGGAAAAGGCAGAAAAACATGCCAAACAGTTCCAAGAGAAGGATCAATTACAAACATTGCTAAGGTCATATCAGTTAAATATGACTTGTCAAGGCTCTTAATGTAATGAAAGTCACAAATAGAAAAGTCAAAAGGAGAAAACAAATTGTAAGACATTCTGATTCATTAAGCAAATATCATTTGACTATTACATATAACAATCAGGAGGGGAGGGGTTGGCATAATGGTTAAGGTGCTACAGAATCTCACCTTTGAGGAAAAGTGGCTAGGCTTGAAATAGCCCTCAAAAACGTATGAAGTAAAAGTATTTACTCTGTAGTACCCTGAAGAACATTGTCAGTATATAACATTGATGAATGTATCAGTGCCCCTGACAAATTTATTTTGAAAGATCCAGGTATTTAATAAATATTCCAATAACTCTTCTGTAAGATTAAAAGTGCTGTCCTGGACAACTACAGGAGATAAGAGACGTAGCTACTGTTATGCATATAAAGAATGAATTTGGTGCAGATTCAAAGGCTGATTGTTTGAGAAGCTTGTAATGCAGCATGTGGTATCTGTGCTCATACAGTGCCGCAACTGTTTCCTGATAAGCAAGAATCTGTTCAAAATATTTGGTCATCGAAACAGACAGACAGCATCCTGTAAAAAGTTTCATAATAACTCCGTCAAGATTACACTCATGTAAAGCTGTAATAGAATCATGAAATTTACAGCACAATTTGTACACCTTCTTCAGAAATGTGACAATATGCACTGCACAAATGTCATTCACATCGAGAGTATAACTATGTGTCCTAACTTTCATAACCCATGACAGAAATCATGTGCTCATATGTAAACTATGGCTATCCTACTAATGTCTTTAAGAGTACTGTCTCAGCATCTAAATAAGGGGCCTAAATTACTATGCTTTCTGGATTTGTACATGCACCATGCTTACACACATCAGAATACACATCCAGTTTGAACTCTCACACACACACACACACACACACACACACACACACACACACACACGCATTGTCATTTTAAATTTAATTTCCTTTTGGTTACCGATTCAGAAACAAATACTGTAATATTTTAAGCAAAACTGGGCAAAGAGTGATAGTGCACAGGGTGCCTCTGATTCAGAAACAGAGGTAGAACCACTGTGCAAGCAGGATTAATTGCATGGATGGCACCATATGCTAATGCCTATATAACGACATGGAATGAGTAACATCATAATGAGCCATACTGTGAATATAAATAAAGGTAGAGAATATGGCAGTACAATCTAGAAACATATTAAATATTGTGCTACCAGTCTTGGCCAGCAGTGTGAGTTTGTGCACTGTGATTTCTTGTTGAACAAAGAGAAAGACCATGCTATGATGTTAGGTGTAGGAACAGTCATAGCTGAGCTGTACATGATAGAGGCTGCTCGCACAGCAAGTGTCCATGATGGGATGTGCTGTCACCTCACTGTCACAGAAGAATCTGAGAACTTCCAGTATGCCATTACCATCATAATAGTGACACCATAAGGCAGCTAGCAGATATACACTGTCATAACATGTAATCTTGTAGAATGTGAGGAATACTGACCCCTCTGATTACTAAGGTATGTGTAGCTTTGATTATCCTGGCTACAGGGACATTCCAGTGACCATCAAAGGATACAGTAAATGCATCACATGCACTGCCTTATGGATACTGTGCCACTTCCTTAATGTGATGCTGCAGTATGAGGAGGAGCATGTTTGGTTCTCAAAGACTACAGAGGACAGAAGCAGTATTATGCAGGGCCTCTATGAAACAGTCCATTCCCCTGAGGTTCTAGCCATTGATTGCACCCACATCACTATTTAGGTCTTGGCTGGCCTACATGGACAAAAGTATATCTATCACAGGGTTTCTAGTACATCATCTGCCAAGTGATATGAAATGTACAGCTTATAATATACAATGTGTCTGTGAGCCATCCTTGCACTTTCCATGACTCCCATACCTGGCACATGTCCAACATATGCCAGCATTTTATGTGCAGTAGCTTCTGTCAGGGGCTGCCAGTGCTAGATATGATTTGGAATCATGTCTCACGACAATGATATTCAACCTACAGAGAATGGCTGATATGTAATGCAGCCCTGCACTGTTACAGACTCAAAACATCCAATATGTGTTCAAACTGGTAAAAAATCAAGCGTTAGGAACACAATGAGAGCTGGCAAAAAAATAAATGAAAACTATTTATTTGTAAGCGCTTTCGGTGGGGACCGTGCCTCACCTTCTGCAGACAAAAAGTAAATCAATTAACATCCTTTATATAACCAGATTAAAAACAAATTATTCAATTAATGTTCATTACATTATTTGTTAAAGGGCAAGTATCTATACTTGTCGAAAAACACCACGTTTTCAAGTATTCAAATATTCTACTCTAAAAACATGTTGCACTAAATATAGTTAAAACCCTAATATTGACACTTCAAAGATATACCAACTAAAGTGTTGTATGTGTCGGCAAACAAAATTAAGAATAAAAATAAAAATGAATGAAAAAATAAAAATAAAAGTTTATATCCAACCTTTGGGGTGAGCAGTCAGCAAAAATACGGTCATTTAGTGTTATAAGGTCAAAATGACCAATTGTATATTGTTTTTACGTAAATATAAATATGAATTTGAAAAATATATATGTAAATATAAAAATATGCCACATGGACCAAAAGTTAATGCTATGTCTTAAATAAGTGTATTAGTTGATAGTAGAAGTATTGTTTATTAAATAGCAAAAAGTAGTTTAAAATAAGCTAAATATTAAATGTTAAGTATTAAATGAAATCAGAGTTCACTCATTGGAAACCAACAGACAAAACACAATGTACATATACTGGAAAAATACTAAGAAACGCTTGCATTATTAATTACTCATAATAAAATTATCAATATTTAAATGTAAATGTAAATATAAGTATTAATATATATAAAAATATTTTTTGCCGGCTCTCATTGTGTTCCTAACGCTTGATTTTTCATTAGTTGATTTTTCATTTTTTCAAACTGGTGAAAGCCCATTTCTTCTGCCTTGAGTCTTCTGGTGGTGGGCTGCCATATCCCACTCTTTCTACCTTGAGTCAGTGGGGCAGTATCCCACTTATGATGCCTTGAGTCCTCTGATGGTGGGCTGCAGTATCCCACTTCTTCTGCCTTGAGTCTTCTGGTGGTGGGTTGCAGTATCCCACCTCTTCTGCCTTGAGCATTCTGGTGGTGGGCTGCAGTATACTCCAGAGACCTGCAGCAAGATATTTGCTGTCTTAGCAAGCTTGTATTATATGCTTAGACACAGACATATGGAGCAGGGGATTATTATTGGAGGACCAGGCATGCAGAAGCCAGCACTGGAGGAGGTGTTGGCTATGAAAACATTAAAGGATCTGGCTGCAGTGGAAGGTCATGCTTGGGAAAGCAAGCACATTATACTGTGGTACATGCAAAGAGGTATTGCCTGGTCCATAACTATGGACCAGATTAGACACAACAAAGATTAAAACAGATGTACGTAATACTTCATACATGCTATGTTGTACAGTGTATTTACTGTCCAAACTGTGCATCACGTATCACCTAATCATATAACACAGCTATGAGGTCAGTATCCAGGAGTCATCCTATACACTGATGGGGAGTGGTATAGAGACAGAAATCAGCAATGGTCATGGTGTTGGGTGTTAAATAAGGAAGTGGAAGGGATTGTGTGATATGGCCATGGGGAATGGAGGAAGATGGCTATAATATATATAGGGGGATACTGCTTCATAAGAGGGTAAGTGTCCAGTAATACAGGGCATCTGATCAGAATGGATGCCAGGGGACACAGCTCATGCAGATGTGGTTGCACTGTGTATATCTGTGTGTACAGGACAGGTGCAGTGGGATTTCAGGTGGGAAGCATGTGGACTGCAGACATCCGCAGGCAGTGATACATCCCCTCAGAGGAATGGAACTGGCACCAACACCCACCAACCATAATGATGGTGAATCTTGAGAAGATGGCCACCAGACTATGGCACATGTATTACTGCCATGTACTCCACGTCTACAGATGAGGCATTCTACTTCACCAGGCACACCACAAGGGCAGTGAGGAGTAGGTAGCAGTATGTGCATGTGACCTGCCTGATCTGTGGGGTGTGCCCACAGTGAAGGCATATAAATGGTGGCTACAAGATCATTGTCAGCCTCACAGCATGGAGGCAGAAGGGCCCAAGGTGGTAGTGATGGCATATGATTGCCAGTCAAAACTCCAATGAGTTGAACCATGCATTGAGAGCTCTCAGGTATGTCATCGTGCAGACTGCAGAATATACTGATCTCCTCTGACTTGGAGGTGGTGGCATCTGCCTGTGCCAAACTGTCCTGCATATCCATTGTGTAATTCCCATTGTGATACCCATATCAGCCAAAGACCATCAGGCATGGCAGCACCAGCAACTACCCTACTGCTCCAACCCCCCGTCCTCATGATCTATGGATGTGCCATCTCCTACTATAAAAGCATGAATAGGGGATGAAGGTGCACCCTATAAAGGTATACCAGGCATCACCTGTCCTTCCTCTGGAATGGTCGAAGTAGGTTTTACAGGTAATAGAGCTGTGCGACTGGATGTGGGTGGTAATGTGCCATCCACAGACACTATTGCTAATAGTTACCTTGTGACCTCAAAATGTGTTACCATAAGGTTGCACTGCCATTGTCAAATACAGCAATGACATTGGGTATGCCCTGTTTCATGGTGGAGGACTCCATAGCCATACCACCTATGAAAGGAGACAGATAAACTAGTGTTACTAAAATGTGACAATCCCACCACATTGTGATACACTAACATTACTAACAACAATTATGCAAAAAATGTAAACAGATATACCTTGCATGATACGTGTCTATGTCTACATCTCAGATGTGGATATAGTGGTGATAAACATCCCTGAGCATATAAACTCAGGTGTATCCCTAAGCTGTGTTTCATACATAAGGTAATCCTAACTTGGGGCATCCCTGAAAGAGATACAGGATGGTGCAGTCATATCAGCTCCAACATCCAGGTCTCCATGAGATATCAAGGACCTTTCCATCTCCCTATACAGGAACAACAGGAGCTCCTTCATGTAAGTTGGGGAGGTCTATAACAGCAGACTCAAACCTGTGGATATTCTCTATGGTCTAATAGTGTGGACTTTCTAGCAGGCATGCATGGTCATGTCAGTGACTCTGCAATACACCTGATGGACTACTCTGTTGTGACCAGTCACAGCATTCATGTCCACCTCCAACTCACACCACATATGGTCATAGATGCACATTTGTGAGCAGGTCTATAACCCCTACAGAGCCATGGGTTTAGTTATTCAGCCTCATGACCACTAGGGGCACTATGGTGCAACAAGCATGGACATGGAAATGGGCGGTATGGGGTACATACATTTAGGACAGTGTGTTTTTTCCCCTCTATCAACATTACCTTGGCACAATATTCTGTAGTAAGCAACTATATGATAGAGTAGGTCTCCAATGTTGTACTCTGCTGCCTGGCAATGTGCATCACATGATACTTGCAACATGCATCAATGCAAATCTGCTGTAACCTGTGAAAAAGCCATTGATTCAGAAGTTGCTCAGTGTAGAAGGGCTTCCACTCAAAGCAGTAAGATAACAAAAATCTTTCTATGATTCCTGCACAGGGATTGCCAGAAGCTCTGTCTGTGGGACTCTTAGGAGGGTCCCCAGTAAAAAGTGGATGCCAGACACTGCCTAGTGTGGACAATGAGTGATGCCATGGACATCACTCCCTCTGATGCGAAGTACTGGCATCACTACAGTGACTTAAGAGGTGACAGTGACACTGTGAACCAATGAAAAAAGGAGGTGAGGAAAAGTGAACCTGAGTTCTACAACAAATATTACTGACAGGTGATTGGTTGTACTTATGTAAGCATAAGAGCTCAGCCATATGCAGAACATGAGTCATTGACATCTCTATTTTTCTTTTCTTTTGTTTTCTGTTTTTTTAGCACCCAATGACATAGGGAGAAATAAATTAATTTGCCAAAGGTGCCTAGCAAGACTGTCTCAGTGTATGGGTACACATATACCATTGATGCTATGGCTGAATATCTGTTATACACCTGCTTTATTGTCCATTTTGGCATTGCTACTACATAATTTAACAATTGCACAGCTGTAAGATACTTTTTGTAAGCCATTCCTTGTCACTGCAGGTTGACCTGCTCTCCTGTCCATGCTACCTATAAGGATTCCCGATGGTGACATGGTGATTTTGATTGGCTGAAATCCTACCACCATCTCAGGTGCCACTGTCTACTACTGACCTGAGAGTTTGCCTTCTTACAGTGTCATGCCCATGGTTTCACCCTTGCCATTCATACAGGGTACCCAGTTCAATCAGCCCAGCATTTGTATTCCAGTCTCTCTTCAAACTCCCCTGCTAGTACTAGGTATACCTGTATCACAATGGTCATGAATCTGACAGGATGAGGACTGATATTTAATGCTGGTTGTCCTATGTCATGATATATTAATATAACCAACTGTCTATAGCCCATGGATTACATTTTAGCAATGGTAGCTAAGTCTACATGGTGCGGTCACCATGGTGCCACAATGGTAGCTGAGTCTACATGGCATGGTCACCATGGTGCCACAATGGTAGCTGAGTCTACATGGCATGGTCACCATGGTGCCACAATGGTAGCTGAGTCTACATGGCATGGTCACCATGGTGCCACAATGGTAGCTGAGTCTACATGGCATGGTCACCATGATGCCATGCAGGACACTGATAGGCTGTGTTTTGCACCTGATGGCAGATCCTTTTATAGAACTCTTCAGGCTCCTGATATCCTTCAGCCCAGTTCCCATGGACCCTGTAGTCCTTATTTACATGTCCAGCACTGTTCACCTACATACACTGCAGAAAACTGGTTAGGTAGTATTCAGTCCTGGCCATTGCTCATACATAAATACTACCGGGCTGCCTTTGTGTCTGACCTGCATATTGTGTTTTGCTTACCATTGCATAATTAACAGTATTTTTCTACTCCAAGAACTGTAGTGAAGGGTGATACGAAAGAAAAGTAGGAAAAATAAGTCCAAATTCTTAAACCAGTGGACCAAGCAGGCATAATTATATCTGAAGGTTAGCTTGAAACAAAAGTAGGAAAAATGATTAGTACATTTTGTGTATAGGGGGTTTGTGCTTGGGATGATGAATATAACTGTTTTCATAAAAGCAGGAATTATAACTACTTTTGCATTGGTGTTTCTGTGCCTTTTTCACTGTCCTCGTTTTATTAGTCTTTTTCTTTAATTTTTTCCAGTTATGTCCGTGTTTTCTGCATTGGATGTGGTGAGGCAGCAGCCACTTCATTATCAGCCTGATTCACCATTACCTGCTGGATCCTCTACTGTCTCCAAAACAATCTGTCTACAGGGTCATGTAGGTCATCCAGCACAAATCGACCTGCAGGGTTCTCTGGTGTCCTCTGGAGATCAGTTTACTGTAGGAGATGTGAGTTCCCTATCAGGGGCAACACCAGTAGTTCCCAGTATGTCACCCAGCAGGAGGTGGAGGTCCTAATGGTAGACTCGTTGACTGGCAGCTGGACAAACACACTGGCAGTTTGAAGCATGCTCTTCTGCAATTGGTACAATCATGTTAGCTTGATCCTGACCAGCAGACCAACAGTGGCAGGACCCAGCCAAGCAAACAGTCAGACAGGTAACTGATCTGTGGTTAGGTGTAGCACAGCAATCAGCCATTACCCCACTATATCACCCATAACTGTGTTCCCATTATAAGTGTGTCAGTTCCCTCCACAGTTTGTAGTCCAGTCCTTTCCATCAGCTGCCCTACTTCTGCCTGTCTGTCTGTCTTTTATTTGTGTTATCCATCCCATTTGCATCAGCATCTGCTCTGTTGATCTTTGTCTGCCTTTTGTGTTTTTTTTTATTGTTTGTCTGCCTGCCCCTGCTGCTATTCCTATTCCCAATTTTTTTGCCTATATCTTCACCCTCTATCCCTCATGGAAATATGAAAACTGGGCACCTGTCCAGAAAATAAATTGTACTTTTGCTTTTTGAGTTCCATACCACTGTTTTTTTCTCCTTACCCTTCTGGATGCTCCTCAGCCTGCTCTGCCCCCTTTCTCACTGTCATTTCCTTCCCATTTATAGTGTTAAAATTGTAGAGCCCTTGCTGTGTAGCTCTTATAAGGGTTCTTAGATGTGCCTGTAGCCATGTGATAATGCACATGTGAACACACATCACTGTGAGTGTGCTATATGCACACTACTGGGCTCATTAGATCATGACTCGTGAATACACATCATTGTGGGTGTGCTATATGCACACTGCTGG